>NC_092699.1:30579486-31179486 GCF_964275005.1 Diadema setosum | reverse complement strand
TAGGGCATGATCAATCATTATGTAATGTTCTACCTACCCACTACTGAACGGGGAGGGCACTTCTGCAGTAAAAGTTGCATACTTTCATCAAAATTATTTTACCTGAGTGTGCAATCTCATAATACTTTAATCACAACATTTATAATCGTTCTTGGAACGTGAACCAGTCCTGCGTCTCTCTTGGCCATGATGAAAACGCTCTTTTTAGTCAGACTGATGTTTCCATGATGCTCTTAAAGGTCCAGTTTACCTTTGGGAGTAGTGATATGAAAAATGTTCAAGATATCACATTTCATGCATATGTGTAGGTCTGTTGTATCACAAAAAATCTACCATATAAAATTTTTGCAATAAAGTCTAAAATATAAGGAGATATCAGTATTTTTCTCATTAAACTGTATCTGTAAACGGTTTAGTCTGGAAACATTTCTGTCATAACTATTGTTTACATTTTGTGTATTTAACAATACTTAACATCGATTATGCAAATTCAAATTTTTACAGTGGTAGTTTCTTTCCCCAACTCACATTTTAGAACTATTTTAAAGCACTAATGCAGGTTTTTGTTTCTTCTGCAAATGACAAATTATGCCTTTGATATCTTCACAGATGAGGGAGAGGACGACTCAACAAAGAAGAGGGCGGGCAGCTATAGCAAGTTAGCCCGGCAGCTGTCCAGGAAGAAGTCACGCCACATGTCAGGCGGAAGCGACTCAGACAAGAAGGATGAGGATAAAGAAGAAGTAATTCACTCTTTGTCAGCTTGAACCACTGATCTCTGTAAAGATTAACTGAATAGCTCATTGGCCCATTCACAAAGTGAAGCCACCGTGCCGCCATCTTAGCAGGCGCACTGTATGGTAATTTGCATGCATTTTCCAACAGAAACTTTCACCAAGCATGTGATGTTGTGAGCTCTGTATACACATATTGGTAGTGTGCATGATAAGATAGTGTAACTGTATCTTCAAAGCGATTGGCCTGTGAGATATCCAGATATTTCTCGTTCAAATCAGTGACTTGAACTCAGTGTGAGGACCTTAACCTTCTTACTGTCATAAGATAAATTGGTCACTTGTACTTAATAGCAGCTGAGTTCAGAAAAGTGTTCCGTCTTTTCTTTCTTTATTTTCCTATCATCTTCTCAACTTATTCTGTATTCATTCTTTCTTTCCTCTTCTGTTTCCTCTTCCCTGCTTTTTCCTTTGTGAATCTTTGTTTCTTCTTCTCTGCATTTTCTTCTTTGCTGGTGTTGATGTCATTTCTCTGGATCCAGGGAGATGCTGTTTGCACATATCTTGGCAAAATCAAGTGTTTGTTTTTTTCAGTAAAATTGTTTAAGGTGTTGCCCCTTATCCCTGTTGATGTTTTCATTTTCTCCCTTTTCTTGCTTCAGTTATAAAACGTGTCAGCAGCTCGTGTAAACAATAATTTCCCTGGGTTTTCATTCTACTCTCCACCTTACTGGTGAAGACTTTAAAGCTAGGGAATCCCATTTGCATGTCTTAAATGAAGAGTTGTATAAATACAGTGGTATGTTGAAGAGAGTATCATTTTAGAAACTCCCATAAAGTATTGAAAGTGGAAGGTAACATTTAGTACATTTTTATTGACCGTTAGATTTTGAATTGAATTTTTTTCGGGGCTCCCCGTAAATTCCAGTACATTACGTACTACATGTAGGCTACCTTTGCAGACCCATGCACTGCATGTGTGTCCATCATGTATATTTTGTGAAGAAAGTTCATCAAAACTTACAAACATTTCTATATACATTCTTGCCACACACTCTATATGTTATTACATCAGCCCTTATACTTTTAGATTTGTGTTTATAGATAAAAAAATACAGAAGACTGCAACAAAAAGGCTTAAGTGTGGCTGACACACAGAACTACTGAGTAGTTGAGTTTTGTGCATTATTCAAATTGTAGATAACTGTTGACTTCCAAATTTCTCAGCAGTGGCCTAAACAAGTCCCCTGAGGTTCATATTTAATGTTTTGCTGCATTTTGGGAGGTCTGTAAAAGGTATCCCCTACCTTTAAAAGTAGAAAAAGAAAAAGAAAAAGAAAAAAAAGGTTCAGCAAAGAGGTTTCAGGGACTCTGTCCAACCAATCCCAGCTCTCTGTCCCATCTGAAAGTCAAACATGATACATTGCATGCCATCAACCCTCCCCCGATGTTTTACCCACAAAGAGATAGGATCCCCCATTCCCTCCTCCACCAATTGCACAGTTTGATAGATGTGGACTATAACTCCATTGTACCTGCCAACTACCCTCCTTAAGTAGGAACATTCCTTTTGTTTTAATCGGAAAGAAAATTAAAGTTTCATTCAATGTTTTGTTACCAATTTTGTCAAGACCTGCTAATGTTGTCTTCTGGGAGAAAAGAGAAAATTCCAATTTTCGCTTCAATTTCTTCAAGTTATTATTACGTATAGAATTTTAGGGTTGTTATATTATTAAAAGTTTAATGAAAGCGCGGATCCTCCACACTACATCAGTGCCAAAACGTCATCGACTTCATTCTCTTTGCAGGAGGAGGAAGAAGTTCCGTCTGTCAGTTATTGGGAGGTCCTCAAGTTGAACGCCCCAGAGTGGCATTTCATCCTCGTCGGTACCTTTTTCTCGGGGGTTCTCGGTGTCACTATGCCCATCTTTGCTCTACTCTTCAGTGAAATTATTGAGGTATATACAGAACTTTTTACTCTGTATACTTTGTAAGTTTTACTTATTCAAATCATTGTCACCTTCAACAACATTTTTTTTTTTTTTTTTGGTGAAAATCATACGAGATTTTAATTGTCAGTTTCGGATTGTTAAGATGTGCAACGAGCAGGCGTGTGTGTTTTGTCTCTTCTGACTTCCACTGAAGGTGTGAAATTAGGTTCCATGTGAGTCATCTTCCAAATAATATGAAAGGATTTCTCTCCAGAGAGATGTAATATGCAAGAGTAGCTGCATTATCCAATTTATGATTTAAATACACATGTACCTGTATATATTTCATAGTTGAAGTGAGACTTACAGTTCAAGGATCAAAGTTTTAAGTTGAAAGTTGAAAGTTTGTCAGAAATTTAAAGCAATTAACTGTGCACTACCTAGGGCAAGCAATGAATTTACAGTGGGAGAGATTATATGTTTGTTTGAACTATCAACATCATGCTCCCTGACCGTTTAGTGCTGCATTGGAAGCGAAATGCCACTCTAGATTCAATTTGACTTTAACAAATAAGAGCAGAATCAAAAGAGCAAAATCGAAGAGGTTTCATCAACTTGGACATACAATAATGTAAGATATGGAAACGTTAGGTGTCACATGGTTGGAACGGTAGGCTGTGATATCATGGTCCTGTCTGCTTTACATAATGTGGGTGCATCTAATATCAATTTACTTATTTATATCAATGATAGAAAGAGTACTAATGATGCTGATTTTGATATCATTATTATTATCATCATTGTTATTGTTATTACTATTGATATTACTATCACTACTATTAATACCATTACTATTACCATCACCATCACCATTACCATTACCATTACCACAATACCATTACCATTACCATTACTTTTATTTTTACCTTTACTCTTCCCAGGTTTTCAGTCTGCCCGCAGACGAGATTGAGGAGGCGGCAGTGTTCTGGTCCCTCATGTTCCTGGCCCTGGGTGGGGTCATGTTTGTGGGTTACTCCATCAGCATCAGCTGCCTGGCCGTCTCTGGGGAGGAGCTTACCCTCCGTCTCCGTCGCAAGGCTTTCTGGACCATGCTCAGACAGGTATGAGTCAATGTCTTTTTGTGTTTGTGTGTATTTGTGTGTGAGAGAGGGAAAAGTAGAGATTTTTGTTTCTCTGTGGGCATAATGCTGTTTACGCTGAACATTTCGCGAGGTTTTTATTTCCACAAACTTCATGAGTCTGGTGCTATTCACGAATTGAAGGACACGCAAAAATATTAGCTCTCATTCCGACATTAAATTGATTAATGTGACGTGCATGTACATTTCTCCATTCGGTACTGTACTCCACAATCGCGAATTTAACCAATTTCGAAATTGTCCAAGAAGTCCCAGTGCACAAAAATATTTGACTTGCTAAATAAAGGGTGCATACAGTGCAGTTTTGTTGTTGTTTCATTGTTGTGTAAGCCCTTACATCATTCATCAGTCACATATGCATTCATTCATCCATCCATTCATTACCTCCGCCGAGGGAGGAGGTTATGTTTTCGTTACCGTTGGTTTATGTGTTCGTTAGTTAATTAGTTAGTTAGTTTGTCTGTGTGCAAAATAACTCAAAAAGTAGTTAACGGATTGGGATGAAACTTGCAGGAAAGGTTGAGAATGACACAAGTAACAAACGATTAACTTTTGGTAGTGATCCGAGAATTTTTGGGGAAGTTATGAAGGATTTTTGATATTTTGGCAGGTAGGGTCAATGAACTTGGGAGTTCAGGCTGTGCGTATTTGAGGTTTTCATGCGCGCACTAAAGTGCGTGCTCTAGTTTCTGCTAGGGCGAGGCGCGCCGTGCAGCTGAGGGTTTATGACGTAACAAAGGCTTCTATATTGGGAAATCGGGCAACTTTCAGAACACTATAAACACTTTCAGCATGCTATAAGGCAGAACAAGAAGAAGAACAAGATCAGTGATGGAAATGAGCTGCATGCTTGGCGGAGGTCTGCGCTCTCAGAGTGCTTCTCTAGTTCATTCATTTAATTATTTGTTTATTCATGATTTAATTAATTTATTCATCCATTCATTCATTCATTCATTCATTCATTCATTTATCCATTCATTCATTCATTAATGCATTCATTAATTCATTTATCCATTCATCCAGCATTCAAACATTCATGAATATCATTTATTCATTCATTTATTACTTTTTCTATTTTACATTTCATCATGAAACAGACTACAAAATGATTGCTCTATTTCTTTTAATTACATAATGAACACAAAAATAATGACTGTTTGAAGCATTGCTGTTTACCCACAGTCTGTATATCTGTGGTTTTTGTTGCATTAATTCACCTTTGTATTTCAAACCTTGAGATGAACATGATATCATTCCTGCCAAGTGTATAACTCAATTTGTGAAGAGATAATTGCTCTCATACAGGCAAGTTATCGTATCTACACAATGAACTGATACATCTTGTAATAATGATAATGATGAATGGTGTTTTATGTGGTTGTTGACCCAGGATATCAGATATTATTTTTGTATCATCTCTCATACCATTTGACTTCCAGGATGTGACATACTTTGACCAGCCAAATCATAGCACCGGGGCCCTTGCCACAAGACTATCAGCAGACGCCTCCAACGTTAAAGGGGTGAGTCTGGACTCATAACTCAATGAAACTTCACCCCAGCTACTTCTATAACCTTTGATAAATTAGTGCAGTCATACCAATAACAAAGGTACTTTGTCTATTTCAGTCATGTTATGGAAATAAAACACTACCAACTCCATTCAGTCCAGTAGTATGCAGATATACAAATGACTGCAGGCAATTGTTGATTTTATGCCCCCGATTTTAACCAATCAGAATTGAGGATTCATTGAATGAGATGTGTGATGATGAATGGAGAAAGACATCACCAAGGCTTCTAGTGTCATGGCCTGAAGAAGAGAACTGTGACAAACAAACAAACAAACAAACAAATGAACGAACAGACAAGGAATACGTTAACCCATTGAGGATGGGCTGATTTTGCTATAACATGCATTTCCCATTGACACCTGCCCGAGTATACTCAAGACTAGTCTTCAATATGTTAAGGAATGCTTAATACCAACATTACATCATGGCAAGTGTAAAGGAAGAATCAAATTGGCATCACTGAAATAACTTGAAAAGGGATAGCTATGCATATTTGCACATATACATGGTTATGGTTGTGCTACCTGTGCCAGAAACAGCTAGGGAGTTCTGTCTCTGCACCCCCTTCCCTGCCTCTTCACCCCCACTTACCCCCCACGCCCTGCTCAACCCCCCACCCTCTAGGCGACAGGTGTACGCATCAGCTCTCTCCTCCAGTCCTGTGTTACTCTGGCTGCTGCCCTTGTCATCGGCTTTGTCTTCGGCTGGAAGCTGGCCCTGGTCGTCCTGGCTTGTGTTCCGCTCCTGATTGCTGCTGGGGCCATCCAGTTCAAACTGATGCAGGGAAGTCAGAAGCGGGACTCGGAGCTCTTGGAGGAAGCAGGGAAGGTGAGAAAGAGATGATGATGATGATAATGGCGATGATGGAGATGATTGTTATGGTGGTGATGGCGATGATAGTGATGATGATGGTGGCGATGGTGAAGACAGTGGTGATCGACGATGACGATGGTGACGACGATGGTGATGATGACGATGGTGGAGATGATGATGACGGTGGCGATGGTGAAGACATTGGTGATGATGATGACGATGATGATGATGATGACAATGATGATAATTACGATGATGATAGTGATGGTAATGGTGATGATGGTAATGATCCCGATGATGATAATGATGGTGATGATGATGATCATCATCATTGTCATCATCATTATCAACAACAGCATTCATATAGTGCCATTTGTCTGTAAAGAAGATTCAAAGGCACCTGGTTCCCACAATATGTCACACATTATCCAAAAAAAAAAAAAGTTGCAGGAAAAGATAGGTCTCTATTTCAGATTTGAAGGTATCAAGGTTATTGTTACAGTTCTGGAGATGGATTGGTAGAGTGTTCCACAGACGTGGAGCAACCAAAGAGATGGCTCCATTCCTGTATGTTTTTAAGCGAGCATTGCAGGGCTGCCAACCTTGAGTGAGAGTTTGGCATGAGACACTGCGTGGGAGCGGAGCGACCTCCTGGCTAGCGCCTGGCGGCCTGCTGTGCGGCTGTACGTACGTACGTACTACGTACACAGTCAGTGTATGTAAAGCGATGTAAAGCACACGTCATAGCCATACATGTATTGTAATTTGCCAAAAGTACAAGCTACACTCGCGTGGTATAGGTAGAAACCAACTGTAATCCAATAGCTCGTCTTTGCGCGCGAACCGAAAACAATTATTATTGGTTATTAAGCTTTACACCCGCGCGGGAAAATCTCGAAATTTTGGGCTTGGGCATATCGATATTTGGAATATCAGAGAATTTAGAGATATATTTATTTTTGTAGACATGTACATTCCATTTTGGGGGTTTAGCGTGAGATTTTGTTTATCAGAGTGAGACAGTCAAAATTGGTTGAATTGCGTGAGTCTCACGCTCAGTGCGTGAGAGTTGGCAGCCCTGGTATTGAACACTTGAAGAGTCCAGTCCTGCACAGCGTAGTTCTGAATTCACAATGGATCTTTAAGATCTTCTTTTGCCAAACAGCAGCCCTTTTAAGGGCTACACACACATGGTGTTACTCGGCCGTCAGATGGTAAAACGGTCTATCTCGAAAATTGCTGTTCTGAGAAAAATGACTTTAAAGTTTAGAGGTTTGAGCTTTTTTAGGAGATGGGTATAAAGCATTTTTAGCAATGGGACAAGAAGAAGCATATTAAACACTGATAACTGAAGAATTTTGTGCTTATTTGGGGTCGTAATTATAAAATAAATGAGATTTTTGTGTAGATAAACTGTTTAACCACAGCACATGTATACACTCTCGCTACACATCATAAGATGGTAAAATGGTCTATCTTCTAGATAGACCACAAACACTATGTAAACTGGTCTAACTCGAAGAGAGACCGTTTTACCATCTGACAGCGATGATTTAAAAAATCTCAGTTAAGAAGGTTATATGGTTTATGTAAAAGATAGCTCATTTTACCTCTAAACGATATTACCGACAATGGGCTAACTGAAAGATAGACTGTTTTACCATCAAATCTGAAGGAAAAATACAAAAAAGTACCAAGATAGCGGAAATATTCTCTAAAACAAGACATGATGGGATTTTCTCGATAGCACCATTGGAAAGAGCACCCTCACATGTCCCGGAAAGTGAATTTACCTCAAAAAGTCAAATTTTCAAGTTTAATAGACCGTTTTACCATCTGACGGCCGTACTGCAAACCTATCTTCCTTCATTTACATCGCCTTTCATGTACAGAGGAATTACACATTTAACTCTTTACGTGCCATGGTGGAAACCCCCTGTGTGCCACATTATTCTGCGACACCAACGTTGTCATGCTTTGAGAAAACATTCTAATGCAAGCTATATGTGAGAGGAACAGAAACGCAAGAAATGCTTTCATTGTACTGCGGCATTTGGCGATTTATCGATCGGTGTGGGCGGGTTTGTGGGTTTGAGTAGAATATGCGAAGTTGGCATGCCGTCGACTGAGTCAGGCGTGCGAACATGGCACATAAAGAGTTATGGTATTGAATGTAAAATGGGACCTTTTTTCATCGACTTGAGCCATTTATGTGACATATTTAAAGATTATGCACTGTCAACTTACACAGAGTTGACTGTAATTACAATACAATGTAGGTCAATAAACACTTATCAGTTGGTGAATTTCTGAACAACATTCCTTGATTGATTTGACCTTCTGGTCTCCTTTTGCACAGATTGCCGCTGAAGCCATCGAGAACGTGAGGACGGTCGCCTCGCTGACTCTCGAAGACAAGATGTATAAGAGCTATGCAGACATGCTCCAGGTTCCATTTGTGTAAGGCTCAGGTGTTCCCAAATTTGCCAGCCACTCAACCTTCCCTGCATGTACTTTTTATGCTGATTAGCTCAAATGTCTGGATATTGTGCGATAAGTAGATTACCTTCTCCTAGTATTATTATTGAATGAGCCGAAATTTCTGCAGTGGTTTTTATTTTCTTGAATTTCACAAATTGCCTTTGAATCATCAAAATGACATTACAGGTATGCAACTATGAAAACATGCGAAAGTATCATCTCTAAAAAAAAAAAAAAAAAAAAAAAAATGAAAAACCTTCGACGAGAATCAATCTGGCTACCTTTACAACTAGGTCAAGTTTGGATGGATTACTGAATATCATACTGATGACAAAATTTGGCGAGGTAAACAAAATGCATAGGCACATAAAGGGTTGAAGATTGGGATAGCAAGGGTTAGAGGAAAGATTTGTGAAACATGTGTTGAAAGATTGAAACAAATCCAGGCAGTATTTTCAAAAATTACAAAGTTCTGAGTTCTGTTTATTTCTGTTTGCCACCATGTTGTTGTCTATGACATAGTAAAACGATGTAAAGAAGAAGTGTCAAATTATCATTACAAGATAATAATCTTCTCAAATTTTCATACAAATAGAAAAGCTTGCTGTTGTATTTATAGCTTTCTAGCTATTTTCTTGTTCTTTCTGCACAAGGACTCAGGGATGCAGTAGATGTTAGTCGCATAAAATATCCATGTGAACAAGAAAGCCTGCTTGCTATGAAAGTCATAGAGATGTTTGCAATTGTAATCTGGGATGATTTTGACTTCAATGCTGAATGCTGTTGGTTGCAGCTTCCTTGATGTTGCCATGGTGAGGCAGAATGATTTTTTTCGACATACATCACTTGCAGTTATTGTATAAAAGCATTTCACCAGTTCAGGTGTTTTTTTTTTTTTTTTTTTATCTATAATGCAATAGCACCATCTATAGCAACATTAAAAACCCTAAAAGCATTACAACTGTGACTTGTTGTACCCCTGCCACACGTAGTGTGAAGGGGGTATATAGGAATCACCATGATGTTGGTCGGGCAGCCAGTCGGTCGGGCGGTCGGTCGGGTGGTCTGTTGCAAAGTCTTGCGTCGCGAACTTTTTCTACAGTTTTGAAGCAATTTAAATGAAACTTAGGGTAAATGATGATATTGAGGTATAGATGTGCAGGACATGTTTTTTTGTGTTTGTCGGACAATGCATTGCCATGGTAACCATAATTTTACCAAAACCTTGTGTATTGAATAACTTCCATAGTATTTAAGCAATCAATTTCAAAATTGGTATCTATGATGATCTATAGGTGTAGTTATGCAAGACACTCTTTGTGTTTGTACTTGACAAAACGTTGCCATGGTAACCGCATGTTTTCTTCGAAATCTTGTGGAGTAAACAACTTCCACAGTTTTGAAGCAATTGAAATCAAATTTGGTAGGCATTATGGCCTTGAGGCATAGATTTGGAACACATAATTTTTGTGTTTGTCGGACAAAGCGTTGCCATGGTAACCATAATTTTACCAAAACCTTGTGGATTGAATAACTTCCATATCATTCAAGCGATTAAGGTCAAATTTAGTATGTATGATGATCGGGAGGTGTAGTTATGCAAGACACCAAATTAATGTGTTAATATAGGAAAAATGTGTTGCCATGGTAACCACTCATTTGTGTGTCAAATTGAACCATTTAATCTATGAAGGTGAAATTTGGTGTGTATGATGCTCTTTAAGTGTAGTTTTGCAAAATGTCCCTTGTATTTGTATCGGACAATGCGTTGCCATGGTAACTGCATTTTTTTTTAAATCCTGTGGAGTGAACTTCTTCCACAGTTTTCAAGCAATTGAAACCAAATTTGGTAGGCATTATGGCCCTGAGGTATAGATGTGGAACACATAATTTTTGTGTTTGTCACACAAACCATTTCCATGGTAACCACAATTTTACCAAAACCTTGCAGATTGGATAACTTTTCCATCATTCAAGCAATTCAAGTCAAATTTAGTATATATCATGATCTAGAAGTGTAGTTTTGCAAGACACCAATGTGTTAGTTTAAGGAAAATGTGTTGCCATGGTAACCACTCATTTTTGTATCCAAATAAACCATTCAAGCTATGAAGGTCAAATTTGGTGTGTACGATGGTCTTTAAGTGTAGTTATGCAAAATGTCCCTTGTGTTTGTATCAGACAATGCATTGCCATGGTAACCACACTTTTTACCCATACCTTGTGGAACTCAGTGTCAACTCTGTAATTGTACAGTAAACTAAAATTATTCTGTTTCCAATTCGACAAGTGCACAAACTTGGTATTAACGTCATTGCCCTCATGACATCACATACTATAAAGCAACACAAGGGGCAGGGGTATTAATCACCTTCAATAATTCTAGTTGTCGAGCCCACCGGAGGTAAGGGGAGACTAAGGGATCGTCTGCGGCGTCCATCCGTCGTCTGTCCGTAACGCTACAAAAACTTCAATAACTCTTTACTCTGGGCTTCAATTGCAATCAAAATTTGAGGGAAGAGGGGTCATACAAAGTTTCACATTTTACCATATATGAAGGTCACCTCAACGTCAAAGCTCACAGGCAGGGGTCAATGAACTTTAGGGCCCAATGTTAAGTTTTTATGCCCCGTTTTTATTATGGGTCATAACTTTTGATCCATAACTCCATTTGTGACCAAACTTGAAAGGTAGATGCCCCTTGGGGAGTGGATGGTCACCACAAGGTCAATGGTCACAAGCATGGGTCAACGAACTTTAAGAGCCCAATGTTAAGTTTTTATGGCGTGTTTCTATTATGGGTCATAACTTTTGATCCATAACTCCATTTGTTACCAAACTTGGATGGTAGAAGTCCCTTGGGGAGTGGATGGTTACCACAAGGTCAATGGGCACAAGCATGGGTCAACAAACTTCAAGGGCCCAATGTTAAGTTTTTATGGCACGTTTCTTTTTTACCATAAATTTTTACCCTTTTATATTTCTTTTTATCTGTTATGTCTCTTTATTTATCTGTTATATTTCTTGTACGCGAATGGGCAAGACACATTATGGCACTTGCCTTGTATTACTTTAGTTATGACTAATGACTAATGGCTAATGGCTATGCCTAATTTGTTTCTAAGTAATCACAAATCAACCTTAACACGATGAGGACGAGTCCCATGTCTACTCGGGCAAGCGTCAGTGGAAATTGCGTGTTGTAGCAAAATCAGCCCATCGTCAACAGGTCTATGATAATAGGGCTGTATGAAATGGGTTATGTCTGATCAAGCTGCAACTCTAACCCTGTATGTACTTTTGGATGTCCAACAGACAGAGTCAGGTGAACACCCAGTACTATGGCGTTGCCTTTGCCATCACTCAGGGAATGGTCTTCTTCCTTTATGCCGGGGCCTTCCGTTTCGGAGGCTGGCTGGTCTACCAGGGAGAGATGCTACCCGATGAGGTCTTCAAGTACGTACCTTTCTCTTTTTTCCCATTTCATCATAATAAATGAATATCATAAGCAGCAGGTGCTGTTGAGAAATTTCTGTAGGATCCTGATCAAGCATTTAACCATGAGTACTGAAATTTAGTAATGTATTGAAAAAGTATTAAATAAAGCAAACAAACAAGCAAACAGACAAAAACAAAACATACCCACAAAGCAATACTTTTTTGTTGTTGATCTTTCATGAAAATCAACAAAAGAGAAGCAGATGAGAATGATATGATGTTGAAAAATTTGCACTCTTATTATATGGGAAATGAATAGAGGCCTTTGAATTGAATAATTTTTGGTACAAATTTGGCATGTGTGACTCCCCACAGGGTGGTGTTTGGCATTGCATTTGCTGGCATCTCGCTTGGCCAGTCCTCGGCCTTCCTCCCAGACTATGCCAAGGCCAGACACTCTGCCAACCTCATCATGAACCTCTTTGCCACCCAGCCCCTCATCGATAACTACTCCAAGGAGGGCCTGAAGCCAGTAAGTGCTCCCACCGTCTCTCTTTCTCTCTCGTTTTGTAGCAGCCTAAAAACAACAGATTAACCCTTTCTGTCCTTTTTTGAGTTCTGATTGACACAGAGAGCCCCATAATGTTGTACACACTGTCCAAAGTCCTTGACACAGAAAAAGTTAAGAAGCAGAATATCTTGTCGAGAGAATCAATGTCAAATGAGCAGTGTTTTGTTCCTGTAATGTAAACAGAGAGGTAAGCAAGATGTCAATATGTGAGGATATACCTGGTATACAGTAAACAAAAATGGTGCAGGATATGACAATCAAAATATTTCTGACATCAGTATTTTCTTTCCTCTATAGAGCGGGAGAATTACATCAGTGTGTTGAAAGTGTATTTAAAGAAGACAACAAATGTAGTGACTTGTCTTATCCACTGAGTGGGTTAGTATTTCAAAATGCAAACAATCTTTCTTCTCTTTTATAAGTTCTGAAGAACAAAGAAGTCAACCCATTTGTATGTGATATGGTTTTTCTGTTAGTGACTTTGCACCGTGCTCACACCCATATGTCCCTTAGTCAGGGGATATGACTGCTGAAATTCTAATTTCAATTTCAATTTATTTTTATATTGCTCGGTGAAAAAAAATACATCAAATATGAAAAAAATGAAATAATACATGATATCCAGCTGGGAAGCATGATAGAATATTGCAAACATTATAATAAAATACACACTGTGCAGTGGCCAATCTATGAAAGCTGGAATCTGAGAATAAATGGACTAAAAAGTCTTCAAAAATACTTTGATCAACTTGACAAGGCTTAGGAACTGAGTGTAAGATTTTATTAGAGTTGCAAGATATAATGGGGCTTCTTTTTGTTTATTTCATTCATTGTAAGAGTCGTTTTTATACCCCCGCCAAACGAAGTTTGAAGGGGGTATATAGGAATCAGCGGACGGTCGGGCGGTCGGGCGGTCGGGCGGTCGGTCGGGCGGTCGGTCCGTTGCAAATCTTGCGTCGCGAACTACTTCCTCAGTTTTCAACCGATTCCCATAAAACTTGGCACAGATGTGTGCCTTGGGTTGTAGATGTGCAAGACGTATTTTTTGGTAGTACCCAAAAGTACGTTGCCATGGTAACGGCATATTATGGGCAAAAATGGGTACAAATCTTGCGTCGCGAACTCCTCCCACAGTTTTTGATCAATTTTTATGAAATTAGGTACAGATGTTCATCTGAATATGTTAATGTGCAAGACACATATTTCCGCAGTGGCAAAAAGTGCGTTGCCATGGTAACGGCATGTTATTGGTAAAATATAGGGCAAAATGCTTCGTGGCAAAACTGCTTCATCAGTGTTCTTCCAATTCTCATGGAATTCATATTGAATGTTTGTCTTAGGATATAGGTCAGCATGACACATTTCTTGACAGTGACAAAAAGTATGTTGCCATGGTAACAGCTCACATATTATGAGCCAAAATGATGGAAAATTTTGTGTTGCAAACTACTTCCTCAGTTTTTGCCCAATTTCCATGAAACTTGGTACAGATGTGTGCCTTTGGTTGTAGATGTGCAAGACGCATTTTTCGACAGTACCCGAAAGTATGTTGCCATGGTAATGGCATATTAATGGCAGAAGATCAAGGAAAGATCTTGCGGATTTAACTACTTCCTCAGTTTTTTGACCAAAGCTTATGAAATGTTGTTTTGACCAAAGCTTATGAAATGTTGTTTGGCAGGGGTATAACCAGTCGCTGTAGCGACATTTCTAGTTTTACTTGTTAAGTTTTTGATATGATGTCACATATGAGAATACTGTTCTAGGTTTATGATGATGGTAAATTCAGGGTGAATGTGTTACTCACTTTTGTGACTGAATGATGACATTATGCATGTCCCGAGGGAGCAATCTGCCATGCTAGTGTAGGGCTTGGGATAGTTTTCTAGCACACTTACGTAAACAACAGCACAAGGCAGCACACATGCAATTACTCTGCTACTAATTTGATTATGATTATGATTTGATTTGATTTCAGCAAAGACTGGAAGGGGAGATCAAGTACAGCAACCTAAAGTTTGCCTACCCCACCCGGCCGGACGTCACAGTCATGAAGGGGCTGAACTTGTCGATCATGCCGGGACAGACGGTGGCACTGGTCGGGGAAAGCGGGTGCGGGAAGAGCACCCTTGTGTCCCTCCTAGAAAGATTCTACGACCCGGAAGAAGGCACAGTGGTGGGTGTTTGGACACTTCATGTCAGAACAGTGTGGTTGCTCCTGTTGAAAAAGTGTTACTGAGTTAAAAATAGTAGCCAGTCATAATTAAACAGTCATGGGTTGTGGTTTTATTAACATGAATCAATTTCCAGCAACATGACTAGTTGCAGTGAGAAGGACTGTAAAACGTACGTCTTTTAATGATACAGTGCACTCCCGTTACAACGAACACGGTTATAACGAAATTCCGGTTATAACGAAGTAAAAATTTGGGCTGCAATGTCATCCACTCAATGTATTTCTATTGTTTATTTGTTCGGTTACAACGAAATTCCGATATATGTAACTAAAGAAAACTGCCGGTCCTGAGGACTTCGTTATAACGGGAGTCCACTGTACATGTGACCGTGGCTGTAGGTTGTAGGCAAGAATGCATGAATGATATGGGATGCATGAACTGTGCATGTGTTAATAGCACATATTACAACTACAGATAAGTAGACACAAGTAAAAGAGAGTACCTGGTCCTTAGAGAGACTGTGGCCAACTCCCCCCCCCCCCCCCCCAAAAAAAAAACAACAACAACAACAACAACAACAACAACAACAACAACAACAACAAAACAAAACAAAACAAACAACAACAAACAACAAACCCAAACCAAATCAAACCAAACCAAACCAACCCAACCCAACCCAACCCAACCCAACCCAACCCAACCAAAACCAAAATCAAAACCAACATCACAAAACAAAAGAAAGAACAAATTCAGTGCAAGTTGATGGCAATTTCTAGGTTCCAGAATGCCAGACTTAACTTGTCCACTGGCCTGGGGGCAGCTAAAACTCACAGCTGGGCAGATGAAATGAACCTAACTTTCCTGTTATGAGGATGGGGCCACTCTAAATATCCAAGTGGACATTTGGACAAGTGGGGGAAATGTTTTCTGTGGTAACTGTTTGGTGGTATAAAGTTGGTGACCCATAGCTATGCAAGTCCTTGGGACAAGCAGATTTCTTTCCTTATATCAAAATTTGGTTATAGCTGAACAGTAAAAGTAGACCTACATGTATTTCAAAAATATATTGTGTAGATGATAATTTAGGGACCTGCATTTTTACTTCAATGTATCAAGAATTTATGACTGTGCTTTCTATTATGGGAGTGCACTCTATATTCATAAATATCCTTCTGTATTTTACAGTCTGTGGATGGTAAGTCCATCAAAGACCTCAATGTCCAGTGGTTGAGGGCCAACATGGCCATCGTGAGCCAGGAACCGATACTCTTTGCGCGCTCCGTCAAGGAGAACATCGAGTACAGCGTTGACGGTGAACTGGATGAGGACAGCATCGAGAAGGTTGCCAAGATGGCCAACATCCACGACTTCATCTCCTCCCTCCCCACGGTGCGTATCACGATGGGGATAAAGCGAGCTAGCCTGTGGAAGGGCGCTATCTGAAGAGAAGTGCTATATCTATGAAAAGGCTCTCCTGGAGACATAATACACATATTGTTGTCATTATCAGCATCATTCGTAGTATATAGTATTAACCCATTGAGGATGGAATGATTTTGCTACAGCGTTCATTTCCCATAGACACCTACCCGAGTATACTTGGGACTTGCCCTCAGAGGGTTTTAATAAGCAGTGTGCAAAATGGTCTTGATTGTTATAAGAGAGTTTTGTTATGTCTGACATGTTTATAACTAGGTTTGCTCTGTAAACAAATGTAGTGATAGATGCTCAGAAACATTCTACCTTTGAAACATATGGAACGGATCATCTTATAGTTGTCTTAACTGTTATATAGCAGGGCTCAATAACATTTTTTTTTCTCTCTGGTAGCCTGTTTGGGGCACCAGTATCTTTAAATTTCAAATTTTAATGACCTCAAAAAAAAGCAAAAACAATTAGCAAAAAAAAGATGGAAACATATTATCCAATCTGAATTTCACTTGCCCAATTGAACCACCTAAAGATAACACAAACCTTTTTGAAAATGGTAAGGCTCAACATCAATTTTTAAGTGACTGCAGGCCACCACTACTGTTGAGCCCTGTATATAGTATACAGACACATGGTTGGGATTATGAAATGTTCACTACATTCTGTCTCCTTCAGGGTTATGACACTCTGGTGGGTGAGAAAGGAACCCAGCTGTCCGGGGGTCAGAAGCAGCGAGTGGCCATCGCCAGAGCTCTGGCCAGGAACCCCCGCATCCTCCTCCTAGACGAGGCCACGTCAGCCCTCGACACGGAGAGCGAAAAGGTGAAGGAAGAGTAGCACATAAAATTACAGGTCTTGTTTCAATTTTGTCAATCCTCAGGAGTTATGCAAAAATTTGATTCTAGTAATAAGATGATAACGTTGATTTTAAGTTATTCCCTGCACTTTTGGAAAAAGTGCAATTTGCTATTGTTGTCTTTAAAGTTCATGTGCCCAGTCATGCATGACATTTGTCAACATAATTAGGTATCAATGGAAAGAGGAAGAGTTCCCCTTTCCTTACAACCAACACTGAGCTCTCCATAGCTGACAGATATAGTATAGTAGCCCTCCAAAGTTGGATTACCTTTTTTTTTTTTTTTTTTTATATGCACTGTACATCTGAGTCCATCTCATGGTCAATGTTTGTTTTGTGTGGAGTTTCACATTGTCTACCCCAGTTCCCAGGACAATTACTGATCGATGCCCAGACAACTATTCACGCAAGGGCATATATCTCTGAATCATAATTAATGTCAGTGCAATGTTGTGCTGCTAATTTCTTTTGCAAATATCAGAGACCAACTGCCCTCCAGGATAATTGTTCAAGGAGACTTTTCCCTTTCAGTCATGAATAAACATTTTGGTTGTTTTTTTATGCTAGGTCGTGCAAGAGGCTTTAGATAATGCTATGGAGGGGCGCACATCGATCATCATCGCCCACCGCCTCTCCACTGTCCAGAACGCTGACGTCATCGCCGTCGTCAGGGAGGGGGTGGTTGTCGAGAGCGGCAGCCACCAGGAGTTACTGAACCTGCGCGGTCACTATTACACGCTGACGGGAGGTCAAAGGTCATAGCATGGATCTTTTCTCCATGGAGATCATCGTAATGTCATTCCAATGACCCTCAATATTATGTCTAATGAGAGAATGAGACTTCCCGATGTGAGGAGCACTGAATTATAGAAGTGTTAAACGCGTGACCTCTTCAGGATGATTTTGTAATGTGGCAATGGCACATGGCTGTTCTAAAAAGTAGCATTGAGAATCCCCTGTTGCTCAGATGTTATACAGTCGAACCTCGTTTTAAAGGACAAGTTCACCTTCATAAACATAAGGATTGAGAGAATGCAGCAATATTAGTAGAACACAACAGTGAAATTTTGAGGAAAATTGGACAATCGATGCAAAAGTTATGAATTTTAAATATTTTTGTGTTGGAACCGCCGGATGAGGAGACTACTAAGGCTCGTGATGTCATATGAGTACAACAGTATAAAGAAAATGTAAAGAAAATTCAACATATTTTCACTTTTTTCGCATAATAAAAGAGCACTTGGCTTTCTAAAGACAATGGGAATAATATTACCCATAACATATGTCAATAACGAGTCAAGGGAATGTGTACTTTTTTCAAAAGATGAAATTTTGTGAAATTCTCTTTATATTTTCCTTATATTGTTGTACGCATGTGACATCATACACTGCAGTAGTCTTCTCATCCAGCGGCAACTGCACAAAAACTTCAAAAAATCATAACTTTTGAATGGATTGTCCGATTTTCCTCAAACTTTCAATGGTGTGTTCTACTAATATTGTTACATTCTCTCAATCCTTATGTTAATGAAGGTGAACTTGTCCTTTATTAAACTAAGAAGCTCAAGTATAGCGAGATACCCGATATGATGAGGTAATTTGCAGCTCTCATTCCTTTTATGTTATTTTGTTTTTTAATCCCTTATTTAAGATTTACCCAAAATAAAATGAGATTTCAATTGTTCCAAGCAGTTGATTATAATGATCAAGGTCCCCCATACTCTAAAAGTCCAGGTTGGAAATTAAGCTTTTGCATTCAGGACCCATTCTTTTCCTGTTTAAAATCAATATGAATTGTAAAAATTCATTGGGAATGGGTTAAAGGTGTTTGTATAATGTGTCCTTTTAGACAATGTTCTCACATTAGGGCACAGTGTGTTAATACACTGTAGAGCTTTCCTCGCCATGACGATCAACCATCCAATTATTCTTGATGGTTTGCGACCTCTGTATTTATTTAAAAAGAAATCTTTGCAATAACTGAACTGTAATTAATCAAAACGGGACAGATTTTATCAGAGATTTATACCGTAATTCAAATTCATTGTTTATTTTTTTAGTACTAGTTCATTGTAAGAGCTCTATATAAGTTCCTATAATATTATTGTATTGTATTGTATTGTATTGTACTTACATCGTGATCTTATGATAATATAAACGAATGTGTGCCTTTTTATGAGACTCCATACTTGGGTAGATACATGTACTAAAACATATGTGACCCGCTACAACAAAAGGATCCTAAAGTCGCTGACGGCTGAGCCGAGAAAATTGAGTTTGAAGTCACTTCATCAAAATTGGTCAAAACAATCGGATTTCTGTTTTTGGCATAATTTTGTAGACTAATATTTTGTCTGTCATCTGCCGAAATTTTGAAGCTAAATGATTGAACGAAAGGCAAGAAATTAGCATTTTTCTGGGCCATGATTTTACGACTTTCAATGTAACAGAAACGTGTCCGAAGATTTGGATTTAGCGCCGCAACTAGACTCCGCCCCTAGCAACAAGGGAGTGATCTTATTGGTCAGTGCGTGGCATCCTGATTACTAATTGGTTGTGCGTAGACCGCTGGCGCTAAGCTTGAATGAACATCACAGAGGTCGCTAGGAGCATGCCTTCTATTGTCAAGCGGTGAAGACTGTCTCACCTCTTCTTGATCATGATAGCGTCGGAAGGATAACTTTGAAGGCGTTTTTCTCGAAACTCTGATTTCCTCAACCACTTGACATGCGCTAATAAAATCATCAATATCTCCGCAACCGAGTACTTTTATGAGTTGTGTTATACATGAAATTAAAGTAGAAGAGTAAGGGAATAATGTCATGTCATTTTCAGAAAATTGTCCTCCCCCGACTTTCGGATCTTTTTGTTGTAGCGGGTCACATATCTTTTCCTTGTGCTCTATCTCATGTTATCACAGTGCTTATGGAATGTAACTGTCTTTTGAACAGCAACAGGTACACATACACATTTTGTACCCCATATATTTTACCTCCATGCATTCATTGATTTTCCCATTATTCAAATTTGTCAAGTGCCATGATTGAATAATTGGATACATATTGTATGCATCTTTTTAAGGTCGTATCATGGGAATTTTGCATGTTGATGCTTATGTTTTACTAATTTTACCAACATGTCAAGAGTGTACCTGGTAGGAGAATGGAGATGTGCTTAAAAGTGTGTGGTCCACTTTCTTATCTATGCTACATGTAATTAGTAGATAGTCAAAAGTATCTAGTACATGTAAAGAAGACTTGTTCCAAGTTAAATTCAACCAATTTGGGCACTCTGTGCAATCATCACTTTATCTATGGTGGTGTAGCAAAAATGATAATCATGTAACGTGCATTACTTGCCGTGCCAAATATGCCTGTAGTTACTGCTCAATTTACCTCAGCCTCAGCTTTGTTTATAATCACGACACGTTTGTTTCTGTCCCTTTGGAAGAGGATTATTTCGAGAAATGATGTACTATTTTTTAATATGAATGAATGATGTAGGCCTACTATTTTTGATATGAATGAATGGTGTGAAGAAAATACACATATACTCTTACCTCACATTTGGTAAGAGTCTGCACAAAGTTTACCAAAATCCTGACACTTATTGAATATCTGAATTAGCAAGTCATCTTAGCTAAGTGTACTCTTAATCAATGAAGCAATAAAACTGAAGCAAATGAAACCTTGAATGTTTTATATATATTAAAAAAAAAAACTTTTAAAATGTATGATAATGAACAATAATGTGTCACTTTGAATGTATGTCTGTACATGAGTTTATTTTTTTTTATCACTCTCTGCTCTAGCTAGTACATGATTAAACATTAAATGCTACATGATGTAGTGGTTTTAATTTACAAGAGACAATTAATGACTACATCAAGCATTTTATTTTGTATTTACCAATACCTACTAACCATTTAGGCAGCACTTGCTTTGTTTTTATCTTTTATGATCTGAAATTATGTATTTGTGATTGCTGGAGTATGTTTGATCAAGTTTTAACATTAGATTGAACAGAATGAAAGGAAAGAAAAAGGATAAATAAAGTCCTTATAAACATTAAGGGACTGCCTGGATGCTTAATTTATGACCTTTGACTTTTTGTGTGCATCTGTCAGTTAAATCAAGGAGGTTCTAGATGAGTTTATTTATGGGTGTGTTCATATTTTGTGTTTATATGAAATGCAATGTAGAGCAGAAATTATGTTAGGAATATCATCTCAATTATACTTTAGTTCCATCAAACAAAAAGTAATACATAATACAAAGTATACTTTTGTTAACTCATTTTAGAGAGCAATTTCTCTTTGGTTTTGCCACTTCTGTGGAACTCTCTACCAATCCCACTTTGGAATTGTAACAACTGCAATACCTCCAAATCTTAACTGATGAAGATCTATTTTTTTTCCCTCCAACTCTGCGAATGATGCGTGGCACATTGTGGGAGCTGGGCACCTTTAAATGTTTCTACAGATAAATGGCGCTACATAAATGCTGTTTCATCATCATCATCATCATCAATTTGAAAAAAAAAAAAGTCATGAAATAAAGTACAAAATATATGTGTAGATAATCATATAGCATTGAAACAACTCACACTGTGCAATTAGTAACTAACAATGAATAAAGGTCATAATTCCAGTACATGTATCTCTTAAAGTTTTAAGCCAAATGATCCTGGCACAAAAAACTGTAACACAACAGAACAACTTGGATGTATAATACAAATTTTCCACAACCTCAAAATCTCAGTATTCTGTGTGTGTGTTTGTGTGTGTGTGTGTATGCATGTCTGTGTGTCTGTGTGTGTTTGAGCGAGTTTTGCTATCTTTCAACAAATCCCTTCTCAGTCAAAGGAATTGTTCAAAAGGACATGCTTGCTTTGTTATAGGGACGGTAGAGTATTGGCTGGTGGTGAGAATTCAGCGTTTAATTTTTTGCAAGATATTTAGAAACCACTTTACGATATATTGGGAAGTCTACAATTCTAAGAGGAATTCAAAGTTTATTTGATGAAAATAAGTTTTGAAATGACTGGGTATTATCTAAGAACAGTGTAAAACAAAGTACAGTAGTCCTAGATGCTGTGGGTCCCACTTTTATTCGGATTGTTTGTATTGGATACCTAAGCCATTTCAAAACCAATTTTCATTTATCGAATAAGCTGTGAATTTCTCTTTGAATTCTATGCTCTTTCATATATTTTCATATTTTGGAAGAGGTTTCTCATTATCTACAGAAATCACAATCAAAACGCGTTGAAACCTGAAACCTCTTCTAAACCAAAACTGTACCATCCTAACACTGCTCAATATTGTACCTGGTACCTCTCTCCATTTCTGCATTTTTTGACAAAAAAAGTGTTCTCAATAAGCAGTAAAAATGTGAAGAGGCTTCATGTGAAACTTTTTTTTTTCACATTATCATTTTCATGTAGGCCTATTATATTTTGGATAAGAAATCAATTCTCTAGTGATTGGTTGAAAGAGCTTCACGTGATCAAGTGAAAATGTTGTCATTAACGGTGACATCTTTTTCCAAATATAATGCAATGGAGTGTCAAACAGTATCAAAAGAAATTAGAGCAGCCTACACATCAGCAAATTGTCTTAAATGATATTCCGGTTCTATTTTTACAAAATGAAAAAGAAGAAGAAAAAAAAATAATAAATTTCATAACTTACACAGGTTTCAATCTGTGCGTTCAGGCCTAGAGGTCTATATCAAATCTAGTTGGATTGGCTTATTTTTACAAGAAACACAGTTGTACGGTAGTAAATGACACCATAAAATTGAGAATTTTTTTTCTGTGTTTTTTTTTTCTTTTGTTTTTGTTTTGTTCTGTGTGTTTTGTTTTCGTTTCTTTTGTTTTTTGTTTTTGTTTTTGTTTTTTTTTTTCAAAAAATTGACAGCAAAATCAATATACACACTGAATTTCTTTCATACCATAAGGCCCTTATAAAGGCAAAACAGCTGCGTTGGCCGGGAATCGAACCCGGGTCAATTGCTTGGAAGGCAACTATGCTAACCACTATACCACCAACGCTGGCTCACGGAGATCGAAGGTGAACAAGTAGTATTATATGGTATACTTTACCGAGGACAGAAGGGATTAAAATATAGAGGGTTTCAGTTTTGTTGTAGTTAATTTTTTTATCCATCAAATAGATAAAAACAAATTGCTATGCTATATGCATTTTACTAATCTAAAAATAGTAAGCTATGGCAACGTCGTTACTACTGTGCTAGATCGCCAAGGATGTCGCGTACCGTACACACATCCCCACATATTACAATTTGTGTTGGGTTTGGCGTCGATTGTACCCGGGCCGCACTCACGTTACCAACCAGTCTGAACTGCGGGTGCACGATCGTAGACATAGTCATTATAGTCATTCATTGTATGAATCCGGATAGCTTTTACGAAATGTTAGCTATACTTATGATGCTGTTCAGAATTTCTCTGGAAGCCGAATCTCCACACTTTCTCCAAATGCTGGTGTTTGCAAGAGGAAAGTAAAGCTAGAGACTTTAGTGACGGTGTTTAGACTCTAACTCAGTAACTGTAACGTTAGGCCTAACGATATACCATTTTCTAACTGACGTTTGATACATTGTAGTGTCTAACGTAGGCCCTTTAGATCTAGATCTAGAAATCTATACACAGCCAAGTCGCTGTAAACTTACATGTAAGTAGCACAGCGTAACAGCGTCTGGTCGGGCTAACCATTTTCTAGAGAATAAAGCAGGGCTGCCAACTCTCACTCATTGAGAGTGAGACTCGCTCATTTTGGTCCTTTCTCACTCTAACTAAAACTTTATTTCATTTGCATGCACTTCTATTGATCTCCTTGATCTCACTCATTTTGACTCCTAAGTCCTAAATTATAGCATTTATTGGCCTAGACCTATATGTAGCCCGACCAGACGCTGTTAATACGCTACGCTACGGCCTACGCTACAATATGTACAGCGGCGACTGGGCTGTTAGCCTACCTATTGATGGGAGTCTCACTCTCAGCTAGTTGGCAGCCCTGATAAAGTTGTTGCTAGATCATTAATAAATGCCGACGATAATGCACTAAACAAGTTCATTGAAAATCCCCGGGCAAAATATGTGAAGACTAACGTGAACAATTGTCTAGAACACTAACAGTTACTTATTGAAAATATATAACATTGTCAGTATGACAATGTATGTGCACCATGATTGCAATTCCAACAAGTCTATCTTTTTTTTTCTTATTCTCAATCTTCCTAATCCTAGCTTTCTTTCTTTCTTTCGTTTTTCTCTCTTTCCTTCTTTCTTTCCTTCCTTAGATCTTTCTTTCTTTCTTGCTTTTTTAAAATTTTCTTTCTTTAATTATGACTCGGCTCCACTGGAATTCTTGAGTCTATATATTATCTGGTTCAGGTTCTAAAAAAGTCTCGGTTTATTTGAATGCCGGGATCTAGCCACACTCGATATATTAGTTTATATACTGCAAAAATCATAAAAAAATTTCTAGATGGATCTAGTTCGACAACTTAAGATTGAGCTGGCAATTAGACTAGCCCTAACAGTTAAATGGATAAACAGTACGGTATGGTAACACCCAGAATAAAACTAGGCGTATAGATTGCGACTTGTTCAGATCGAACTATAACATGCAAGTTTTTTGCCGAGACAAGTGAAGTAGGGTAAGCTGCCTGCAGAACCTCGATCACAAAATGGGGAATTTCTCCATGCCACAAAAAGCACGTAGTATTAGGTACCGGTACCGTAAGTACGTACCATACCGGTACCATATACCAGTAAATTCTTTGTGATGTCTGATGCATTAATTAGCTATTTCTTTTTACTTCACGATAGGCCTATCAAGCCTATACAATGTGACATTTTTTTGCATATACATTTGTAGGGCTATCTTCTCATCCAATATTGTGAGTGGATTTCTTAATGACTCCACTCAATTTCTTAATTGTCTAATATGCAAAACACTGGCATGTTTGGTAGATTGATGGACATGCATTTCCACTAATTCCAGGGCTGCCAACACCGGAAACTAGTTGAGAGTGAGACTCCCATCAATGCTATAATTTAGGAGTCAAAATGAGTGAGATCAATAGAAATGCATGCAAATGAAATAAAGTTTTAGAGTGAGAAAGGACCAAAATGCATGAGTCTCGCTCTCAATGCATGAGAGTTGGCAGCCCTGTAATTATTCATTATCACACATGTGTGTCTAAATGGGGAGAATGAACCCACGTTTCAACTTCATAGTCATAGTTTGTGTGAAAAAGTGTATGGTGATACATGTGCAAAATACCTGAAGCATATGTTGGTTTTATTAATTTTGAGAGTACCGGTACAGCAGCTGTGACACCCCTCTGAGTTTGTAACATACCGGTATGAGTAATGACTGTTTTCTTCTGCATTCACATGGAAATATGTTTCTTTGACAAACAAATGATAAATAATCAAAAGGTAGCACATAAACAACCTACCACGATACTGGTAGGCCTACTGTCTCGTAAATCTTCAAGTAAGGAACCGGTACTGATGGATAAGATATTTTCCGGTTCTAACTTTCTCTTTCTGTGTGAAAAATGTTCAGCAGAATTCCTTGTTTAATTTTATGTACGTAATGCACATGCACTCTGTAAACCAAACTAGGACCCTACAAACATCAACCTTTACATCACAGTTCCATATCTACACAAACACACACGCATGCACTACACAAATAATCATGACAATTTAAGTGTACAATATACATTGTATATCACAGAATTGAGCACACACTTATTTGACTTTATTGGCTAATCGGCAATAAAAACAAAGTGCTAAACATTAGCATTTATATGCAAAAGAACAGGTCAATCCATGAAGATAGATAACATAAAATAGTGATTCCTTGTTGAGAGCAATATTAAAGTGTTCTTTGTTCATATAAGTACAAAGCAGAGCTGTTGCCCAAGAGTAAATCATTTACTACAAAATCAATGTAAAAAAAAAAAGAAAATATGGCTTTACACTGTTTGGATAAGAAGTGTTAAAAAAGAAAATGCAGATAAAGTGGAAATTCAGTATAACGCGAACATTGGGACCAAGACAATTTGTTCTTTGTATCAGATATGAGTGTTCATTCAGTAGTCAATAAACAATACCAGTACAATACAAAGGAAATAAATTCATTTGGACTTGAGAAATTAGTTCAATTTCATCACAGTATTTTGCTCTATTAGATCTATATTCATGTAAAGTTTCTACTGTGTAATTGAGTCTCAAAGAACATATGTTGTCTTGAACAAAAACTGTGAGATGAAATCATCTACCGGTAATAAGCAGCAGTCTAACTCTTTCTGTGCCGGGCCCTTTAGACAGTGCAGAGACTCCAACTCTCCCATTTTCGACGGGAGATCTCCCGCTGAAAGCCCATTTTTGCAAAATCTCCCGTTCTCCCGCTTGAGATTTGATTTCTCCCGCCCTGGCTCTGTGTCTCCCGGTGGAAAGGATTTCTTACTTATTGCTATCGTATGTTGAACAAATAAAGCCTTAGATAGCACCAGAGAACATCTAGAACCCTGGGAACTTTGCGCTTCGCACACATCAACTTGGAGTCTGCCGTTTGCTAGGGGTTTCGGGCGGGAGAATCTCCAGATCAGAAGTTGATTGGGGTTGGAGTCTCTGACAGTGTGTAAAATACTACAGGGATTTCTGTGCCAATTGGCACCCAATTAAAGCACGTACATAAAACTAAACATTTTGACTGTCCAATACTCTGAATCAATATAATTGCAAGTACACAGATTACACCCTACATGTAAAATTGACAATTCACAAAAAAACAATGGCTTCCTTGACACAAAATGCGTTGAGAGTTGTGAACTCTTTTCTTTCAAAATGGGATAAGTCTTCTACATAATTATACACATATGTGTAATGCGTACTGGAGTATACCACGAAGTACCTCTCCTCACATGACATTTCAAAGTTGCATGAAAAAATAGCAATATTTTCTTTACGTCCTATTATGCCCTTTGTCTAGAAATCTACATGTTTGTACTCTACAAGACTTCATTGCATGCCATTTAGTTTTTTTTTTTTTTTTTTTTTTTACATTTGCATGACAGAAAATATTTCCATTGTTTAGAGTAAACTGTAAGATCTTTGATCTCATATCTCATGACCAGAGTGAAATCACGAATTGGTACATTTGATGGAAAAGCAGCACTAACTGCACTAACTACACTGAGGATTGGTGTACAAGTGAAGACACAGTTGCATGAAAAGACGACAATTTTAAAAAGCTCATCTCATGGAATGCATTGCAAGATGACTGAAATGATTCCATTTTTTTTTTCTCTCTCTCTCTTTTGTTACTTCAAATTTATCATGCTCAAAAGTGCTACATATCTACATATCTCATAATTCTTTTTCACCTGTCATGTCCCATAAAAATTTCTTCTAAGAGTATTTACTCAAATGTTGTAAGTTCTTTTTCAATGGTTTGCTCTTTTTTGCTTTTACTCAGTATACCGTAGGACTACTCATTGCTACTTAAAACAGTAACATGAAGTTTTATATTGTGCCAAAAGAGACAAAAGTTGTCATCATCATACACTACCATGCAATCTACAAAGTGTATCACACAAAATACATGTAGTACCAATGTGATGTCGAGTCCATGGCGTAACATTGTAAGATCACATATGATGTAAGGATATGCATTTTGGTAACGTTTTAAGCTCTTTGAAAATGTACAATTTACCGTAATAAACCTGTTCATCAGTTGTGCTTTGGTATTGGTTCTAAGCTGCTGCCAGAAACATGTACAGCTTGCTTCACCATGGCACATCATGGGCATTTCATCTCAATAGAAAGAAACACAAAACATATCACAAACGTCTAATAAAGACAACTGGCCACATTGTTTCCTGTACCTACCTTTTGTGTCCGGAAAATTGGTGGATTACAGGACACTACAACATTCTTTCATTTTAATACTGTGTTTGCATCTTCAACACTAAATGTCTGACACGCGAAGCACCAGACACTCGCAAACTTCATGTGATTGTTCTTGCGAACAGTCTAACGTTTTTGCGATTTACAAAAACAGACTTGCTTAATCTCAATGAAAAATACAAGGAATATGAGCAGTGCAGTCAATAGTCACACATGAAAACTAGGTAGGCTCCCAAGAGCAATTGGGGAGATACTTGTGTGTTTTACATGCACTGCAATATATGCAAAAGTAATCCCTCAATCCATGGAGGCTCTTACATACTCCTATCCAGTCCAGATTCTGGACTCATTTTTATGATATCTTTATTAGAGCTTCTAAACCTGTACGCATCAATTTAGAATGATGGCGTGATCCCATGAACTTGAGGAATAAAACAAGTCTAGACCAACTGCTCTAAGCTACAAGGATTTTCCCTCAGAAGTGTGAGAGAGCATATGCATGAATTATATATGTGTGAACTTTTGACGTTTGTCATTACATGAGAGAATCTGTCCGGACTCTGTTTTGTTTTGTGTTTTTCCACCGGTTCTCGGGATCGCTTCATCACTCCATTTGACACACAGGTTCAAAGCAGCTTGAATAAAGACATCATGAAAAGAGCCCAGAACTAGACTAACTTATGGGGACATGAAGAGTTACTGAACATTACAGGAAGTCTCCAGCGGAAGTGGAGCAGTTTGACAGCTCTGCAAGAGTCTGAGAAACAAGACATTTTAAAATGTTGAAATAAAAATGAAACACAAGAAGCTACATGTTTATGAAAAACGAAAAGTCATAACCAAATGCATGTATAAGAATATTGCAATTCAGCAAACAAGGGCAAACATTTTTTCACATTTCAGATATTCATATTAGCAATGACAACATCTCGTGCAACATTTGCTGTTGTCCAACATAAAAATATGACCTGAAATACTCTTTAACAAGGAAAGCTTCAGTGCCCCTTCTGCGCCACATTTAATTTCAATGAAATCCTTCTCACATTAGAAACTTGGTCCTCTGGTCCCCGACGCTGTGACCTCTGCTTTTAAAAATGACTAAAAATCCAAGCAGTTTATGTCTGGATGGCTCCACAATATATATACACAGGGATGCCAACCTCGTGAACAGCACTGCCTTTTCTAAGGGCTGAAAAGTGGTATTTTGGGTGAACACACAAGTGTTTTTACCTTAATATCTGCAATACACATTTGCAGTACCAGGGGTAATAGAGTTTGGGAGAAACAGTATTTTCAATGAAATCTGCAGAATATTTGGCAAAGTACAGAACAAAATGCTGCAAAAAAAAAAAAAAAAAAAAAAAAAAAAAGGTACCTGGTGGCATCTCTGCATAAATGATAACTATGATATATTATTGTGTTTTTTCACAAGTTTTGGCAGTGCCATGGATTTTTTTTTGGAGGGACATACATGTATAGTATAAACAAACAATTTACAGGAAAATGTATCACTCTGACCTCTGACCCTAGACACTCTCCCCCCTCCCCCCCCCCCCCCCCCCCCCGCAATAAAGAAAACATTGTCGATGAAAGTAATGCAATCATAAATGATATGTTGTCATATATTATGTAGAGGCTCTTAAATATGAATGAGCTGATAATTATTTCAAATCTCCCGACCCTCTTATAAACCAGCTGGTAGTCAATCATACTTTCCAACCCTCCTCACCATGTAGGCCTCTGGTTACATACCGTACTATCAGCATATCTTATACAAAATATGAAAATAAGCATTCCTACATAAAATTTGCCGAAAAACGAAATTTATTTCCAAGATTATTTTAGATGATGTCATCATAAGCACTTTCTTTTTTTTCTCGATGCGAGTTACAAGCTACACCATTATTTCTTGGCAGTATTTTGTGCCCTAATGTATAAATATCTACATGAGATTAACAAGCAGAAGCCTTCCTGCTGTGAATGGGTAACCATAGTGATGCTGGCAAGGAATGCTGCAAATGTTTCAGCACCTTTTTTTTTTTTGTTCTATTCAGCTTCATTTGCCACATAAAGTGAAGAATATATCATTTGCTCTCCGAATGGAGTGGGACACACATTCAGATAGATATATAATGAATCTCGCTCCATTTTATAAAACAAGGCTGCTGCACAGAATTAAAACTCGTGCCAATTTGGAGTCTTCATGAATCACAGCATAAGCAATGAATATCAGATACCAATCAGATACCAAAAATTTGGAATAAGAATGCAAATTCCAGTTCAATTCTTTGCAAATTAAAGAAATCATGAGAATAATTTTGAACTTCCGCAAATGTCCAATAAAAATGACCAAATCACGGTTGCTGGCTGGCAACATGACGAACGCAGACCAAAACTGAGCTGCATGCGTTTCCACAGGATGGGTATCATACATGTTGTTTTCCACTCAGCGAGTCCAGGCCATCCAAGCTTACAAAAGCCTTGCTACCTGACGTTCCCCCTCTCTCTATAATGCATCTGATGACAGAGCTTGTGAGGGTTCCAAGATTTGGCCGAGCGTGAGTTCATATTTCAGTGATTCCTTCTGTTTTTCCTCTCTCCACACACTGGGCACGGACTCAGAAGCCAGGGAGACAGACTTCAGTCTTGCATGCCTTCTGTGGTCTCTCCGTCCGACACCTGCAAAATAACCGTCAGAAATATCAATCAAGGGAAAACATAGTTCTTATATGTCTGCAAAACTGCCAATATTTGCTCAAGAATGTAAACATTTATGCATAACAGATGTGGGTAGTTATGGCATCCTTACTAAATTTGAAGTGGTTAACAACAAAAATGTGAAATATTAAAGGACAAGTTCACCTTAATTAACATAAGGATTGAGAGCATGTAGCAATATTAGTAAAACACATCATTGAAAGTTTGAGGAAAATCGGACAATCCGTTCAAAAGTTATGAATTTTTGAAGTTTTTGTGCAGTCACCACTGGATGAGAAGACTACTGCAGTGTATGATGTCACATGCGTACAACAATATAAGGAAAATATAAAGAGAATTTCACAAAATTTCATCTTTTGAAAAAAGTACACATTCCCTTGACTCGTTACTGACATAAAGTTATGGATAATATTATTCCCATTGCCTATAGAAAGAGGCAAGTCAAGTGCTCTTTTACTACAAATGTGTATGCGAAAAAAGTGAAAATATGTTGAATTTTCTTTACATTTTCTTTATACTGTTGTACTCATATGACATCACGAGCCTAAGTAGTCTCCTCATCCAGCAGTTCCAACACAAAAGTTTTAAAAATTCATAACTTTTGCATCGAATGTCCAATTTTCCTCAAACTTTCACTGATGTGTTCTACTAATATTGCTGCATTCTCTTAATCCTTATGTTAATAAAGGTGAACTTGTCCATAAACCAAAAATCGATACATCACCATCCAGTATCAACCATCCAGTTGAAGTCTCAACTTCAGTCAAACCTTTTTGGTTAATCCCAAAATTATCATAGATCACAAAACTGGAAAGGGAAGTCCCCTTGTATGGAATACCAATTTTTTACATATTGATTCCGCAGAACTGAAAAAAAAAAAAAAAAATACTGCAACTCATCTTAATACCCTGCAGAGAGCAAAAATTACTCACGTGTAAATTTCCTCTTTTACAGTATAGTGATCAACAATTGAATAAAGACTGTTAGCCCTTCTAGTAAATTGAAAAAAAAAAATAGTTAAAGGGATGGTACAGTTTTGGTTGAGATGGGGCTTGACATTTCCAATGTTTATTCTTTTTTTTTAAAATAATAATTAAATATGAAAAAAACATTATTCTAAGAGGAATCAAAAGTTCATTTGATGAAAATCAGCTTTGAATCAGCTGAGATATCCATGACAAAGAGATCCTATATTAGATTGCTTTGTCTTACTCTGTTTTATGATGTCTCAGCCATTTCAAAACCGATTATCATCAAATGAGCTTTAATAGAGTTCCTCTTATAATTGTATGCTTTTTAACATTTCATACAGTGGTTTCAAAAAGTATTTTGCAAGAATTTAAAACCTGAATTCTTACCTCAACCAACACTATACCTTTTAATCATGAGGTGTTATAAGAATGTTTACCTTCATTTTCTTTGTTGCCGAGCAACCATCTTCGATGTCTTCCTCCAGCTCGCACTCATCCGTGGACGTCTTCTGTCTGGACAGCATGCGTTCCAGGATCTCGAAGAGGATGTTGCCCTTCACGTAGTCGTTGTCGACAAGGTTGACCAGGTAGTAAGTGTCGTGGATGAACTGGATGACGTGCCGCGATGTGGAGTTCTCCTCGTACAGATTTCCCCACGACTCGAGCCAGAGGCCAAAGGCTTCGTCCTATCAGATGACATAGGCAAAGAACCGGTATAAATCCCCAATCAGTATAATGCAGTCTGATGGCTGACAATCTATACTAGAAATGTCCGTTGTCTTGCAACGGAAACTGCATAGGCCTATCCCCTGGGTTGTTGAGAAATCTCTGTCACCAAGCCAAAATCCTCCTAGTTTCTTGTTCCCAGTATAGTATATCCAACAGAGGGGAAAATAGCTTTTGGAAGGCTTGGCTATAGTGGCCCACTATAAACTACATGCATGCTGCATATTTTTACCTCCACCAAGGGAGGAGGTTGTTTTCGTGACCGTTGGTTTGTCTGTGCGCACAATAACTCAAAAAGTTGTGAACGGATTTGGATGAAACTTGCAAAAAAGGGTGAGAATGAAACAAGGAACAGATGATTAAATTTTAGTCATGATCCAGGAAACTTTCATGCCGTCAGTCCCTCGTTTGAGGCGAGTCCCCAACTGGGGTTCCCCAAAGTGGGGTGCGTATATTTGTCGTTTGGGAGTTGGGAGTCGAAGTACTTGTCCATTGCAAATAAACTTTCTGCTCAGGCGTGACAAACCTGGAGGCCAAGCCAGGGTTTGATGACTCCAGCAGCTGTCGTATTACGAAAGAGCATGGTAAGGATATCTGCCTGTGGCAGACCATTCAAAGTGAACTCAATTTTCTCTATCCTTTTTAAAGTTTTCAATTTTATATTCTATTGAGAAATTCTATGGTCATCCATTTTACATTTCGAACGAAAAAAATTGACCCGTAAATAACGAAAATACAGGAATAAGAAGGAGAGCATTGCCAGTTTGCCGGTGCTGACAAATGTGCTATTTGGCAGTGAGTTAAACGGGGAGGTGAGACTACCTCCCTGGTTACAATCAGCCTGCTGACTGGATCATTGAGAAAGAGAGAGAGAGGGAGAGAGAGAGAGAGAGGGAGAGAGGGAGGGAGAGAGGGAGAGAGAGAGAGAGAGAGGGGGGGGGGGGAGAGATGGGGGAGAGACAAAATGGAATGACAATAGTTCTGGTCACTGCAGTACAGGCATGCTCTGTCTGCATACGCTGAATGTCTACACTCACACACACACACACACACACGTACACACACACACACGCACCATGGAGCTACATAGCCCATGCCAAAACCAAAACAATCTCCTCCTCCTCTCGCGGTGCCCCCCCCCCCCCCCGTGGCGCTGTGGCGATGACTGATGCTTAGATTAGGCCAGGGTCAAGAAACAGGTGTTTTATATCTTTGGTTTTAAGTCATTGATTGCCAAGATATACACTGGCATTATTTACGGGGGTGTAGCCTCTTCAAACGAGAGATTTGCGTCATGTATGAAGGATTTTTCAATACTTTGGCAGGTAGGGTCAATGAACTTGGGAGTTCAAGCTGCATATTTTTTAGGTTTTCATATGTGCATTGGAGTTCCTCCTCTAGTTTCTGGTCAAGGGCGAGGCATGCAGCGCAGCTGTTATTGATGACAGAACAAAAGATTTCTATAACTGGGAAATCAGGCGATTTTGTTTGGCTAGTTTGTTTGTTTGTTTGACAATTTGTAGAGGAAACTGTGACAGCTACTCAAAACTCACCTTCCATGACATGAAACTGACGGGGTCAACGACCGTCGGCTGTTTGACCTCAGCACAGGGGAACACTCCCCATGTCACAGCGTTTGGTCTCAGACGGTCAGCATTGGTGATAACGTCGGTGCCCTGTATGGAATAGATAAAGGCAGCGGTCAAATGACTGGTTATGATGTCACTTTTTCTCACTTTCTGTCAAGAAACATCTCCTCTGTCATTCTTAGTGCAGGTTTTGAGCTGGGCAGTCACCTATGACCTTAGATACTATGTACTGGAGGCTTAATTGATAAAGGTAACTTGAGAGGCAACTAACCTTGTGGTTGACCACGTGGTAGTTGACCAGTGGGTAGTCCTGGAGAATGTGGAGCAAGGCAGCCACGTTCTCTCTGGAGCAGAAGAACTCAAGGTATGCCTGCATTAGAGAGATGACACCATAAACAGAAAACGGGGACAAAAGCGACAAAAGGCGACAAGGTGAGAAATGGACCTCCTCGTTCATGGCTATTAGTGTTGAAAAAAAAAAAAAGAAGAAATCATTAACCCATGGCCATGTTACCATATAAACAATATAATAAATAGAAATTATTTCACCCAACAGTCCCAAAGAACAATTTCTGTGGTTTGGTGCTGCTCTGCCTTTTTCTTACAACATTTACTATTCCTTCTTCGTATTACATGAAGTAGGGCAAAAGTCTCTCTTTCATATGAGCTCTTCATTGGCAATACTGTTATCAACAATGATATAAATTTCTTAACCCGTCGAGGACGGTTTGATTTTGCTATAACACGCATTTCCCATAGACACCTGCCCGAGTATACTCGGGACTAGGCCTCAACGGGTTAATAGTATAATTACTACAGCTATAAAAACCTTTCAAATTCCAGAATCTTTAAAGTTGGCAACACATTTTGTTTTTTAAGATGAAGATCAGTATATTTGCCTCAAACTGGTTGTTTTTAATTTTTTGTTGTTTTGTTTTGTTTCTGATTTTAGTGAAGATCTACTGAATGCATTCAGGTCCATCTATCTCTCTCTCTAATACTGGATTTGCAGTAAGAATCAGAGTTGCCAATTTACTGAAATGAAGACGATAATTGCTACAGCAAAAATTAACCTCAGAGCATACTAGCCAATTAAGACTGCGACGTTTCGCGCCACGATTCCGCAACGCGCAAAGATTTTGCCGTGTCGTTTCATGACTTTTTTCATTGAAGTCTCCCGCATATTTTGAGACCAAATTTGCGACGTCCGGGTACACCGTTCTGAAGTTATGCAATGTTTTGCATATGCATGTCAACCTGAAAACCGCTCAAATTCATGATTTCGTGTGCAAATCCAATGCAAACTGTGTTTTTTTTGTTTAATTGATATAAATTAGATTATTTCAACTTTTAACCATTGAAATAAATCAATTTTAATGTAGATAAGCTTGAAAAAGTGCCTCCAACAAATTTTGGCAAAAAAACAATAGAAAACAAAAGATTGAAAAACAATAAAATACATAAGAAATTAACAAAACAATAAAAAACAAAAGAAAATGATTTTGATTGCACTATTTTTTTACAAGAAAATTGTTTGATGTGTCTTGAGGAACTCTGACACAAAAATTTAATAATCCTTCAGTCTTTTTGATGGAGTTATAGGTGAAAATATGATTTCATGCGTTAATTTGCATAATTAATTTATTAAAAAATATGAAATCAACATTTTTCTATTGTATGACCATGTAATCTTGTAGTTGACATCCGGCTCTATGATCAGGCAAAATTTTGCGGCGATCGCGCAATCGGCGGCCGAGATCTGAAGGGGGGGTGAAATTGAACCCCCCCCCCCCCCCCCAGTAAAAACTTGGTCTCAAATAGCCCAGTTAGAATAGGGTTAATAGGGGTTTCAAAGTGTGTATGTGGGGGATGTCTAAGAAGTTTTTGTGTTTAATTACTGATATATCAAATTATCAATGTCTTTATTGCAACAAGATCCTTTTGCTGTCTTGGTCTCAAAGCTCATCTTTGTTTCTATCTTTCTTGCGGATACACTGTATAACGCTAACATAGCACCCTCAAAGAAAAGTGAAATCTAGTTCCTGTTATCTACTTCATAATAATATTCATGAAAAGAAAAAATACATTTCCACAGCCTTCGTATATATAAACAGCTATCTCACATTCAAAAATGAGAAAAGTGAAAATGAAACCTCAAGAAACTGACATTTTAGGTTGGGTTGCCCTCTCACTGAATATGAGTGCTAAGGACTCGATACATTTATCAACATTCAATCACACCATGTGTCATATGCATGTTTTTCAATAACACTGAATGGAAAGTATGGCACCTTTAAAAACAAACAAATACACAAACAAACAAACAATCAAAACAAACATGAATTAGTTTTCGGTTTTCTTTTCAACATTTTGTACTACATTAAATTTTGTATCAATTTGTTAAAATAACTATTCTATTGAATGGTAGTTATCAAAGTGAATCATGCTAATTTAAAAGGAGGTGACAGTAAACATCTATGACATCTGAAAGTGCATTCTTTACCATAAATAAGTTGATTCAAAGTTTTTCAATGGCCCTTATTGGCTCTCTCTGGTTGTTTCAGGGTCAGCGCCTGAACACAACTGAAGCAGCAAGTGCACTTTTTGTTTTTTTTAATCTTATTTTTCCCATCTCTTCTCTGTTCTGTATGTGTGGCTCTTTTTCAACACATGAAGACATATGTGACCCGCCACAACAAAAGGATCCGAAAGTCGCTGACGGTTGAGCGGAGAAAATTGAGTTTGATGTCAGATCATCAAAATCGGTCAAAATGATTGTCTATCCTCTGCCACAATTTCAAGGCTAAATGATCAAAGAAAAGGCAAGAAATTAGCATTTTTGGGGGCCATGATCTTCTGACTTTCAAGGGAACAGAAACGCATCTAAAAATTTGGATTTAGCGCCGCAGATAGACTCCGCCCCTTAGCAAGGAGGGAGTGATCTTATTGGTCAGTGTGTGGCACCCTGGTTACTGATAGGTCGTGTGCAGATGACTGGCGCTAAGCTTGAATGAACTTTGCAGAGGTTGCTATGAGCAGACCTTTTATCGTCAAGAGGTGAAAACTGTCTTACCTCCCCTTGATCACAATTATGTTGGAAAGAAAATTTTGAGGGCGGTTTTCTTGAAACGCTGATTTCCTAGACCACTCGACATGGTCTCATAAAATCACTAATATATCTGCAAACCGAGTAGTTTTATGAGTCGTGTTAAGTACGATATTTTGGACTTTTGGATCCATCTGTTGTAGCAGGTCACATATCGATGGGCCAAAATGCACTAACAAACTTTTAATGCCATTTGTCGTAAGTAACAGCCTGTACAACAAAGTGTCCACAGTTACAAGTCTGCCAGAAAAATGAAATGCCAACCATAAAAATTTCTACAAACCAGTGGCTTGGGGACTAATACCAATTTGATTTTTGCACTGCAAATTCCTTTTATTGTTTTATTTTGTTTTGATGATCCTGACAAAGAAAAACTGTAGCACCCTACATTCGTACATTGCATGCACAAAGAAATGCAAATAGAGGAAACTGCTACCAGTGCAATTCATACATGTATGCTGCACAGCAAAACATGGTTGATCTTGCGTGAATGTCTGTTTCAGCACTTTACTTTGATCATATAAAGCAAAATCGTAATCAGTATGTAAAGTCAGCCTACTTTTCATCGACCAATGATACGGTTTTAGAAGTGCACATTCTGAGATCACGGCAGATCAGAACAGAGATCTTGTCGGTTGCATACATGCATGAACGATGAGCTATGTGGCCATTAGAAACACAGAGTTAGGAAGATTTCAAACAAGAGGATAAAGCAAAAGAGTCCGAGTGTCAGAAAAACTTGTGTCAAAGAAACTTGGTTAGATATGTGGCTAATATCAATCAAGGCATGTAAAGTGAGTTGTAACTGATGGCTACCATACAGAGCCAGGTTGTATCAGGAAAGAGCCAAAGTGGCCAGGAGTGATGCTGAGGAAGAAAGAGAGAGGGACAGCTTTACCACCACGTCGGCCACGCGAGTACCTTACGCTACCGGTCAACAGGCTTATGTTACCTTTTGGTAAACATAACCGTTAGCTGCCCCCCAGCCCACGACCGGGTCAGAGGACAGCGCACCGTTTACGTTTGGCTGCGAGTTGATGGTCAGCACGCCGCGCTTGTTGACCGACACCAGCTCTTCCTTCAAGCGGATCGTCTCTGGGGAAACCTCGTCGTCATTCCACGGCATCCTGGTGACCTGGGTCAGACGAATGAAAGGAATACCACTGTAATATAATGATTACAATATTATAACACCACTAGCAGCAGAATGATTGCACTTATCAAATTTGAATGTTCCTGAAAAATCCACATAGAGGATGGAAAATAACAAAAAATGCCGCAGTGCAACTCTTCAGATCAGGAGCATTGAAGTTAAATAAGAAGTTAAGAAGTGTGCTGGAAACACTAGTATAAAGTGCCACAGATATGCAATTTTTATGATTAATATTATTATTATTATCATCATCATCATCATCATTATTATCCTCATCATCACCACTAAGGGTCTATGCAAGCCCACTGTGTCATCCGCTATTGGGTGTGTACAATAGGTGATTCCAATCAAATACAGAAAAAGGATATCTCTGGCAGGCAAGAAACAACACTGAAACCGCTTTATCAACCATGCTGACCTAAAAAAATGAGTTTCACTTCATATGCCTGCTGAAAATTCATCCAAAGTGACTTTTCATGGGTTTTGATGCAGGGTCCACATAGTAGTGGCTCCCTCCTTGTTTTGGGGTTTTGTCTTTTATTCCCACGACGCTCACCTTCTTGCCGTATCTGTTGGGGGCGCCGGTTAAGTAGCACGTGAAGATCTCGTGCACGTCCTCCACGCACATGATCTGCTCGCCCCACATGGACTGCAGCTCCTTGGGCGCCGACTTGCTGGTCAGGTAGAAGAGATGGTAGTCGCGCAGCTCACCAAAGGCGGGCGAGGAGGAGTCCCCCCACCTCCCGTTGGGGAACTCGTCCCAGTCTTGTGTCCTGTGTTGAGTGAACAGGACATGCAATGTTTGTCAGTTTGGGTGGAGTAGTGACTGATTTGCATCTTGGATCCCCTAGTTATTCATCTGTTATTGATGATTTTAATCTTACCACATTTATACAAAATAAAAAAAGTCATACACACACACGCATATTTCTGTTTTTTGGGGTTCATAAATAATTATTTTGGGACCTGAATTTCACATAGTTGTATCAAAAATCTTGTTAAAGCCATCTTCGGGATAATGACAGCGCACTGTACTTGAAACCAATTATCTCCACATATATATCTCTTCACATTGTTGCGCATGCGTACAAGTGGGATCTCATATTAACGAACAACGGAGATTACGAAAAATAATATGATATCACAATACAACATGATATAATGCAATACAATGCAATACAATACAATACAATACAATACAATACAATACAATACAATACAATACAATACAATACAATACAATGCAATACAACATAATACAATACTATACAGCCTTTGATTCCAATTTCTTATTCTCAAGTTTAGAGAAGGTACATGCTTAACCCCATCCCTGCACACCCCCCCCCCCCCCACTCAAAAAAAGAAAAACCAAAAAAACAATGAAGAGCGATAATCAAACTCAAAGCTTGGTCTGCAGTTCATGTGAATTCTAAAGCATCCATCTCACTCTAATTCTACTGGTCTACATTGTATACTATGAATTACCTGCTAGAGTTCAGGTCAAGGAAGTGCAAGTCTAAAACACAGTAAGAAAAGGGGGGGGGGTGGTGGTTGGGGCTCGTACCTGTACACGTAGCTCTTTGGTCGGGATGCCCAGAAGATGGGCCTGACATCTTCTTGTTTCCTCTTCAGGTTAGCCGTGGTTTTCCATGGCAACGATCTCTTTGGTTCCTCACACCACATGCCCAGCGCCTTGAGGATCTCGATGGTGGCCACTTCTCGGTTCAAGGTGTAGATGTGGACACCGAAAACTTCATCGCTGCGAGAAGGGGAGAAAGACAAGGTGGTGAACATTTTGATTTTGCTAGTTTTGCGCATTCACCTGTCAGGCTGTCTGTTTTACTGACACTGTTTCTGGTTGGATTTTTGTCTTTAAAGTGTGTTTCTCCATAGCACTGTCTGTCTGTCTCATTGCATTTGTGTGTTATGTGTGTTTGTTTATAATTATGTTTTCTTCTCCTCCTTCTTCATCATTTTGTTCTTTTTTTGTGAAGGGGGAGGGAGGTGCATATATTCAAGGGATCAAGGTTGTAACCACATGCTTTGGATGCACACGGCTATCGCTCACCCCTTTTTGGCAGATTATCTTAACAGTGCTGAAGTACAGGCAGAAAAATGCATTATTTCATGTGGAATTATGTATATATCATGTACATGATTATGAGGGCTCAAATTCACCGCTCAAATTAAATCTACAGTTTGGACTTAGTCCATGGATGAAAATACATGCAAGAGAGAGGCCTTCCTTCCACATGTGCATGTCAGTGCACACATGACCTTTTGACCCAATCCATAGTGACAAAAGACCTTGACCACTGCCCATCACCACTGTCTTGTTCATGCAAAATAAATATAAATTTGTTTCCACCCTGCCCACCACGTTTAATCAATACCGGACACTTCTAGCTAAAGTGATGACTGGAAACGATAATACATGTAGATGATAGTAAAATCATGATATAATAAAATGATGATGAATTATTTTTGGACTTTTTTTTTCATCCATAGACATTTGACCTTTGACCTTGAATTTTCACTATACAATATCATGGAAAGAACTGTCACTGCTTCTGCCCCACCTACCAAGTTATACTACCACTATCAAAACATTCACAGGATGAAGTTACAGCTGGAACAAGCCACTTCCTGCCCAAGTTCAGCGACACTTGACCTTGAGCAAGTCTGCCCATACCAACACTGTCACCAGCTCATATCAAAAAATGTTGGCCAATCTGGAGAGAACATAATATCAAAAGCATGCATGGCTTGCACGTGATACAGTCGTGCAAGACACCGTTGTTGGCTTCTTCCTCTCCATGCCCCAGCCAGCTGAGAGCTGAATGTGCTCTTGAGGAGTGTCAGCTCCACAACACCACCATGTGCTGCTTCCTTCCTCAGGGACCCGAGCACTAGGGTACTTCCTTTTATCGGTACTCTAAACTCTACGGTACCTACCTGTCATTTTTTTCCCCCCCAGGGAACGATTATCCGGCTGTCTTAAAGTGAAAACACAGTTCTAGTAAGGGTTTGAGAACCTGTCTGGCACCATTTCATTTTTGCTTGCAGTACATATATTGAAAGAGTCTACAAAGAAATTTACCTGGCTGACATGATTTCCTGGGATGACGAGTAGTTCTGAGATTGCAACTCTGGCGAACCTTTTTTGTTTATTTTGCATTTTCGTCATTACCCAACGGATATCTTGTTATTACAGCATTATTCCACATATTTCTTAGGCGTACGTGCACATTTTGAAATGAAATTTGACAGTTCTGCAGGCATACCAGTACTGCGTTTTACCTTTAAACTGGGGGGGGGGGGTACAAAATCTGAGCTTGATGATCTCACTCACATTCTAAAAGCAATTCAAGCATATACTGCTACCTTTATATGAAGAATTATCTAAAGACTTATAGGCTTTCCCTTCTTGTAAATTACAGCTAATAAAAAAGAGAGGAGACTGTCTAGGAGGTGCATGCTTTATAAATTTCATATGAAATTAATATTTCAGAACTACTGTAAAACACGATATACTCGTGGCATGAAAATCTTGCAAATTGGAGCCGACGGTTTTTCTCACGGCATGAAATTTTAGCGAACTGCCACTGGCATCAATGCATATTGTGCAGACAAGAAATTTTGTGTGCAATTTAATTTTGCGAATGCTGCCACTCGCGAAATTTGCGACATTAAAATGCACGCAAACATTCCTCGTTTTACAGCACATCACACTTGTATTCATACAAGTAAATACTGTAAAAGTACTGATGTATTGTGTTCTTAGTATTACAAAAGAACAAGGCTAGAAATATGACTATACGTTAGTGGGCCACTTGTTCGAATTTGCAATGCATTTGGCACATATGATAGAAGCTGCATACCCAACTAATTTTGAACCCCCAAAAACCAGGGACCAGGATCTTGTTTCCTACCAAAGGAACAATGGCAGCAGTGCCTGTACTCGTCCCTCTGCCAATCCCTTGGTTTTGCCAACAAACATACCCTGCTCCTGCCCACTCTCGCATAAAGTACATTTTAGTACAACGCCTACTGAGTCACACATGAACATACACTAAAGTTCATGTCCCTTTCCGTCCCATCGCAGTCTTTGCACTCCACCGTTCGAACAAATATTTGTCTAGAAGGAAGACAGTAAAGACAAACACTGAAGAGAATGTGTCAAGTGGATTGTGAAAAAGAAACCACGTAACACTAAGTTCCAATAGACTTTTTTACGGTACCAGCAAATTTGTGTCTTAACCCATTGAGGAAGGCTGATTTTGCTACAACACGCGTTTCCCATAGACCACTGCCCAAGTATACTCGGGACTCGTCCTCAACGGGTTAATTAAACCAACCCTTGCCCCCACCCCCCACCCCCCAAAAAAAGACATGGGGTTTAGCTCACCTCCCCTCCCCCCAATATATTACTTTTGGTGCATTCATCAACTCACTTCCAGCACAGAATTACGGTTTCCAAACAATTTTCAGAGAGTTTTGGGCAGTTGATAAATGTAAAGCTGTTTTGATTATACGGCTAGAAATGGGTTTCCAAAACGCTGAAAAAAGTTCAATCGCAACCGCTTTCGAGCCAGGACCCTCTTTCTGTAGAGGTAATTAACGCAAAGTTGTTTTGAAACGCGTTTTAAATATATCTCCGATCTGCCCATGCCAAACACTGCCAACTACACATCTCCGCTCCTCTGGTCAAACTGAGCAGTGGAGCTGCGCAGTGACAAGATCTCCCAATCAACTCACCACAGAGTTGATAAATGCAATAACTCCAGAAACACGATCTGAAAGGTGCTTGCAAATGCATTTTGATAGTGGCTATCAAAATGTGTTTCACTCATTAAAGAGTGTTTCAAACGGAGGAAAGTTGATAAATGCAACCTAAACTTACATGGCACGCCACTTGAAAAAAACTATTTCAAAATTCTTCAGATGTTTGGATTGCTGCAAGCCCCCCAGGCAAGACCTTCTTTACAACTGTATTTTGGGTGTTCATATTTCCTTCAGAAGGCCCACAAATCTTTTTTTTTTGTCAGCTGCCATGGTAGGGTCTCCGGGTCTCCATAGCAACAAGAAAATAAAAGAGGGCATCGTTCTTCTCCCTCACCTGTCAAACAACTCTTTGCACATGGAGACAGCCTGGTGGACGCCATAATTCCTGATGGCCGCATCATTCTCCTTGATGGGTTCGATGACGTCCATGATCTTCTGGGGAACGTCCAGCTTGGACAACTTGACCAGGCTTCTCAGGGAGTGGTAACCCTGCCACAGGAGGAGGGGGGGGGAGGAAAATTAAGTGGATATAAACATCTTTTCCCTTCACTTGATTTTAGCTTGGGCATTTCCACTCAAACAAAGCACATACAGAAGATCACAATAAATGCATTAGAACAGATAGAGACTACATTACGGATTGAATTTAACGGCAAAGTGTATGCATACATGACTGGCATTATATCAAATATTACCATACATATATGTATATTTTGATGATTAGACAAAACAAAGCATTAAATGGCAAAGATCAAACTAAATATTCTAGCATATCCAAAAAATTTGGGTGCTCATTTGAACATATTGAGATCCTATCACCCCAGGAGTGCTACATCTGTTCCTGCCAAGTTTGGTAAAAATCCGTCACGGGGTTTCGTGAAACCAGGGAGGTGTAAGGAAAGGAGAGACAACTCCTGCTCTCCTTTGAAGGATGCGCGGCACCGCCGAGAAGTTATGCACTTAACTACAGGTGGAAATCAGGTGCTTTGACAAAAGAGAGCATCAATAATCGGGACTAGCGCTCTCACATCTAGAAATACTTGCCCCTACTGCATTTCGCTCCCTCTCTTTCAATGTGATGGCAACAATGAATTTGTGTACCTTGAATTGGAGCAGCGAATCAAAATGCAGTGTAAAATAGAAAGATTAAATGAGAACTTACCTGTTTGAAATTTGATCTTTATTTTACGAGGGAGTTGTAGGAAGAGAATACATTGAGAGACCCGCTTTGCGCACGCGCAGTCATTTTTCGAAGCATCAAATGTGGCTGCTGGATATTTGAAAGATTATGGAGAACTTAGCTTCACGTTTGAAACTTTGGGAGGGAGAGGAGGGAATGTATTCTCTTCCTACAACTCCCTCGTAAAATAAAGATCAAATTTCAAACAGGTAAGTTCTCATTTAATCTTTCTATTTTACTTCTGGAGTCTCCGAAAGAGACTACATTGAGATTTTGAAGCCCAGTAGCCATATTTGTAAGAAATATAACAGAAATGACTATGAATTGTCATTTACCAAAACGGTAAATTGTTTACCTTGCCTGGTCATTTTAGTAGAGCAGTTGAAAGACACTTGCTCCCATCCAGCAAAGGTTTTCTGTAGTACTTTCTGAAAGTCTTTTCATTCGTCCAGCCTGCCTTCTCAAGGATAAACGAAACTGGCAAGTCTGCTCTGTGTGCAGCTGACGTCGCAGCTGCTCTTGTTGAGTGAGCCTTATATTTTGAAGTGTCGATTCCTGCCGCTGTCATAACATCTTTGATCCACCTGGAGATGGTTTGTGACGTAACTTTCGCATGGGGTCTGCGAAAACTAATAAAGAGCCGACGCTCTTGGCCTCGAATTTCCTCAGTCCTCCGTATGTAGGCTTTGATGTAGTTGACAACGCACAATCGACGATCTGGAGGGTAGGCTCTCATGCTCAGTGTGTAGCCAGCGTTTCCTGGCCTATTTTGTTTCAGTAGCTCGCTGAAATGAAATGTAACTGATGATCCCTTGAGTATCATGTTGTCCAAATTCAGGAGCTGCAACGACTGTGCTCTCTGTGTTGAGATGAGAGCCATGAGCATGCATAGCTTTTTGGTGAGATCTTGTAGGCTCAGTGCATTTGCCGGTGACAGCTTTCTGAGATAGCAAAACACAATATTTACATCCCAAGTATCTACATAGCGAGGTCTTGGGGTTCGGAGATGGAAAACTCCCTTCATAAATCTTGATATCAAAATGTTGTTCCCAACTGTAGAGGCACCATCCTCAAGAACTAGGAATGATGCGAGCGCACTTCTTGCTGTGTTGAGTGCATTGTATCCAAGACCTCCTACATGAAAAAGCTCACTAAGAAATTCTAAAACAAACTGAACACTAGAGTGAAGATGGCTTTTCTTCTTACTCTTGCAAAAGTCTTTCCACTTCTTTATGTACACACAATATTGCTTCTGGGTAGAGGCTCTCCAAGAAGCGGCCAAAATGTCCACAATTTCCTTCTTTAGTCCTGTCCTTTCGAAGGGCTGCCGCATAACCTGCAACAGAGAAGATCAATTCGATCATACAAGGGATGTGGTTCATGCGTAACAGGTTGCGTTAATAGGTTCCTACTCCTTGTAATTAGCACTGCTTCACCCTTTAACATCCTTTTCAGCTTAGGAAACCATGCCTGTGTGGGCCAATTTGGCACTACCATTATGCCTTCAGCTCTATCTGTTCTAATTTTTTGAAGACATCTTGGGATGAGACAGAATGGGGGAAAGGCATAGAATTTGAATTCTCCCCAATCCAACGTAAATGCATCTACGGCTTCTGCATTTGGATCTGGCAACCAAGTGACATATCTCTCAAGTTGGTTGTTTAGTCTGGACGCAAAGAGATCAATGTCTGGAAGCCCAAAAACTGAAACTAGTTTGTTAAAGGCTTGCTTGTTAAGCATCCATTCATTTCGGTCACTGAACTTTCTAGACCTGCTGTCTGCCTCAGTGTTCTCACTCCCTGGAAGGTGTGCTGCAGTAACCCAAATATTACGTTCCATGCACCACCTCCAGATGTCTCTAGCTGCACTGTCACAGTCCTTGGACTTAATACCCCCCATGTTATTCAAATAAGCAACTGCTGTTGTGTTGTCTGACCTAAGGAGGACATGAACATCATGTAAAGAAGAGCAAAAGGACTTCAGTCCAAACCCGGCTGCCAATGTCTCCAGGTAATTGATATCATTCTTTCTAGCTCTTTCCATTTCAAGATCGTTCCATCTGCCTCCTGTTTCAATGGACAGATTTGTGGCTCCCCAACCAAGCCCACTAGCGTCTGTACGCAGCTCAAGTGTAGGTCTGTTACGCTTAATTGGTGCACACTCCTCAAAGACATGATTAATCCACCATTTGAGCTCTTCTTTCCCTTCTAATGACAGCTTCATAGGTCTGTCAAAACGGCCTTTGTTAGCTTTAAGGGCGGCAATTTTGTCACGTTCTAAGCATCTGTAGAAAAGAGGGCCATGTTGGACTCCAGGGAAAGTAGCTATTATCTTCCCGATAACATGTGACACCTGCCTGATTGTGGGTCTAGTATTGTCAAGCAAGTCTGAACAGACTGTGATAATGTCCTGCATTTTCTCTTCTGGCAAGGAGATAGTCATATCACCAGTGTGCAGCTTAAACCCTAGGAAAGTGAGCTCTTGTTGGGGTTCTAGCATAGATTTCTCCTCATGGACTACGAAACCTAGCTCAGACAGGAGATTTGTGGTTGCACGTACAGCCTCCTTTGTTTGTTCTATTGACTCTCCGATAATGAGAGTATCATCAAGGTAGCCTAATACTATGTGCCCCATTTCTCTCAGTGTAGCGAAAACAGGTTTCATGAGCTTGGTGAAAAGTCTGGGCGCTGTGCTGAGCCCATTTGGTAGGACTTTGAACCTGTAAAATTTCCCTTGCCATGGAAATTTCAAGAATTTTCTGTGTTCAGTGTCAATTGGAATGGAGTAGTAAGCATCTCGGAGGTCGACTGAGGCTAGGAAATCTCCTGGGGAGATTAAAAGGGCAGCTGTATGAATGTTATCCATTTTGAAGTGTTGTACGCTCACACACTTGTTCAAATCTGTCAAATCAAGTATTAGTCGAACACCCCCATTTTTCTTGGGTCGTGTGAAAATGTTTGAGAGAAATTCTCCTTCTTCATGACCACATTCTTCGATAACATTCTTAGTCAGTAAGCTTGCGATCTCTCTGTCAATACAAGCTGAATTGTGCTGGTTTGGTTTGTATTGAATGAAGGGCTTATCCCTCCTAGGGGGCATACATGCTTCTTCAAATTCAATTTTGTAACCCCTGATTGCTGCCAAAATAAATGGATCAGCTGTGATTTGGCACCATCGCCTGTAAAAAAGCCTCACTCGACCTCCGACTGCCACTGGAGCTTTCTTTGGAATACATTGCACACACGTACAAATACATTGGGGAATGCAGGTATGATTATGATGTGAATCGAAACTACCTACCTCTTTGGGTATGCTGGTAGTTATTTCTTGCGCTGCATTGGAGGCCTGTGCTGTGGAGCCTGTTGTGGGGGGCGGCTCGCTGTGCGGGGTGGTGGCTGCTTGCTGTGACCCCACTGTGGGCGCTGACCTAAAAAAGGCCTGCTACTACCGCCGGCTGTTGGTCTGTGTGTTGAGGCAGCTGAACTTGCAGTCCAGCCAGCACTTCTGTATTGTCGCTTGGAGAAAGCTGCTCCCCTGTACGGGTGGTACGTACTAGACTGTGGCCGCGAAATTGGGTTTCTCATCACCCCTGATGCAGCTTTCTGCTCCTCTTTGAGGTCTTTCATTCTCTTTCCCAATTCATCCCCGAATAGGAATTTAGTGACGGGAGTGGAAGGTTTGCAAAGATGAGAGTAAGTGGCTGCCATGTCCGGCTTGATAAGTTCTTTCCTCAACGAATTGAGTTCAAAATTGGCATTGCACAGCAACGCCAATGCGTCCTGCTGTGTGTCGGTCAGCCGAGGTGATGGGAAGGACTGTATTAGCGCGCTCAGGCCCTTCGTCAGCGACTTCTGCACACGCTGTAACTTGGCATCTCTACTGCGTGTGTGTTGCGGTAGGTTATCCCAGATCGGGCCGTTCACCTTCGGTGTAGCGAGGTAAACACAGTTGCTCGGGGCTGGATACTTAGATGCCGTCTCTTCCAACACTTTTTCTTCTAGAGGGTGGCTTATGAGGTAAGTAGTAGAGCTGGCTAAGTCCTCGTCTACCGGTAGCCCTGTATCACCCGGCTTGGCAAATTTTGCTGCGAGAACGGGGATTTCTAGCACGTCTGCCGCGTCTGACGCAAATTCGCCTTCTTCTCTGTTGGCTTCGCCCGTGTCACGCACGTGCGGCTCCCCGCACTGTTGAAAATCAGTTTCCATAGGAATTTCACACTGTCCGGCGCTGTGCGCCTCATCGTACGCCACAAAATGGCGCGATGCCGGTTTCGGCGGCGTGGAGTTTACACTGGGCAGCGCGTCGACCACTTTACTCAGAAGACTTTCCAGTCTCGATAGTCTGTCCTCGACATCCGAGGATTTTTCGGCCGTCTTTGGGCCCTGCTTCGCTTGCGGCACTTTACCCGCCATGTTAGTACCGGAAACCGTGACCGACTTAACTAGTTTCTTTTTCGGCTTGACTTGTTTGCCTGTCGGAGGGGAACGTTCTTCGCAAACAACGTTGGTGTTTGCCACTGCGCCGGGCTTAGCCGGATGATGCAGCTGTTCTTGGGGCTGTTGTACCTCCATCACCGTAGCCACCGCGTGACTTTCGTGGAATGAGGCCGCTAGAAAAGGCTGTGCTTGCCGCCTTGCTAAGCACCGAATAATCGTTGTACGATATAGGAAGATAGCGGAATCTAAATTCCACTAACTGCTGGTTTCTAGAACCGTTAGTACCGCGAAATGCGAAAAAAGATCAGAATTTTCGACTGCGATAAGGGAACTGCGTTCGAATACTCGTGCGTAGAAAAGCGATATGACTGCGCGTGCGCAAAGCGGGTCTCTCAATGTAGTCTCTTTCGGAGACTCCAGAAGTAAAACTGACAATTTTAACAGCAAATACTTTACAAGCACGCTGGTGAACGCTTTAGCAGAGTACTATATTTGAAAGATCAAAATATCCCAGATTAAAGGATAGAAAACTAACATGCGGAAATGTGCGCATTATAGAAAAATATTAGGTTTTTAAGACGGCCTAATTTTCATTTCATTTCGATTTGTGCATTACGAAGAAATTAGAAATACGTGTTTATAATATTGAATTCTTTCCAGACTACTCTTAATCAATTCAAGTATTTCATTTGAAATTTTACGGGAGAATACAGCTTGTAATTCAATGAAAGGTGAAATGCGTTCTTCGTCTCCGAACTTCGCCTTGCAACTAGAGCGGTGCAGAGCATGACTTCAAAGCGTATAGTGGAATGCTAGACATCCCATTGTATTAAACACTTTGAAACCAAATATGTGTTTGCATGAATTACGAACGAGTTGTCTCTCCTTTTCTTACACCTCCCTGGTGAAACGTAAAAAGGTTTATGCACGATGCACAATGGAGGATGGATGATTGCACAACCATCATCCTACCTGTATCGGCATGACACCAGGGATGATGGGCACAGTGATGCCCAGGGCGCGGCAGTCCCTCACAAACTGGAGGAACGTCTTGGCCTCGAAGAAGAGCTGTGTGATGATAAAGTCCGCTCCGGCATCCACTTTGTCCTTGAGGCACTTGAGGTCTTCCTCGTAGCTCACCGCATCCGGATGACCGGTTGGGTAACCTTGGCAATGGAAAGATGACAAGTAATGGTCACTTGTATAGCATTTGAGTGAGAGTGAAATCCTACAGACTAGTTTGTAAATACACTTGTCAGCAGTGTTAATGAAAGAATATTGAAATCACAAGAAAAACCACTGAACCCTTTTTTCAGTCTGGGATGGACAGAGGGACAGACAGGGATGAGCAACCAAATTCTTGGTATTGCCAATACCTACACTTTGTAGGTGTCAAGCGGCGAGCTACATGTTTAAGATGCATTATGGGATAGCTCAGGGGACTAAGTTGCCATCCAGTTTTGGCTGCAAATGCATTCAGGTCATGTTCCGTCGTAATACAGGGGTATTTTTGTTGAAGATTTCTTCACTTCCATCATGTGACCATCACACTGAAGCTTTGCAGTAGTGAAGCATGACTCTGGTGACCGCAAACCAGTAAAATTGTGAAGTTTTAAGCTCTTTTTGTTTTAGCTTCATTCTGACTAAAGAAAAAGGCAGCAATGGAAAAAAAAAGCTGACAAAAATCTGTGACAGGGCTCTGCTGCATGTGCAGAAGTTTTCTGCGCATTAGCAATAACAAGAACTGCATAATGCGTTTGGCACCCTTTAGGGAGGCGGCACGAAACGCTAAACTTCTTCTTGTAAACACAACAAACAAAGCAGAGGAAGCTGTCTTGGAATGCTGTCAACGTTTCTTGTCAAGAAAAAAAAAAATCTACACGATGGGTAAGCTTGAATCAGGTCTTCCCATTCCTGATGCCAACACTACATCACCGTGGTGTACACCAGCAGACAGCAAGAACTCACAAAGTGCATAATTTAATAAACGAGGTGGAAATTATGAAGTCTGAACGGGGAAAGTCACTTTTTCCTGGTGCTCTGGTTTGAAAAAATTACAATGCGTATCACAAAGATCTGGGCCCTATTTCACACTGAGATATAGTACACTGATATTACGTACATAATTTCTGTAGCAAAGCTTGTATGCTCAAAAGTAGTGCTACAGCTGTATGTAGAGTAGAACATTACCACAAACAATAAAGATTGCAGTGTTTGAAAGTACTTCATGAAATGGGGGCAAGGTTTTGAAGGGATATTGTACTGTCACTTGTCACAATTACTCTAATCTGAATGGGGTACCTCACACTACTAACATTGGTCTGAATGAGGTATCACACTATAATAGTCTGGTCTGATAGGAAGCATGATACTCACCAGCAACACAAATCACAAAGTCATCTCCAAACTCGTTCTTGATGTGCCTGACCAGGTCCACTGCGTAGTTAAAACCATTGGGAGTTGGTTTCCAGTCGGTATGACCCGGAACATCTGTGGTGTACAACAAAGCGAGCAAAATCAATAATCACTTCATGTGCAAACCACATCCTTAAGAAAAAACAAACAAACATGCAATCCAACACAGAAACAAAATAACAAAACCTGTAGCAGAACAAGAAAAACAAGAAAGCAATATAACAAGTCATTGTGTCCTTCAAGTTTAAAGTACCAGTACCATGTACTTTGTTTTTTAAGTTGATGTAAAGACAGATTGATACATGTATAGGTAAAAAGAAATAGATAGGAATAGATAGGATCTATGCAAAAGTACCGATACAATACATAATATATTTGTAATGCAGTTGTATATCATTCAAACTCAAGGATATCACGATTTACATTACATGGAACTGCAGCCTACCAAAACTGCAGTAACCATGAAACAGCGAGAAATCTGTCTTCACAATTCAATTTATAACTCAACACTGCACACTGGCACTGGTCCAACGGTCCTTGACCAGTAAAAATCAGCTGGACAAGTAACTTTTTCAGGAATGGACCAGTAAAACATGGAAAAAGTAGGTACCTACTGGTCCGACAAACCGGTCCGACGAGTAGAAAAAAATGGGCTAGTGTGCAGCCCTGAATAACTCGTAATATTTTTAATGGGCAGCAATTCTTGAAAGTTTCATGCCGCAAATGTTCCTGGTTTTACAGTAAGCAGCCACACGTCCAGCTCATGAGACTCATGTTATTTATTTTTTATTGGGGGGTGGATGGGTAGGGTAGGTAGGGGTTTGGCATCATGGCTGGATGGACTCACCTCCTCGTAGAGCGAGGATGTTGCGAATACCACACTCCTTGGCCCGCTGGAGAAGAGCTGTGATGGTCTCGGCGGTCTGGTTGACGCAGGTCATGTGCAGCATGGTGTCCAGGCCGCAGTAGTTCAGCATGGTGCGGGCGATCTCCATGGAGCTTGTCTCCGCCTTGCCCCCGGGGTTGCCGGCAGAGTGCCAGGTGATGTCACAGAAGAGCGGTCCCCCGTGGAACATGCGATCAAATCTGCGGCGGGGAATTGAATCAAATTTACTTTAGCTCTCGATGTGTAGAACAAGAGATGGCACCAAAGATTCCACTGCCATAGCTTAATTCTTCAAACAAAATGGGTGAGGCAGGACAATAGAAATATGATAAATTCAGATCATTAAACATTTGAAGCATTGAGGCAATCATACAAGTGTAATGCGAATGGCATAAACATCTTGTGCAACTACCGGGCGTTTTATTTTGTGAGTAAAAGGGTTAGAATTGCTAAAATTGTAAACAAACCGGTCTACATTTAACCATTTTATTATAAAGTATTCCAATTTCAAAATTTCTACTATTCTGTTCTGCTGATTATACTTTAAGTTGAGGCTATTGTAATTGAAATTATGTTAATCCTGTAAGGTAGAGATAATGTGAGCATTATTCACGCCTAACGCATGCCAGGAGGGCTACTAGGGAACGCTTTGCTTAGGAAAAAAAAAATGTATGACATATAGTATTTTTCCCCGGGACTTTGATAGTGATGAGCTATTGTACTAGCCTATTTCGGTGTTCAAACACATTTCCACACTTGGAATCCTGTTTGTCTTGATTTTGAATGCACAGAAACTGTTGCTATGTGGAGCAATCACTGTGGATACAAGTGCTGTCTGGTTGCTGGGAACAAGTTGAAAAAAAAAATGTGTATAAATATCTGAATAAATAAATTGTCTATTTGACTAACTACTCCCCCCCCCCCCACAAACACAAAAATAAACATTCAATGAATCTATAACATAATAAAAAGTAAAATAAACAAAATCTAATAACTGTGATCATTCATCAAGGTCAAATTCAAGCTGAATTTGACTTTGGGGCACTGGCTATACAACTGTAGATGACTGCAAAGTGAACTCATGTATCTGATTTGCTCGCCTGAAAAATCTGGAAAACACAATTGGCAATCATTACCAGGGCATATAGGGTGATTTATCGGACTTTGGAAGTGTGAAGGTCAGACAAGGTCCTTGTTCATGCAGTTGCAGGGTGGAGTAAGAACGACGGTGTCGGATTTAACCAAAAAAAAAATAGCAAAAATGAACCAGAAAAAAACAAAACACAAAAAACCTAGACAATGACGGAGTAAGAGACCCAAGATGATCATGGGGTAAATATTTATTGATCAGATACAATGTACATACATCACCTCCAAACACTGAGGTGAAATGTAATCAAGTATCTTGTACAAGCATGGAACATTCCCATGCCTTGTTACTTTTTAGGCAAGTGGTAGATAATTATGTTGATACAGGCTGATTACAATGTCATCGCTCTCCAAGCTAACAAACAGATATTGTGTGGTGTTCCTATCTGATGTTTAATGAGTCACAGCATCCCCCTGTTCAGACCCAAGCCAGTCTATACTAGAACTCGATCAAGAAATGACGTATACTATAAAGAATCACTGTATAGCTGACAGACGGTTCAGACGCTAATCTCAACAGTACTGGAAAATGTTGTAAAATGTGCAAGTTTCCCACTGTGCTGTGATGTTTAAGAATATGGTCATGAGTGACAGGTATAGGGTAACCTTTCATGCGAGCTCCCATCAAGCCCCACCCAGCATTTACATACTGTTCTATGGTCGCCATTCATTCAGACACATGTAAAAAGTTTTGAAGTCACCTTTTTTTTTTTCACTAATTCCCCCAACAAACCCACAAAGTCAATCATACAGAAGCCCAAAGATAATGCAGTGCACTCTCGTTGTTCGGTTACAAAGAAATTTCGACATAACGAAAAAAAAAAACTCCCAAGGACTTCGTTATAATGAGAGTCCACTGTGGTTGTTTAGTGATGCAACACACTTTGTATTTAATTTGAGCAATTTTCCAATGAAGAAGCCCCAAAGCAATGCAACGGGAACACTTGATCGGACCAAATTTGTATACTCTTTTGTGAATCACTGTGTGCTGTTTATTCATATCATTGTGTTTCATTAAAGTGTTTTGCAACAAATTTGAAAATCTGCTGACAGGGCAAGTGGTAAAATAAAGTTACAGGGTGTATGTAGCACCCTGCTGTACATATAAAGATGTGACTGCCCAGCTCAAAACCCACAAAAAGTGGGCCAAAATGAATTTTCACTAAATTATGCAAACAGTTTATAAGAAATGATCAACCTGGTAAAACTGGACCATCCTATCCCATTCAAAAAAAAAATAATAATAATAATTAAAAAAAAACTAAAGATGTGACTGCCCAGCTCCAAACCCACAAAAAGTGGGCCAAAATGAATTTTCACTAAATTATGCAAACAGTTTATAAGAAATGATCAACCTGGTAAAACTGGACCATCCTATTCCATTCAAAAAAAAAAAAAAAAAAAGAATTTGAAGAGTTAGAAGCCCTGTGCAGCTTCATAGAAAAGGGAGATAGTGCTGCTATTTACAGATTAGGGTCACTCAAATGTAATGCACGCAATTAAGTATCAATGATAAATACATGTACGTACACTGTATGTTCCATTACATAATAAAAAGTAGCTCCTGTCTGAAAAAAATATGATCCAGAAAAAACGGCACTAGATCTTCATTTTGGTTGTCTTTAAGCCACCAAATTTTGACAGGGACTACTAGTAGGTAGGGAAAAGATTACTCTTTAGTTAGACAAATGTTAAAAATATACAATGTAAGTCCATCCATCCAAATGACATACACTTTATTTATAATATACACATGTCATACCCGCCAACATTTCAAGATGAAATATCTTACTCGTGGATTGCAAAACTCTTATTTTATATATGCAAACTGAAGTTAAAAATCTTACTTTCAGTCAAATCTTCAGAAAATACACATGAAAGGTATATCTAAATATCTTTTAAAAATCTGATTTCTCTGACAGAAAATCTGATTTTGCTACTTTTAACGTAAAAAATCTTACTGAATCTGATAAAATCTTACTAGTTGGCAAGTATGACATGTATTCTGGTCATTACAGAGAATCGTATTCTATCTATTTTGTGGGTTTTGAGCTGGGTGGTCAAATTGAAGGGTACTGTTCGTTATTCCGAAGGTTCGTTAATCCGAAACACACAAATTTCCTATACCTAGAGGTTCGTTAATCCGAAAATGAAAAAGGGTTCGTTAATCCGAACATTTGTGGCGTTATTCCGAAGGTTCATTATTCCAAAGATTTGTTCATCCGAAAATGAAATTTGGAAAAAGAAACCTTCGGAATAAGGAATCTTCGGACTGAAGAGCGTTTGATATAACGAACCTTCGGAACAACGAGCTGTAACCAAATTGAACATCATATGACTTGTAAAATTTACATCTGTTGTTTTCTCCTGTAACTTTTATTACCAGATAGGACTACAATTGTACGTACAGCTGTAAATGCACATTTCTAACAAGCATTCTATTCTATTTTTTTTTTATACTGCAGATAGAGCTTTAGATAATTTATGCAAGAATGTGGGACAACATGTGTTAGAATAATAATCGCATCAAAGATTGCAAAAACTGTGGGACATTCTTCCTGTAAAAGAGGCACTGTCGGCAAAACCCTGCAAGTAAATGAAATATCTTAATATTAAAGAAAGCATATTTTCTATTTCTTTATCTTTTCTCTAAGGGTCTTTTCAAATGGAATGTAAATCATAGTGATTGCTGAATGTTTTTTAGGGTGGGATGGGGGCTTTTTTTTTAGGGTGTGATGGGAGATTTTTTTTTCTTTCATTTTTTATTTTCATTTTTATCTTATTTTATTTTATTCTTATTTATTTATTTATTTATCTATTTATTTTTATTTATTTATCTATTTATTTTTATTTATTTATTTATTTATTTATTTATTTATTTTTTATTTTTTTTGGGGGGGGGGGGTCATTTTGTTTTTAAGGGCCAAAAAATGTGTCTCTCTCTGCCCCCCCCCCCCCCCCTCATTTCACAGCCCCTGAATCAGATGATTTCACCCAATGGCTGACTGAACAATGCATGGGAGTATTGAGGCATGGGAGCAGCAAAATTGGCCTTGACATAACACATTCTGAGTGGTTTAATGATAATGGTCTTCACCATGTGGAACAGTGAGACTTTTGACACAGAACAAACAAACACACTCTACATTGTAAACACTACAAATCACAATAAGCACACCAAAGCACCATGGAACGGTTGTACAAGTTGTACATTGTAGCAATTGTTATGGGCTGGAGAATACCACAGGATCAAATATTTGACTACACAATGGATTCTCATTCTAACGGTTGGTTACGCATAAATTGACTTTTTCTTTCACACAAAAGTGAACTGTCAAGCAGAGCTTTGCACCAGCTGTTTTTGTTTTGTTTTGTTTTTCAACTTCAAGTGATTAAAGGGTTCATACTCTCTCTCATGAATTGAATTCCATGACTTTCCATGACCTTTTTAGCCAGAATTCCATGACCTTTCCAAGACTTTTATACAATTTTTTTTATTTATTTATTTTTTTTTTTTACATATTAGGCACTAGACTGAAAATTTGATCTGAAATCAAAGCAAAGCAAAGGGGGTACCTACACATCTCACACAAACAACAGACAAACTTAAACTTTTATAATTTTTGCAATTCCATGACTTTCCATGACCTTTTGATGAAAATATCAGTTTTTCATGACTTTCAAGGCCTGGAAAAAGACTTAGCCAAATTCCATGACTTTCCGGGTTTTCCATGACCCGTATGAACCCTGTAAACTGAGAACAGATACACCTATGAGTACACATTGGTGCTTAAAGTGTATACATGTAAATACCCTGGAAATCAAATTTGTGCACAGATAGAATACGTAAGGCAGCCATAATTCACCTGTTCTAGCCCCTGAAAGTATCTGTCCGAACATACAGTGTATGTTTATCTGCTCTGTTACATGTACAGTATGTGCCATTACTGATGTGTGAGCATTCTAGTTATATGCATAGGGTCCTACCTTTCTACAAATAATATTGAGATATTCCGTGTAGATCGGTCAGCTGAGTGCGTGCACGCAGTGCATGATCCTCTTAAACATATTTGGAAAAATGATAGCAGGATTGTTCACTTGAAAGAATCGGGTGATCTACTAGTCTACAGTGTATTTCAAGTCATGTTTGCCTTTGTATACTATTTGAAATTTACATTAAACCCCAATAAATGAAAAATCAGAGTGACAAAAATTCCAATATTTTGCAGAGGGCATGTCTCCAAAAAATTCTACAGATATATAGCAAACATCTACTCAGGGTAATCACTATTGGTACACTTTAAAGAAATCTAGCTGTTTAACCATGGAAGTAGGATCCAGAGACTCCAACTCTCCCGTTTTCGACGGGAGAAAAAAAAAAAAAAAAAAAAAAAAAAAAATATGTTAATGATTAAAAAAGATATACATATATATTTCTTGTTCCCATCCACATATTTTTTTTTTTTTTTTGCCAATGCATCAAATAAATTTTTTTTTTCAACATAAAAGTAAAAGATTTCCACTGATTTTTTTGCTGTTTCGAACCGTTGAACATCACTCATGCACAGCCTACATATTAAAAATACTAAAATAGCCAATGCCAAACTCATAAATTCCTAGGACCAATAACTTTTCTTGGGAGAGGAGAATTGACAAAAAAAAAAAAAAAAAGGAAGTCTAGCTGGAAGCAAAATAAAGGGTAAACTTCATAAACTCCAAGAACGGGAAAAGACTGATTCATATTGACGTCACCGGGCGACTCGGAAAACAACTGTAATGCTTCTGTTTTCTGTAACTTTCTATCCTATTCTATTCTTTTCTTTATTATAGAAGCCATCTGGCCTACATCTCTTTCCTTATTTTCTTCGTTTTTTAACAGCTTTAATTACAAACATGTCAACATAACAAGAATGGATTTAGTTCATTTGGCAATAAAACTCTTCATATTTCATGTTTCCTTGTGGCATTATGCTCAGTGAAGACAGTAAAAATACAGAAAGAAAAAACAACAGAATACTAAAAATACAATGGCATGCTATCAACAGACATTTACCTTGCAACCAGATTAACTGCACCACTCGATGTCCTGGGCGGGAAGAACTCCAGGGAGAACCAGCGCTCTTTGTTGGCGATGCGATAGCTGATTTTGTCTGACAGGCGCATGAAGGGCGGGGCGGGCGAGGGGCTCCGCGACAGGGACTTGGGCGTGATGTGACCATTCTGCGACAGGTTCTGGAGGATCTCCTGCAGATCGGTCTTTGAGGCGTCGGCGCTGGTCAGCGGCACCCCATTCTGGTCTACTGGGGTCACGACAGCCATTGTAGAAATCACTGAACACTCAAAGAAGGACCAGCCACTTGTGAGGCACCTTTATGGGGATCTGCAGAAAACGGCATGAATTGAATTCACTGTAAACACAATGTCATTTTTATATATTTCAAGCACAAACGCTGAGCAAAATGCAAATTTCTTATTTGGAAATAGTGAAATATATTCCCTTGTATCGCATCATCTCTCTATCAAAGCTGTAATATCAATTGCTATTACAAAATAGAGCACTATGCATCCATCATTATTCACAGCAAATACAGGAAGCAGCAGTTCACTGTCCTTTTCCATATTTAGGGCTAATTATTCAGAGTACGAGAAAACTTAACGGTTAGGACATTTGAAAAAAAGTAGAAAATTGAACTTCTCTCACTGTACAATGGCATGTTAAAGGGAACGCAAACCCAAAGAGCAATGTGGATTGAGTGAAAACAGCAACATTAGAAGAACACATCAGCGAAAGTTTGAAGAAAATCCAATTACTCGAGTCAAAAGTGTCAACGTTTAAAAGTGCTGAACCTGGTAATCAAATTATAAATAAACCTGTGAGCAAGAATTCCATTGTTAAATGTTAACTCTTTACAAAATAGGTCTAACGTTTGTGTCCCTACTCATATATGTTCCTTATTCTATTTATCTAGAATATTCTATTTATCTATTTTTTTTTTGGAGGGGGGGGGGAGGTTAAGTTTAGGGAGGTTTTAACTTCGAGGAAAACATAGAAATTGTTCTACAGTGTAGACCATACTGTCGAGTGTTATTACCTGGTGCGCCTAAAGTAAAATTATGCTAAAAATTGCCATGAAATTATGTCACATCAATACCAAGTCAACCTTTTCTTTTCGCTACAAATTATGGTGCCCGATCGGTTGATAAGAAACCAATGCAGTATGTTGAATAGAAATAAGAATTGAATTGTGGTGCCCAATCACATTATGGTTCCCATAAGGCACAGATCATCTAATCGAATTGTTCTATTGGTGCCCATTCGCATTATGTGGTGCCACTTTGTTTTGTGGTGCCCAGTCGTCCTCCTATAACAGGACGAGCAAAAAAAGTAAATAAAAAGATCCTACAACGTACAAGCGTATCCAAAAGTGTTACAAAAACCGCCTGAAAATTTCATTTCTGAAAAGTTAGAAATTATGCGAGAATTATGCTAAAAGCAGCTAAATTATGCCGAGCACAGCCATATAATGCCAGATGCTGAACTGTGCAACGTTGATCCACGATGGCGAGTACAGCTGTAGCTACAGTGCCGCCCCGGGCGCCGGCCGGGCGGGCTCGTTCGGGCCTCGCTAAGGCGAGCTGAGGCTGTCAGCCGTAAGGCAACGGCTAAACGGCGGTTGAACATCGTATGCTAAATCTCCTTGTTTCATGCTGACAGACAAAAGTCCATTACATCATCAATGCGCGCTTTCAAGGAAATTAGGTGGAACGTCCGCGAGAGCACGACTTAGCATGGCTTGTAGAAATTTAAATACACTCGACCTGCATGGGTCATTCTTTTCATCACCAAGACAAACAACCAAAATAGGCCGCAGGAAGAAACTCGTTTTCTATCCACATAAATATGTACGTACACAATCACTTGTACGACGTACCCAGCGACGCACGGGTGCAGTCGCCGCGTCCGTCCCTTGCGCTGTACAGCTGTGACAGCATACGGCGGAAGGCCATGTTCTTCACTTCTTGCTTTAAAAAAAAAAAATTCTGTCGCGCTGTATCAAGAAATGCTATCAGGTACATGAAAATCTCTCAGGCAGCTAAAATGAATAAGACGTGATACATAACTGCCTTCTCACACTTACCAAAATTTAACTGCTAATGGCCGTACTAACGTTTCAAATCGTCAACGAAATACAAAAGCAGACTACGTATCTAAGCAGACGCGTTGGTACGCCTCTCGCGGCTCCGTTGCGTGTGTTCGCGACGGTTTTGTCAGCTGAAAGAGAAGGGCAAACTGTTCTGCACTCATTTATGTAGTGTGCTCCGATCCCAATCACGTTCACGCGTGCCTGATCAGCCCCTCGATCTGTGCGTCGATTGGACATCACACGTGCTTCAAAGTTACCTTTAAACTAGCGCCCTCTAGTGCTTAAATGCTTGTAATGGCGTGATGTGGAAATTTACAGAGTTTATGAGTTCAACAATAAGCTATGAACGAGAAACAACATACTTGTACTTAATATTGCCTGCGGAAACATCTTGAGGACACTCCTCCGATTTTCCCGTGGGAAATGTTGCACTGTTAGAAGCTGTTGGAACTACAAAAAGAGAGGTTATCAAATTTCTACGTATACTATTACACTGTACCCTGAAATAACAGATTCCTGTAACAATACCGATCTCAGTTAAGCCGAAATAAAAACTTATCATTCGGAGAAACACTGTTGCCCCTGATAGGCCTATTGTTTTGAGGAGAGCAAAAACAAACAAACAAACAAACAAAAATAAAAAACAAAACAAAAACTATTACAAAAACAAAAGCAAAGCAAATCAAAACAAAACAAAAACAATGACATGGAAGACACATTTCAAATATGAGAAATTTGGAACCCGAGTTTTTTTTTTTTTTTTTTTTTTTTTTTTTTTTTGTTTGTTTGTTTTCTATATCCTTCAGCAATGTTTGTAATTAGGTACCGTGTTCTTTATTCCCGGCAGCTGCAGCTGTGCATCAACAAGAATATACACTCAGTAATATTATGAATAGACCAATTGGTCCCATGATTGGGTTAACCCAGTCTTGGGGGATTGGCTGTTCTGTGAATATAAAGACCGGCAGGGAGGGTTGAATCAACTCCCCCCCCCCCCCCCAGATCTTGGCCGTCGACAGTGCAATTGCCATGGAAATTGGCCCACATATTATTATCTGTGGCGCAATCTACTAAACTATAAAACAATAGATTGAAATTTTCATTATATTGATTAATTATGCTATATGCATAAAATAATACATCTTTTTCTAAGCTCCTAGAATCCTAATTTTTGGAGATAACATTCTTTGTAGCATTCCTAACAATAAATATGAGAAAAAAAAAAACCTGGTATCAAAATTAATTTCTTATGTAGGGCTTAGGCCTATTTCTTTGTTTTTCGACCTTTCGTTTTGTCATTTTTTTCAAAAAAAATTATGACAGAACCTATTTCAAGCATGATTATGCTAAAATTCGTTGATTTCAGCCAATGAAAGTGAAAATGATCAAATATTTGTGAATAAGGTGAGAAAACTCCATTTGCACGTGTTAAGCCATTTTCAGTCTGACAGGCATGTACCAGTACAAAAGTCGTGCAGAGTGTCGTAACGGTATGCCCGATTTTCGCGAGAATGGTGTCATAAGATGTGTGAGACTTGAAAGAAAAAGTCAGCTAAAGGTGTGTTCAAAAAACAAACAAACAAACAACAACTCGCGGAATAATCGTGAAAATGTCGAGGGGGGGGGGGTGATTCAACGTCTCCCCCCCCCCCCGGGCCTTTAAATAGGGGTTATTTACCAGGAAAGTTTTGTACGGAGGTATTTTGACTTGCAAGCCACTTTCCCCCTGATCCAGGGCTCCAGGGCTCCCCATAAGTCTCTCTCTGGGACTTTCGTCTCATTCTTTCCATCCTTCAACTAGGCCTAAGGCCATCCAACGAATGGGCAATAAAGTATTTTAAAATACATCTAGAATAGGTCCAATATAATTTGTGTTTTGTGTTTGATTTGTCTTACATTCATTCTGGGTGCATAGGGCCTACATTGATCGGGGGGGGGGGGCCCTCGAGGCTCAGTGATGAACTATTTCTTCCCCTGGCACCAGTGGTATGCACCTATCGAATCAAAGCATCACAGTCTTTATTATGCAGTGTGACTTTCTATTTGAACTTGTTGAACGGCAGATGAATAAATGAATAATTAAGTGAATAGATAAATGAAAATAAATGAATAATAAATAAATAAATAAATAAATAAATAAATAGATAGATAAATAAATGAATGAATAAATAAACAAATAAATAAATAGATAGATAATGACGATGATGATAACAATACTACTATAATGATGATAACAATTATTATAATGATGATGGTGATGATGATGATGATATAATAATGATAATAATAACGATAATAGGAATAATAATAATAATAAAAGTTATAACAATTTCCATCTGTCTATAGCTCGCCTATAAAAAAGGCATGACATCATAAGGATATCCCAATTCTCTATCAAATAGAAAATAGTAGGAATTTCATTTCGTGTTGTCAACCCATAAAATTGCCAAAAGGAAGGAGGAAGAGAAAATGAAAAGATGAAAAGAATGCAAGAAAGTTAGACAAGGCAGAAGAAAAGAAAGGAAAAGATTTATCTAGGAGGAGGAGGAAGAAGAAGAAAGAAGAAGAAGAAGAAGAAGAAGCCTATATTAATGGAGGAGCAGTAGAAGAATTATGGGGGAAAATAGTGAAGATATGTGATGAAAGCAGTTAGAGAAGCCAAGCTTACGTGCAGAGAAGCAGTCTAACAGAGATGAGGAAAAACTGGACGATATTAAAGTGGGAGTCGCGAACTGGACTAAAGTATAGAAAGGGGGGAGGGGGATAAGAACACGCCTGAGAGCGCACGCTTGAGGCGGTCACAATATAGGCCGTAATGACCGTTTACAGCACAGTTCTGTGATTTACAGTACAATGAAAATTTCTGCGAACTAGTGCGAGAAGTCAAAGATTTCGGACTGATTTTTAAAAAGAGCGTCCTCTACCGACTTTCATTAACTGCTCCCTTTTGTCGTATCTTTCTCGTCACTCTTTCAAGTTCTTTGCTTGCCTCTAAATCATGACCAGTATACATGCGCCATCAATATAGATTGTAATGGGCCATGGGCAGCAGCTGTTGTGTGTTCAAAGACAGAGATAATACAAAAACTATTGTACAGATCAATTGTTGAGCACAGAAAAGGACAAATTAATCATTGTAAAGTCACAAAGATATACAAACCATAACTATTAATTTCTCTTATGTAGCATGTTCAGAGAATGTCTTAAATTTGCTTCAATTATTTTGTCGTCTCTTTATAGTCACTCATCAGTCCATCTGATCTGGGAGGGGGGCATTTCATGAAGCATTTTGCAAGGCAAAGTTGTCGAACAAATTTGCTCTCAGACAATCAGATGGAAGGATTTCAGTAGCTTGTAACAGTTTGTCAGAAAAATATCCAACCAAAACTCTTCATGAAATGCCCCCCTGTGGTGGTTCATTTCATATCACTAAGACAAGTTTCACAGGCATCTTTGAACAGGTGACTTTTTTCTTTTTCTTTTTAGAAGAAATGCTTGTTTATCTTCTCCAAGGAAAAGTGATTGTCTGAGAAAAAAAGCACAAAATCCACGATGGGTGACATACCTTCGGCTATAGTCCACTATGAAATCTAAGATTAGGACATGCCCATAAAGTCTGGTTCTCAGTTCAGACAGTTAGGATGTATTCATACTTTACATACACTGAACGTAACTTCATGATGTTTCCATCAACGTTTTATTGTTAATCATATTTTATAATGTGGAAACATGCAAGTTATGTTAGTTATGATAATAAAATACGGGAATTATCCACTGTTTTTTGTTATAAGAAAACAAATATATTAGCAGTAATCGATTACAAAATCTTGGTTTGGACGGTATTTTTGTTTGTTTGTTTTTTAATGGGCGCATCCAAGTTTATAGGGGGAAATGAAATATTAATGATATATACGTGTATATGGCGCTCATCATTTAGAAATGATGTTCATTTGGCCATAATAAGCAAAGATCATTCAGAGTATAAAACTATGTCATAAGTCAGCACAACTCAACGTTTGCATTGCATACTACATTGTCGTTTTAAGCACTGCAGAAATTATAAGTTAGCGTTAGTGATAATGAATGAATCAGGCATGATTGTGATCATTAACCATTCCTTTATAATGATCAAGATTTTAACATATTGTGTATACAATATACTTTTAAGAAATGTGCAATTCCATGTTGTGCTCCAATGAATTGACTTTATCAATTAGATTTAAATCAGATAAACAGAGTGACTGACGTTTTGTCTATGTAGAATATGAATTAAGGAAGTTATGGAATATTACATTTTCACAAGTTTTTATTGAATTATACGCTATATTGAAGAGGTGTGATGACTTCATCAAATCACATTATATCTATGATGTTATTGAACACAGAAAATATCATAGAATTTATGGTTTTGGTTAAAGTTAGAGTTTTGGTTTTGGTCGATGATCATAGCTGCAATCTCCTTCTCCTAAAAAGTCGACGTTGCTATCTATTGTCACAAGACTAACGTGAATTGATGTAAATGCTGTGTCGTCGTAATAAAAATCTAATTGATTTCACATAAAGATCAGACATTCTAATTAGTCGAGCTTTGGATGTGTACAATTCACTTCAAAATGTATGACATTGTAACATCATCACCACGGTCAATACCTTTGAGTATGTGGTTGCGACTATAGAAAAGCTGATTTGTGAAAATATTAAAGTTCCATCACTTTTTTTTTATATTTTGGGTCAAATTTACGACAAAAAGCTATATACAGGTTTCTTTTTCTGATTTCATTCTGTCTATTCTATATTGTTAGAACCAGCGTAGTGTGGTGTGAAATCGTACTTAGAAAAGTCACTGCCTTATCACCGCTTCAAAAAACATTCTTTTGACATGCATGCAAGTCTTCATCACATAAGTTTATTTGTTTGTTTGTTTGTTTGTTTGTTTTTAATTCTAAAATATAGCTAAGACGAAGAGCACAACAAAGATGGCTTTTAAAGGGAAGGGATTGTAGTAATTGACCAAAATAATGATTTTGAAACATTTCTTTGCTGTGCCAACAGTTTGGGAGCGGATTGCCATGCAGGCAGCGACAATAATGGTCTCATTTAAATCATTGTACAGCTTGTAATAAGAAATGGTGCGACAGGTAAAGATTTAAACTTTCTTAACTTTCTTTTGCCGATCCGATTTAAATGGAAACTTGCAACATTGTTATTTTCTTTTTACTGTATTTTGGAAAATCAACTTGAATACTAGCAGTGTAAGTTCTCCTTTTCTTCTCTTTTGTTTATTCTTGCTCGTAAAATGCATTATGCGTAAAAGAAAATGTTTGGAATGTCTCAATTGCCAATTCACTTTAAATTTAGAAGAAGTGAGAAGGAAAAAACAAGCAATCAAAAGGGTTATGCGTTGGCCGGGAATCGAACCCGGGTCAATTGCTTGGAAGGCAACTATGCTAACCACTATACCACCAACGCTTTTGTGATTCTGGTTGAACTTACTGAAATCTTATTCCAGTCGATGCCTTTGACGTTCGACGTGGCAGTTTTGTCTTCTTTCTCGCTCAGTTTTCCTGTGACCTTTGATGCGCACGCACATATTGCAAATATAAACCATAACACAGGCCAGAAGAAATCAACCCACAAATGTACATTTGTATGCTGACTTACCATTATTGAGATTGAGTATTTTTTTTCCATTAAAAGAAAATTGAAAAGTAGAACTGAAAATTTTCCTGCAATCCAACAAAAACAAAGCAAAACAAGCGAATAATTCGTTTGTTTTGTTGTTGTTGACTTTTTTTTTTGGGGGGGGGGGTGGGGGGAGATGGTTTCCTCTAGACATCTCACCACTGAATTGTGTGTAATTAAATTTCATGAACACAATGAACATGTTATGTGATATGTCTGTGTTGCATTGTAGCTTTTAAGTAGTCTACCGTCCTTCCCCACCATTATACGTAGAGCACCCACCCAAACAGATGTATGTATATGTTTTATGAACAAAATAAACAAACTCTGAACACAATCAAACTCGCGAACATGGTTCACTTCTCTATATTCAACGGTGAATCTCGAAATGCATTGTACTGCAGATGGGCCTTGATGAATTTTGTCACTATATGAGTTATAGTGTTGTTAATGATGTTTGATTTGATTTGATTTGATTTGATTTCATTCCATTTCATTTCATATTTCATTCCATTTCATTTCATTCCATTTCATTTCATTTTATTCCATTTCATTTCATTTTATTCCATTTCATTTCATTTCTATTCATTTCATTTGCAGTTGATGATGGGGGGGGGGTTCGGCGTTGTATAGTTGGAATGTTGTCACCTTGCACACGAGCAATTCAAAGTAAAAGTTCTGACACAACCTCGTAATCAAGTTTTATGTATTCTCGAAAAACATTGATCATTCTTTCGTTCTTTTGGTCTAGGTCAAGCAATAATGTATACCCACATTCACTTCACTGTGCTGATCTGCAGTTGCTTGATTTCAGTGCATTACATACGAGCTGTAATTGTCGGAGAGAAGGTATATTCTTGACGCTCAAACTTTTGACCCTGTGTCACCACTCACCAGAAAAGAAACTTTCACTGACACGACTGACGAAAAGAAGAGACTGCCACGTTGCACTGTTCCACAGGCTACTTTAAAACTTTTGTGTGTATCACGAAAGTTAGTGCAGCGTTGGTGGTATAGTGGTTAGCATAGTTGCCTTCCAAGCAATTGACCCGGGTTCGATTCCCGGCCAACGCAGTTTTTTGTTTCATTTTTTTTTTCTCTCTCTCTCTTCAGAGTGATAAAGATGATGTTGAAGAGATTGGTGACTATATTTTGTGGGTAATAATATCTTGGATTTGTTTAATTTTATTCTCAACTTTGTTTCGTTCTAGATTTATTATTTTGTCTTTACTTTAGGGAACATCGTGGAATATACGAGCTTCCTGGTGCAATGGTCATGTTGGTTTGATCACGATAATCATTATTGCATAAATGGCTATAAATGTAACACTTTAATCTGTAGGATATTTCATTTGAAATTCTTACATACACGTATGTGTAAAATTCATCTTTCATCCTTAGAGTGCTCTCCAGATAACCATTGATGAAGAAAACCTAGAAAATTCAAACTTTGTTGAAAGAACTATTAAAGAAATGTAGGTCTATATAATAAAAGACAAATTACTGGTACTCTGATTCAATTGGAGCAATGGATTAAAAGGCGTATGGTTGGGAAGGGTGTAAGAAATAACACACATTTACTACACAAATGTCGAATGTTAAGGACTATTGTGTAGAGATTAGAGCTGAAGGAAAACAGGGGATTAAAAAGAGGAGTAAATACCAGGATGCAAAAGACAACAACAACAACAACAAAAAAAGCCACCTACAGGTGTCCAAATAAGATGATTAGTGGCATTGCTATTTGTACTCGCGACTGGAGTATGATGAGAATAGTACACCAGCTGCATCAAAATCCACCTGAGCATCGTTTGTTTTAATTTAATTTAATTTCAGTTTTATCTTCATACATGCATCTCAATGAAAAATACATCAAATATAGCAAATTAAAAACAATGATACATGATATTTCATTCCCCTCGTACTTCCATCATACTTGTTTTACTGCTAATCTGCTAAAAGGTGGTTATAGGAATATTAATGACGGTCATTATGATGGAGGCAAGGTATTTTACGTGGCAGCTGGAATTGATCTCTCCGAACTGTGTTGAATTCAGGTCTTTAGGATCACAATCGTGCAATACAATCCTTCATCTCCCTTCTCCAATAATCACAAAGATGTAGGCCTATGTGAATTGTGATGGGGGAGGGGGGGGGGGGGGAGCGGAGGGGGTGAAGCTTTAGTGATACCAATGTGGTATTTGCAGAGTAGCTGATACATGATGTCAATGTTGGAGGGGAGAGAGGGAGGCAGGCAGGCAGGAGGAGAAAGAATGAGGGGAATATAGAGAGAAAATGGAGAAGGTTGGAGAGAGGAGAGGAAATGTGTTTATGAGAGAGAGAGAGAGAGAGGGAGAGAGAGAGGGAGAGAGAGGGAGAGAGAGGGAGAGAGAGAGAGGGGGGGGGGGGGGAGAGTATACGGAAGAGTTGGGGGGGGGGGGGAGCGAGAAGCGGATAACGCTGCCTGCCACGTCGACAGACTTCGCGAGCCCAACCTGAACTTCACTCGTGCGAGAGAGGCGAAAAACTTGCTCACGCACAAACATTTACACCTCCACTGTCCAGTCATCTTGATGTTAACGGACATAAAGCTTGGAGCCCCGACAATGCAAAATACTACAGTATCAAAGATGGTTCAACCAGGGAGGGCCACCTCCCTGGTTCAACACACACACACACGCACACACACACACACGCACACACACACACACACACACACACACACACACACACACACACACACACACACACACACACACACAGACCTCAGTGATTACTGCAGTATTGCTGCAGGAGATGAACACATCATACACTCATTGTTGGCCGTCAATTAAAGATTGTGATCCAAGAGACCTCAGTCAACACAATTCCGTGAGATCAATTCATGCTGGCACGTGCTTCCATTATAATGACTCTCATTAATAAGCTCCCTTTATTGCAGATTAGAAAAAAATGATGGACGTATACTACGCTGATAAAATAAAATTTGGATAATATACTTATCTATGCGCTACTCAGTTCGTATGGCCCAATCAATACTATGCAAAATGAAGCTTATTTATCTAAATTAGACTTAGTTTGTGTGTACATATAGCTTGTTTCATCGACTTCAATTTCTTTTATTGATATTTTCTGTTGATATTTACCATTTACAAGTATGATTTTCCTCAGCACTGCGTGCGATGGCGCGAGTGTGAACAGGGGCTCATTAACTCACCAAACTTTTGTCGACGTCATCATTTACAAAAGGAAATACAAGAGTGACCTGTGAAGTCACAGATGCCACGTTTGAGCGCGGCAGGTCGTTATATTGGCAAGTAGTAGGATAGAATAAAACCACGAAGCGTTGGTGGTATAGTGGTTAGCATAGTTGCCTTCCAAGCAATTGACCCGGGTTCGATTCCCGGCCAACGCAATTATTTTGCCTTGCTTCCAGTGGACTCAAATTATTTTGTTTTCTATTCCTCATGTTCGCGCTTTCTATTTCAGGACCATTATGGTACCATCATGTTTGTATGCCAACATGTGCAGTTTAGCACCCTTTTTTTCTTGTATCGTATTATAGTAAGCTCATTTTGATTTGACATCGGTCAAGTCCCTAGTTACATATCTGAATTAATAGTACTTAAAGGGGATGGCTAATAACTGATGAGTGGGAATCAATGGGTATGCTGGCCGACGGGGGAGGGGGGGGATGATTGTTCCAATTCTTGTGCGATTCATTTAACCCTATAAAGCCCAAGGGGGGGGGGCACATTGTGCCCCCCTACCATATTTTCATTTGCGACTCCTACATCCTTTACTCAATTTCAACCAAATTTGGTGACTTTTCCTAAAATCTTATTGCGAACATTTTGATAACATTTATATAACTTAGCTATGTCCGATATTGCTGGTTGCCATGGCAACCGTAAACTGACAACCATGTTCGTCAGATTTTGCATGATTTTCTGTTCTAATTTCAATTAGCAATATAATAATGGATGAAATGGGGGTTTTCTTGGCTGTAATTTGCTGAAGGACCAAAATGTGAAGCAATTATCGTTGTGAATTACCCGGAAATGGTCTTCTTATTATTTCCTTTATTTTTATATGACATAGGCATCAAACAGTAGATATAATAGAAATAATCGAAAATACAGCATTTTCCAAAGACTACCGTTCTATTTTGTGTTATCTTGACACAAGCTTTGCCTGTAATATATTTTTTTTTTATCATATTATCAATCTGCAAACTCAAAATTTCAATATTTGGAAATATGAAATGACTATTGTGATACCAATATAATGTACCCATTCCAAGCAATACGTCATAGGTTTCATATATTTCTTTATATTGTAATGAGTAGCACCCCCACGTGTTGACCTTGAGAAATTTCAACTATAACAAATAGTGAAGGTTGACTTGCTTTTCCTTTGTGGTAAATATGAAAATGATTGGTATAAAATAAAACATATATACTGGGGATAAAGAAATAAAAAGAAAAAAACATGATTTTAGCATATTTCCTATGTATTTCTTTATATTCTGGTAAATAGCGCCCGCAGTGGATGACCTTGAGAAATTTCAAATGTTGGGTCATGTAGAGTATGAGTTGCTCTACCCATGTGCCAAATGACGGCCATACATCATATAATAAAGAAGTTATATAGGGGGGCACAATGTGCCCCCCCCCCCCCCCCTTGGGCCTGGAAGGGGTCAAAATAGCTTGGGCTTTATAGGGTTAAGAGTACATTATTGGGTGAAAATTATTTGTTTCAGAACGGTCTCATATTCAAGTAATGTGCAGTTTAATGCCCCGTCACTGACCAGGCATGCTAACCTGGAAACATTAAACTGCACATTATACTTGAATATGAGACCATTCTGAAGCAAATAATTTTCACACAACAATAGATGAAGAGTTTGTTTGCAAAAACCGATAAGTCCATTTTTGAAGATTTTGAAGTACGGTCTCTGTCATAAAGTATAAAATAATACCTTTTAAATGATATATTGGTCACTACATATAAAGGTATATTTTTGAAGTTATGGTCAAAAGAAGCAAAAATTTTCTTATTATTCTCTTTATTTTGTTGACCTTTAATCGCAAATATCTCCTTTTGACTAATTTAATATGGACTTATCGGTTTTTGCAAACAAACGCTTCAGATATATAACGTACTCTTAAATGAATCCCACAAGGATAGGAACAATCATCCCCCAGCATTCCCACTGATTTCCACTGATCAGTTACTATAGCCATCCCCTTTAAATCTCAAAGACATACTCGTAATTTGCGCAGTTTCAAGGACACTCTTCTCTTACAAATTCCAACACGTAAAACTAAAGTAACATTGGGAGACAGAGCATTTTCATGTCTGTGCAGCTTCCATACTCTAGAATTAAGTCCGGAAATCCCAAACTGTAGCAGTCTTTAGATCACGACTCAAAACACATCTTTTCAATTAACTGTTCATTATTATCAAGCACATCAGAAGCTTTTGAAGCTCAGAAGAATATAAAATTATGTCTAATGGTTTTGCGCTTTATTAATTTAATTGATATGTTATTATTATTAAAGGCCGAAGAGTGTGACAGGGTTTGTTTTGTTCTTGTTTTGTTTTTTTGTTTTTAAATATGTGTGTATGTAAAGGGGAGGGATGAACTCATAAAAACGGATTGGCAAGGAAGATATCGGAATAATGACACTATAGGATGAGTTGGGAGACACAAGGTCAGGGTTTCTGAAAACGTTGAAGTGTATCTAAAAATATGTGCCACGGAGTTTATAAGTGCATTGCTTTATCCTCCCAACTGATTCTTGCGCGGCAACAGCAATAATCTTGCCCACTGCATTTATCTAATTTAGATCTAGCTGTCATGGTTATACAAACTTCAGTTTTGCTAATCATGATTAGACATTCTCCATCTCTCCTATACGTTCTATACATTGTATAAAACGTGTAAAAAATGTCTTATATTCAGAAAGTAAATCAGGAAGACTGGAATGACAAAAGAATGACATCTGCTTCATCGAAGTTTGGGAGATTTAGAATACGAATTTTGAAATTTATTTAAAAGTAAAATAATTAACAAACAAGCAAAATAATTTGATGGAAAGGATGCATCTTTTTCTCATTAATAAATGAGTTTCGTGACGATTTCTGCACAGTCAGTGGTATGCTTGTGGTGTGATTACGTCATCCTTTATGTCCATGCAGTAACTGGGTGGGGGCACTGGGAACTGGGGAACTAATATCTATCAGTGATCATAATTATCAGTATTACATCAGTGATAAATATATCAGTGATGTGTGAAAACGGGGGAAACTTTTGATTCATAACTTTGTTATTCTACAACGCTTATCTGTGTTCTCTGTAAATGCTATAAAGGTATACGGGGGAGCGAATTCTACTTCTTTTACCTTCTTTTATAGGTACCAGTCATTTTGAAGCGAAACTTTTCACTCTATATCATACCAGAGAGTGAAAATATTTCATTTTTTAGATCAAAAATCTGAGAGCGACTTTCAGGTCCTCATCAAAGTCAAATGATTCTGATTTATAGTTGGAAATCCCAAGGATCGCGTTTGAAGCTCCTTGAAAATATTCATTCTTTTCAGCAGTGTTCAGAGTGAAGTTTAGCTACACACACCCAACCGATTGGTGCTAGTCTTGGTTCCAGGGGTAGTGTATGAAATCATTTTTTTTTTTATTCTTTGGGGGAAATCCTCACTCTTTTTAAAAGTTCTTGTTGCTGGTGATGTTGTGTTTTGTTATAAAGGCGTGTATCACTCAGGATTGAGAATTTACGCCACTTTCACAGTGAAAGAGGGGTGCTAGCCTTTGGTTCCAGGGGATGTTTTTTTTTTTTTTTATTTGTCGCACTGGTATTTGATACACACACACACAGCTATACACAAAACACACAAACACACACACACACACACACACACACACACACACACACACACACACACACACACATCAAAAGAAGCCAAGTCGACCGTAGGGCCTATAATGCGATTTCATACATTTCGAAGAAAAAGCGCAGTGGTTATCGAAACAGTAGGTGTGTGTGCATGTTTGTATGTGTGTGTGTGTGATGCATGATGACGGTTAGTCATTGTAGTGTTGAAATGATAGCTCAAACACTATCAATAGTATGCATATATTGCTTATAAACAAGCTTATAAATAAGCACATAACAGTGACTGAAAATCAACGCTTTATGAATGCTTAGTGACTGAAAAATCAGCGCTTATCAGTAAATATATATATGTATATATGTTTTTTTAACAAAATTTGATGTTTGAAATGATGGCAGATTAAAGAAAAAAGCAGCTTGCAAGCAGTCCACTTCTCCGTATAAAGAAGAGAACATACATTTATGGCATCGAAAGAATTTACGTACTTACGTATCATGACATTACTATGCAGTGGCGGATCCAGGGGGCTCAAAAAAAAAAAATAAAAAAAATGGGGGCATGCTCCCCCCTCCCCTTGACGGAATTCCTGGATCCGCCCCTTATATATATATATATATAATATACACATGTGTATACAGTACTGTGATCGTAAAATCATTAATCTATAAAAAACGGAGGGGGATTTTGCCGCAGAAGACATCAATATTTTGTCATTGTTACAGCAGCCCTGTGAATTTCAAGACATACTTTAAACTGAGTAAAATCAGGGAAAATTCAAACACACACACACACACACACAGACACATGTCAATATGAAGGACAGGGAATTCTGAGGCTCTTAAGGATCGATGACATTTATTTCCAACAAATGTAAATATGTAATATTTAAGTATAAGTTACATGCGATCAATTTGAAAAGCCAGGGGCTCATCTCTAGAAGTACAGAAACTTGTGTCGAGAATGCCCTTAAAGGGGATGGCTAGTTTAAAGTGATCAGTGGGAATCAGTGGGAATGCTTGGGGGTGATTGTTCCAATCCTTGTTGGATTCATTTAAGATTACATTATATATCTATTGTTGTGTGAAAATTATTTGCTTCAGAATGGTCTCATATTCAAGTAATGTGCAGTTTAATGCCCCGTCACTGTACATACAGGCATGCTAACCTGGAAACATTAAACTGCACATTACTTGAATATGAGACCATTCTGGAGCAAATAATTTGTACACAACAATATTTTTATATATGTAGGCCCTACTCTTACATGAATCCAACAAGAATTGGAACAATCATCCCCCAGCATTCCCACTGATTCCCACTGATCAGTTACTAGCCATCCCCTTTAACATAAATGAGTATGACAGACACATAATCCCCGGTATCGTATCGTACATACACTCTTAAAACATCCGAGTCAGAACTGACCCGGAACTGGGTCCGTTGGGGTCATACACCGTTCCGGGTCAGAAATGACAAGGAATGTGGTCAGATATGACCCATTCAGAGTCACGAATTGAAGTGTAAGGATGACCCCATTCGGGGTCTTCATGACCAAAATCCAAGTTACTGACCCGGAACGGTGTATGACCCCAACGGACCCAGTTCCGGGTCAGTTCTGACTTGGGTCTTTTTAGAGTGTAGAAATACAAAACCGAGGACTGAAAGAACAAGAACAAAAAGAGAGATAGAGTCATCTATACAACAGTAATAGCTCTAACTTTTCAGAATACGTGTTCAAGCTAAAATTCTGTAATAAAATAATGATTGTAAGACTTTTGACATTACTGCTACTGAATTATGAAGTTACACATTTTCACAACAAAGTTCTTTAATGTCTGGAAAAATGATCATGAATAGTAAAAATTGTAATGAAAAATACACTGACAAACAGTAAACTCTAATTGGAATCTGGGACTTTCCACGTTATGTGTACAGTATGTCCCCCCCCCCCCCCCTAAAATTACAATCGGATTCCAGCATTGATAACCTTCAATAATATGATTAAACTGTCTGAATATTATTTCAGGGTCTAAGAATATAACATATTAGATATAATTTGCAGAGAACCTCGTTCAATTAGGTTAAAATGTTCACAGAAAAATCTGTACTGTTGTAAAGCATGTCATGGATCTATTCCTTCCAAGTTTAGCACTCTGATACTGTCGGAACTGCATATCAATGTGTAAACACAATGGACCGAACTTGGAGGCAAGGGATTCCTGGCATGTTCTATACAAAGATCCTCATTTCTCTTTGACCACTGAAGCAAATCGGATGAGTTTTTCAGTAAGATGTGGGTAATACGTTATAGTTTCATACCCTGAAATTGCATTTGGATTGATTCGTCATCTTTAAAGTTATAATTGCTGAGGGGACCGTTGTATTTCATTGTTGTAGTTGTTGTTGTGTGGGGGCATACGATATAATAAAGGGCCTCAACGAGGTTCAAGAATACCTTGTTTTGACTATAGGAGGTAAGAAAAAAGTATAAAATGCAATTATTTATATTTAGAATTGAATTGAATTGATGAGGTCTATTATTACTGAAGTTGCTCAGAGGCTGAAATACATTTAGGTTACAGAAGAAGGTAAAAATTACAAATCCTCGGAAATAATAAGGTGTTTACAATAAGCACATTCGCAGCCTGCACTTAAAATCATACATACATCAATCTAACCCAATGCCCCAACAACAGCAACAACAACAACAGCAACAACAACAAAAGAAAACCCACTAAGTATTAACATTTTATCTCTACAGCACTGGATTAAATTAAAAAATCCTTTATCTGAACACAAATAAAAACAAATACACAGGGGATGGGGAGGAGGAGACACCATTTCACAAAGAATATAAGGCTTTTTACCAACCATTCAGTTAAAATATCCAAAATCTGAAAGATGTTCAATGAAATTATTAAACACCAAAAACGCATTAGATAATAATATCTCATCAAATTTTACATATCCCAGTTACTGTGTTGTAGTTTCAGAATGAAAAAAGAGCGGATAATACGCGGTGCAATATACATAGTGCAGACGTCATAAATCTCATATATTTATATCAAAGTCTATAATACTACAACATACATTGAGTACACAATAGTACAATCATACTTCATTACTTTCAAAATATCACTAAGTATATTTTAAAAAGACTTTAGATATATAAATATACAATAGATCCAAAATTGCACTTATATATATATATGTATATACATATATACTTTGTCGTACGTCATAAGTCATAAAGAGTGAAAAGTAATGATGTACCTTAAAATGCAGCCTGATAAAAGAGGCAGAAAGGAGGGTATCAAATACTCTCCTTCTTTGAAAATTAAATTTCTAAGAAGTATAAACCATGATTATCGTGTAAACATTTATTGTTTCTATCATGTTTGAAAACTTTAACCATGAGTGGCAAAAATTGTTTTGACAATCACAATGCAGAACGATAAAAAGTGTTGGTTTCTGGGACTTTCTAATTAATCATGAGCAAGGGTACACGCCAGATAAGACAAAAGACAAACATAGTCAAACTAACAAAATAATTCAGTAATATGCAAAGAGAAAAGATAAATTATCTTAAATTTGCACATGAAAAATCAAATCAACAAAAGTCAACATGACCACCCCCCCCCCCCGCCCGTGCATCACACATTATCCCGTTTCACAAGTGCATGATGATCTTCAACAAAATGTTCATCACCTATTTCCTCTGTCAAACTTTATTGCGGTAAGCAGTGAAAGACACGGCAGCAGGCCGGTTTATATGTGTTTTTCTACAAAGTAAGTCATATTTTCATTCCATCAAATTTCACTTCTTTTTCATATGTACATACTTCAAGTTTATTGCAAATGAGCAATGATAATTTGTATTGATGGTGAAATGCTATAATATTGAGATAGGACAATGCAAATGAGCAATGATAATTTGTATTGATGGTGAAATGCTATAATATTGAGATAGGACAATGCAGTAGATAAATATGTACATTAAAGGAATACCAAGTATTCCTACGATATATTACTCAGGTAAATGTTTACGTATACACACCTGCTCATACAAGCACAAATATATCAATTAAATCAATACAGGTTCTCATGCATGTATTATGGGGGATATCCCAGTTAACGCCTGGTTCTTTTTCTGAGTCCATTATGCAAAATTTCAGTTTTTGCTTGGTTTGATTTTTATTTGATTTGATTTATTTCTGCATTCAATCAAATACAAATTGAATACAAATTTCGAAAACGCAATGACAAAGAATAAAAAGTGCAGTGATATAAAACGCTAATATAACGGTATACACAAACAGATACAAATAATCAATTGTGTTGAGCAGTATACATACACAGAAACGTAGAGTAAAATATACAGTATTTTTCCAGTAAAAAACAGAGATAAATGAATGCAGAAGACCGCCATCGTGAGCGATTAAGCTAGATTAAGACTATCCGGCGACACAAATCTCTTGGAGGAAATCAAGTTATCAGGTAGGTGTTGTGCAGTTGCAAGTGTGGGTGCAAAATGCAGTTGAAGGAAAAAAATAGAGATTGAATAAGAATAAAAATGATTAATCAAAAAATATGTTATCCTAGCATAATGAGTGGGGAGCGTTATTATAATCAAATGCCGCTTACGTGAAGCTTTCAAGTAAGAAATAGATGAGGAAGGTATACCTATGCTGTCCGGAAGGTTATTCCAAATATCCGGACCCGTATGTCTGATAGATTTTTGTGTTACTCATAGTTTGAGATTCAAAAGATGGACATTTCTACATATGCGAGTAGGGTACGAATGGACAGAAGTATTAAACCTAAACATGCTATTGAAAGATGGTGGAAGTTGATCAAGAATATATTTAAACCATAATAACTGCTACGTGCATGATACACTCAACAACAACAACAACAACAAAAAAGAAAGTAAACACTTTTTAAAGTTTATATCTATCATAGAATTTTTGGCGAAATGTTAACATATTATATACCATATGAAAGGTAATTTAATTGGCTTTCAACTTGGTAAGTCAATAAAAAAGGAAACTTCACGCATAAGGTAACACGTTATTTTTTCTCTTCCAAGGCACAAAAATGAAAATTACCTAAACGATCAAGTTGTCGTTCATGAGTAAATGCTCTTCCATGTAAAAATAAGAAAAAAAAATACACAATAAGGAACAATAGTTTAGTTCCAAAAATATACGTATGATCTCTATAAAATTCTTTAAGTCCAGAAGATCGATAAAGGCTAAATAATTCGAGGAAAATGAAGAATATTCTGTCAAATCCAAATTCAAATGAAATGAGAGAAGAAGCAACATTTATAAAAATGGTAGAACTTAGAATTGATTTCTCAAATTAGGAAAATTACAAATTATAATATTTGATCCTTGAAGTTGTCTAATGAATTCTTAAATTACTAAATTGAATGAATGAATAAAGATATTCTGTTCACTTAATCATTTTTGTGCCCTTACTCCCTAAGTCATTTGAAGTGTGAGTTGAGAGAAAGTTCTTATTTTCCGCCCATAACCCATATCGGGCCATCTACGGGATATTACGTATAGTTCGTCCGAACGCCGCAGGGGCCACATACGGAATATCACGTAGTGAATGAAATGACATATGAACGACGTCATTCACTTTCGCTGAGTACTATGACTGTACTAGGCATTGGATGGTAGCATGTTATATACCATATTAAAGAGATTTTTTTCTTCTTTCAAATGATATATAACTTGTCTATGTTTTTTTCATTGCTTGCTAATGAAGAGCGATTGTTTGGAGAGTTGTCTGTTTGTCGGCGTGTGTGCGCGAACGGTGCTGGGCCACTTGGGTGTTTGTTTTGTACACAGGGCGTTGGCCCGATACTGGTTAAGTTTTCCACTTTCATTTTGCTGGAGGTTAAAAGTAGATAAAAAAACTTTATATTTACCTACTAAGTTGATAGCAAATTAAATTACCTTTAATCTGGTATGTAACACACTGACTTTCATCAAAATCTTCTATGAAAATTTTGAACTCGAAAAAGGGTTTATTCTCTTCTTTTTTTTGCTGAGCTTATTCAAATCAGAAATTTTCAGCGTTTTGAATTCATGAAATAAGGAATCAGTACGAGCTAACAAATGCGATCCAGTACAAAAACGTATAACTTTCTTCTTTTTTTTTTGATAATCGAATTTATTTTGGTAGAGCCACAATTTCCCGAAACAATATTACAATGACTTATATATCGGAAAATTAAGGAGTTATATGTGACCTTGCACCACAAAACAAACAAAAAGTCGCCAGACATTGACTTTAGTTAAGGGCAGATTCTAAAAGAATAGACTCTAAGCTTAAAAATGATGTATGACTTAATTCAAATGGGCTCCCCTAACCTACCTTAATACTGGAAAGGAAGGACACACTCTGGAAAAGACTGTGAACTGAGAAAAGAGGCTCTGAAGTACACGGTCTATTCAAGCGCCTAATCTTTACCAAGCCGTGCTAGCTTTGCCATGAAAGGGACAAAGCACAGCATGTAAACTACCGGAGCAACAGCAATGAAGGGATTATCAGATTAAGTTGAAATTGAGCATGTTTTTTTTTTAAATAATATTCTGCCCATGATTAGTGCTAACTTTCAAAGCAGTAGCATCATCCTTTCAAAATTTATAAGGCTTTAAAGTGAGGACTGTGTAAAGGATTTCAAGACATGAAAAGCGGCCTCTAGGACATACCTGATCATTCTACTCTTTCCCCAAAAAGGGTTGTAGAAAAACTGCTAAAAACACACTTTCCCACTCATGTAAGGATCCCAAACTGAAGAATAATGTAGCAGAAGGATAGCACTTTCAGAAAATATGAAGAACTCAAGATTGACTTGGTTGAACCATTTCGCCTTTTTTTTTTTAGTCCTCACGTAAAATCAAGGGGTGCGACTTTTTGTTTGCTGTGTGATGCACGGTCACATAAATTATAATAAATATGAAGCTGAATGAGGGACGAAAAACTTATGTTTGGAAATAATCCCTATATTGTAGGAAAAACATGTTGTAACATGATGCAAATGTTCATTCCAAGTCAAAGTTTCGTCTACAATACTCTCAAAAACTTTTGAATGTTTTCTTTTCTAATGGTTTATCATCAATGTTGATATGTATCAGCATATCTGTATTATGAGAATGAAGTTCAAACATTTGAAATATCATTTGAAACCTGTTTTTCGCATGAGAATTGAGAATTTCTTATTTATGGTTTACTCAATCTAAGAGAGAAAAAAACTTCACTGTTACAATATACTTCTTAGGCCCTTACGTATATAGCGTGGAGATATCGTTGAGCAAAAAGGCTGTTGTGGAGGGGGTCATTGTGAGCAAAAATGCCTTTCAACGAATGTTTGCCCAGCTATCAGGGTTTGTAACTCTATTGTTAGAGTCTTCAAAGCCCTATAACAACCACTGCTGTTGGGAGAAAATGGTGATGGATATGCTACAATCTCCAATCTTCAACATTTCTGAAGAAGCAAAGCAAACAACAAGGAGACTTGCAAACAAATAGAGAGAAAGAGATTGGTGAAAGAAAGATAGGGAGAGGGAGAGAGTGGGTTACATAGACACGCACACACACAGAGGGAGAGAGAGGAAAGTTGTAATTGAATCCAATGCAGAAACCGTTGAAAGATACTTTCTCCCATGTATCTATTGATTCTGACACTGTGAAATCAAAGCACGAATTCGCAGATGTACCTCAGTGCACCCCTGCATGGTCCATCCTGCAGCCTATACCCATCGAATAATATACAGTCTTCCTTGCCAGCGCTGACCCAATAAGGCTGCCCTGGCTTCCACATACTGCTTGAGAGGGGTAAGGTGCCACCAACTCCCTCCCAAGTGTAGACTCCTTCACGAGATCTGTCATTCAGGCCTACCCACATCGACGGGAGAGTCCTCATCCCGTAGTGCGAGATAAGAACGTCCCGTCGAATGCTAGAGAGTTCACTTGGCGTTTCTATAGCGACCAGATATCCCCCTAGTTTGACGCATTCATCCCGCGCCACCTCCCAGGGCTGGCGGTCCTGGCGGTAGAGATAGCAGGAGTTTGGTGACGACACATCATCAGGGCAGACGATATCTATAGATTACACACGGGATAAAATAAAACATACACGCGGATGGAAACGCTCACATTTTATGAATATACACTCCGGAAAAAAGAAAATAAACGCTTTTTGAAGTTTATATTTCTCATAGAATTTTGGGCTAAATGTTAATGTATTATATACCATATAAAAAGGTGATCTAATTTGTTATCAACTTGTTAAGTCAATAAAAGGGGAAACTTGTGATACGCATGAGTGAACACCTTCATTTTTCTCTTCCAAGGCATAAAAGGTAAAAATTGCAAAAAAATGAGCAAGTTGTCATTTATGCGTTAAAGGAAACCAAAACCCAAAGAGAAATGTGGATTGAGTGAAAGCAGCGACATTAGTAGAACACGTCAGTGAAAGTTTGAGGAAAATCAGGCAATCGATGCAAAAGTTATGCATTTTTTAAGTTTTGGTGTTGGAACCGCTGGATGAGGAGACTACTGGAGATTATGTGTGGACAACAATAAGAGGAAATATAAAGGAATTTAGAAAAAAAAAATCATTTTTCATGAAAATTACACATGTCATCAACTTGATACTGACACATATTAAGGGTAGCAATTTATTCCCCCTGCTTTCTGAAAGCTGTTAGTCAAGTTGTTTTTCAATATGCTAGAAAAATGAATTTTTGTGGAATTCCCTTCATATTTTCTTTATATTGTTGTCCACACATGACGTTATAATCTTTAAATATTCATAACGTTTGCATCGATTGTGAGATTTTCCTTTAATGCTCTTCCATATACCAATAAGAACAAAAGACAAATTTAACACAATAAACAACATGAATGCAGTTGCAAAATATACCTATAATCTTTGTAATATCTTTAAAACCCAAAACATCAACAAAGGCTAAAAATAATGGAGTAAAATGAAGAATTACCTGTCAAATCCAAATTCAATGATATGAGCGAAGAAGCAATATAAAAAAAAATAGGAAAATTGTAAATTATACTTGGTTGTTGAATTTGTCTAATGAAGTCTTAAATTACTAAAATGAAGAATGAAATAAAGATATTCTGTTTATTAATCATCTTTGTGCCCCTACTCCCCATGTCATGAGTTGACAGAAAATTCTTATTTCCCCTTAAGTTTCTACTTAAATGATCACTAAAGAACAAATGTGTTCACTCATGCGTAAAGTTTTGATATGATATATAATACATTGATTTTTAACAACTAAAAAAAAGTGTTTAACTTTCTTTTTTTACCAAGTGTATAGAGTGCGTGTACATCCAAAATTGATAGTAATAGCTAAGACATGATAATGGTACTTTTCTTTAGCATTTTATTAAATCACTTTACTGTTATTTTGCCAGCCATTGTCATGAAAGTGCCAGTCGTCCATTTCGAAGGCTTGGTTAATTTTTAAGATAGACAGCGCGGTTGACGCAACATGTATAAAGGAATATGTGGAATTTGAATGCAAAAGCAGATGAATGATATTTCCAAATGTGTTAAAGTAAGGTCATGCATCGTTGAACAGACAAAATCAAATCTTAAACATGACATTGCACTCGTTACATAATTATAAAACAACTATTTTGAAGATTTTTGTTATGATTTTCACATATATTTCATATTTTACGTGTTTTAGCACATTGAATTTCAAACATTTCAAAAAATGGATTTTAGCAATTTTTCTTAATTCAAATTCTTCATACAAATATAATATGGTATATGTATACATATATATACATACAAATTCTCGTATCATTTGTATACAACAAAATGTGCATACATAACACACACCGATAGAATATGCAATAGATAACCTCCTAATTACAGGAAGTTTTACACCCTTTATAACAACATTATAATTGATGTAAACATACCCATTTCACATTGCTTTCCAACAGATAACATTGGGCATCTGCAGATGAATTCCTCCAGAGTTTCCGAGCAGGTCCCTCCATTCAAACAGGGATTCGGTTCACAATCTGTTCATGTAATGAACGTCGGGCAAAACTCTGTTTTTACTGAGGTTTGTAATGAGGCAGTTTACAATAAGCCTATGTGCACATTTTCTATTTTTCTCAGTTGGTTTATATCGGTGCTGCACTCATTTTCAAAGCGGCACAATGCATAAGCTTGCCCGACGTATCAACAATTGAAAAAGATTCATATATGCTAAAACTAAGAATGAACTTGGAGAATGAGGAATGGACCATGTGACCAAAATGGACCCAAACAATCGGTCTGCCAACACCGTATACTGACACTACGGCAGACATCTTCATCGTTTTGTATTGAGTGCATTGACAATCTTTTTCTTTAGACCATTTCGTAATTGGTTATTATGCACATTGGGGAAAATAACCTTTCTTTTTTTTCTCGATTGGTTAAGCACTTCATCAGTTTCAAATAGACATACAATTTATAAGGATACCAGACGTAACAATCTGTAGAATTCATGTTCACACAAAGAATGAATTTGCAGAGACCAGGGCCCCATTTCATAAAAGATGTTACGATGTCAACTATTGCTGGAATGGCAACTTCCAATAACAACAGCCAATCAGAAAGCTGGATTCTCATCGTTACCATGACAATTGACATTCCAACAAGAGTTGACATCATATCAACTTTTTATGAAATTGGGCGCTGATGATCAAAGAGGCCTCTGCAATTGGGGACGCGAAGCACCATGCATTGTACATTTTAAAAATGAAATATAGTAAATTCAGGGAGTGAGCCTACCTGGTAAATCCAACAATTTAGATGCTGTCTTTCCTCGAATCTTCAGCAAATGTTGAATTGAACACTCAAAGTGAAATTTAACCGCCAAAATGTTGGATTTACCATTTTTAAAGTGTGTAGAGTAACAAACTCTATTTCTATTATTTATCACCAAATAAGGCTTTTAATGAACACTTTGGTGCTGTCAGATGGCTATATTGGCAGGCACTATTGCGGATTACGAATACATGGATAATAATTACATATCTCAATGAATCTAAACCAACACGCCTATTCTGGCAAATGACTTTTTTTTCTGCTCATGTGCATATTCGATCTACGAAATGGGTTAGTGCCAAAACAGCAGGCTTGCTGTCAAGTGGATGTGCTAACAAGCATAATTTATAGGGATAATATGAATAATGATTACATCACGGATATCCATCTCAGTGAATTTAAAAACCAACATGCATAATATTGTACAAATGCCCCTTTTTTTTTCTGCTCGCGTGAAAATCGGAACTGTAAACTGGATTATGTTGACCAGACATGTGTGCGGGCGCTATATACAATTGTCACAGATGCATTGTTGGATAGCATTGTGTCTTCTGGTTGCCTGTACCGTATAGCTCGATTTTTCGTACATGGTGCAACGCATTTAATACGTGCATGCGTTCAGTATATACTTCCCTTTCCCTTACCTTTGAATTTAGCGTTAATCGCACGTACTATAGCACTTGTTGTTTCTTCCGCGACTTATCCCAGTCACATATGACAAAATTGTTTTGTTACCCAGGCCGATGTAATCGGCAGGGGGTTATGTAAAGGGTTCCGTATGTTTGTTTGTTTGTTTGTTTGTTTGTTTGAATGTTTGTTTGTTTGTTTGTTTGTTTGTGTACAAGATAACAAGAGAACGGGTAAACGGATTTGCACGAAATGTTCAGGGAATGTTTGGATAATGACATGAAAGAATCGATTAGATTTTGGTGATAATCGGTTGACCCTTGCAAATTCTGTGTGACCTTGAAGTTTTGACCCCATGGTATAGTGACCACTCCGAACATTGTCCGTTTCTTTGCGATTTTCCGCTACCATACAAATATGGCGCGCCATTTGACCAATAATGCCGATTAACTGTTCATCGCCGAAAAACACTGTTTATCGGCGATAAACAGTGTTTATCGAACGAAAAACACTGTTTATCAAGTGATAAACAGTGTTTATCGAGAAAAACTATGTTTATCAACCAAGTAATAAACAGTGTTTATCGAGGAAAAGCCATGTTCATCGATCGACCGATAAACAGAGTTTTTTTTTGTGATAAACACTGTTTATCGACTGCCGATAAACGGTGTTTATCGAGAAAAATTCTGTTTATCAGTTGATAAAGGTGTGATAAACAGAGTTTCATCTTGATAAACAGAGTTTATCGCTCGATAAACAGTGTTTATCGCCGATAAACAGTGTTGTTGGTCGATCGGCGCGCCATATACAAAAGCGTATCTCCCAAACGATCTGACTTCGCTGCATGCAACTCTGTTCGTAAGACGATCCAACTTCGCTGCTCAACACCATTCGTAAGAATTTCGAAATTTACGTTTATTTGAGGAACTATGTCCTTCTTGATTTATGAAAGTTCGTTCTCCGTCATCACAAACTGGCCCGTATTTTGATGATTTTTCAAATTAACATTGATTGTTTTTTTTTTTTTTTCGTTGGAGGAGCATTTTGCTCGGTCGCAGTCACACTGCACGATATGCGCGCTCAATGTCAATGCGTGTGCAAGGCCGCTGAAAATGCATCGCGCTCAAAGAGATTATACCTATAGAGTAAGTAGTCGCCATACGCGTGCGTACAAATAGTGCGTCCACAATTGAAGAGGGAGCGCACACTCAGCTCCTGGCACTGGATCTAAGTCTACGTTCAAGTCATATCTTCTCATATCATATCTGGAATTATATGTTATTCTTCATTACACATTTTCATTTCCAGAATCACAATGTGGTTAATTGTTTAAATATTAGTTTCTACGATGATATCATATCATTTGAACCATTTGGTAGAGTCCAGACCTTTTTGTTATTCCCAAAATAAACAGTGGGAACTTGGGTGTAGACTAGACAGTACTTGAGCATTATGACGTTTGTTTCGCGTACATTCCCACTCACGCCATAAAATCAAACAACATCAGCACCATTATGACGCTTCAACATGACCATTGTGACGTCACAATAAAACAACGCAAGGTCACTGCGCCGAATATTGAAGTCGAGCGCATTACACAGTGCGCTGCCACCTACTGATTAATAACTGTACAGGATCCGTGCAATGGCGGCTCCCACAACGCAAAATGGCAGCTCCCTCGCGCGGCTGCCTCCCCACTGGACTACGCCCTCTTGTGGTATAATCTCTTTGATCGCGCTCTACACTGTTGGTGCAAAATTGCATCGGGGACGTTGCATGCGGCGCTCGTTGGTGGCCGAATACTGGTGCAGTAGACATTTGCATTCAACCCTTGCATTGAATAATTCCCGTCAACGGCGTACCGAGGGGGGGGGGGGGGGGGGGGGTGTTTTGGGTGTTCAAACACCCCCCTTTGCCAAAAGGGGGGTGTTTAAGGTGTTCAAACACCTCCCTTGGGCAAAAGGGAGGTGTTTGAGCTATTCAACACCCCTCTTCAGCAATGTTTAGATGTTGACAAATGAAACAAAAGCTGTCTTTACCGCTTTTATTACCCACGCCGATGTAATCGGCAGGGGGTTATTTAAAGGGTTCCGTATGTTTGTTTGTTTGTTTGTTTGTTTGTTTGTTTGTTTTTGTTTGTTTGTTTGTTTGTATGTTTGTTTGTTTGTTTGTTTGTTTGTTTGTGTACAAGATAACAAGAGAACGGGTAAACGGATTTGCACGAAATGTTCAGGGAATGTTTGGATAATGACAGGAAAGAATCGATTAGATTTTGGTGATAATCGGTTGACCATTGCAAATTCTGTGTGACCTTGAAGTTTTGACCCCATGGTATAGTGACCACTCCGAACATTTTCCGTTTCTTTGCGATTTTCCGCTACCATACAAATATGGCGCGCCATTTGATCAATAATGCCGATTAACTGTTCATCGCCGAAAAACACTATTTATCGGCGATAAACACTGAAAAAACACTGTTTATCGGCGATAAACAGTGTTTATCGAGAAAAACTATGTTTATTGACCAAGTGATAAACAGTGTTTATCGAGGAAAAATTATGTTTATCGATCGACCGATAAACAGAGTTTTTTTTTGTGATAAACACTGTTTATCGACCGCCGATAAACGGTGTTTATCGAGAAAAATTCTGTTTATCAGTTGATAAAGGTGTGATAAACAGAGCTTCATCTTGATTTTTTAAACAGAGTTTATCGCTCGATAAACAGAGTTTATCGCTCGATAAACAGTGTTTATCGCCGATAAACAGTGTTGTTGGTCGATCGGCGCGCCATATACAAAAGCGTATCTCCCAAACGATCCGACTTTGCTGCATGCAACTCTGTTCGTAAGGCGATCCAACTTCGCTGCTCAATACCATTCGTAAGAATTTCGAAATTTACGTTTATTTGAGGAACTATGTCCTTCTTGATTTATGAAAGTTCGGGGTTCGCTCTCCGTCGTCACAAACTGTCCCGTATTTGGTGATTTTTCATTGATTCTTTTTTGTTTGTTTGTTGGAGGAGCATTCCTCAATCATGAAATAATTTTGCTCGGTCCCAGTCACACTGCACGATATGCGCATTCATTGTCAATGCGTGTTCAAGGCCGGTGAAAATGCATCGCGCTCTACCCTGTTGGCGCAAAATTGCATCGCGGACGTTGCGGCGCTCGTTGGTGACCGAATACTGGTGCAGTAGATATTTGCATTCAACCCTTGCATTCAACCCTTGCAACGGGTAAACGGATTTGCACGAAATGTTATGGGGATGTTTGGATAATGGCAGGAAAGAATCGATTAGATTTTGGTGATAATCGGTTGACCCTTGCAAATTCTGTGTGACCTTGAAGTTTTGACCCCATGGTACAGTGACCATTCCGAAAATTTCCCGTTTCTCACTTTGCGATTTTCCGCTACCATACGAAAACATAAACTCCCCAACGATCCGACTTCGCTGCTCAAATGTTCGTAAGAATTCCGAAATTTACGTTTAGGCCTATTTGAGGGACTATGTCCTTCTAGATTTATGAAAGTTCGTTCTCCGTCATCACAAACTGGCCCGTATTTTGATGATTTTTCAAATTAACATTGATTGTTTTTTTCGTTGGAGGAGCATTTTGCTCGGTCGCAGTCACACTGCACGATATGCGTGCTCGATGTCAATGCGTGTGCAAGGCCGCTGAAAATGCATCGCGCTCTATACTGTTGGTGCAAAATTGCACCGGGGACGTTGCGGCGCTCGTTGGGGGCCGAATGCTGGTGCAGTAGACATTTGCATTCAACCCTTGCATTGAATAATTCCCGTAGACACTAATCATAGGGGTAATTGCCTAGGGGGTACGTAAATTTTGTTTTTCTTTTGCGCTTTTGTGGATACAATCAAAGATCGTATCGACCTTTGATATCATCACACTCTCGGCTTGCTATAATCAAAATATCCCGCAAGAAAACGGCGTATTTCTCGATTTTTAGCGCTTTTTCCGCGACCCGTCGCGTAGACAATACTCTTAAAACTGGACTTAATTCGCGCGCGCTTGGAAAAGTTCCGATTCTGCACTTTTGACGGTGGAATTTGGGATTTTCGATGGATTTTTGGAGGAGACTTAAGGACTTTCCTGTACGTGAATGAGTGTTAATACCGTATGTGTAATGATGTGATTTGCGTGTGATGTGACTGTAGAACCAAAGATCGTACACTTCAGTGTACGATCTTTGGTAGAACTCACTGGCTGGTGATAAAGCACAGTGGCAATTAAGTGACCGAATTCTGGTAGATGACCGAATGCACATTATGTTTACCCTGACTTTGTACTTAGGCGTGGGTCTGCCGCCTTTGACGGCCCCTCTCTAGTTTCCGTTTTGAATTCCGCCTTTCCTTTCTTTTGCGTTATTTTCTCTCTCTCTCTCTCTCTCTTCCTTGTTTTAATGTTTGTGTGAATGATGATACATTATGGAGTTACATAATATCATACGCACTAAAGAACTCGTGTACAGTAGTGTTAATACTACGTCACTGCACCGCGCGCGAAGCTGACGCGCAAACAGTAGACATTCCCGATCCCTGCTTTGCTTTTTGACCGAACCGCGAAGATACATTCCGCATAATGTTCACCGTTTACCGGTATTATACCGTACGCGATACCGTAAATTGTGTATGATGCATAATATTATGTGTGTACAATGCATGCTGCGCTGCAGCCTATTAATAGGCACATTGCATGCTAAGTTATAGTATCAACTACCAACAGTGGCGTATTGGGGGGGGGGGGGGGCAAGGGGGCACGTGAAAAAAAAAAAAAAAAAGAAGAAGAAGAGGGGGGGGGGGGCAGAAAACCAAATCAAACAAGATCAAACAAACAAAACATGAATTCCATGTTTTGTAACGCTGAAATATAAAAATTTTCGGCTCGCTCGCTGCGCCCGCTCGCCAAAATTTATCCAAAAAAAAGAAAATAAGAAGAACAAAAAGTAATGATGACGTGGAAATATAAAAATTTCGGCTCACTCACTCGTAGTAATTTCCAAGTCCTTAGTTTGTTGGCATTAATCGTTATCTATGAAGCCGTCACTATATCTTGATCAGAACAAAACATGAATTCCATGTTTTGTAACGCTGAAATACAAAAATTGTCGGCTCGCTCACTGCGCTCGCTCTCCAAAATTTATCAAAATTTATCAGATTCTATACCACCCTCAAAAAAAAAACCCTTTTAAGTGCTCGAAAAAGCATATCAAGTGGACTTTTTTAAAGTCCGATACCGGGATGGGATTGGGGTTGAACACTGTTGGTATAAATCGTTATCTATAAGACCGTCACTCTATCTTGATTAGAATTGTCATTCGAAGATTTAATAACCAAAAATGACAAGAATTCCATGTTTTGTAAGCTGAAATACAAAAATTTTCGACTCGCTCGCTGCACTCGCTCGCAAAAATTCTTCAATATCTACATTTAAAACACCCTCAAAAGACCCCTCCTAAGTGCTTGAAAAAGCATATCATGTGGACTTTTTTTAAGTCCCTACCGGGATGGGGTTGGACACTGTTGGTATAAATCGTTATCTAAAAGGCCGTCACTATGATTAGAGTTGTAATTCGAAGATTTAATAACCAAAAATGACAAGAATTCCATGTTATGTATAAAGCTGAAATATAAAAATTTTCGGCTCGCTTGCTGCACTCGCTCGCCAAAATATATCAAAATTCAGGATTGCCTATTACATTTAAATCACCCTCAAAAGACCCCTCTTAAGTGCTTCAAAAAGCATACCATGAGGACTTTTTTAAAGTCCTTACCGGGATGGGGTTGAACACTTTTTCAGAAATTAGGGGCGCAATTTTCGTGCTTGCCACGGGCGCCGTTTTCCCTAGATACGCCACTGACTACCAAGTACAGTCAGTATAGTAGCCTACTGGAAGCAGCAAGCTCTGGAAGCTCTGGGAGTAGCAAGTTACTTGCTACTCAATGTAATTAGTAATAGCACATGTATGGACTTGGTAATCTTTAGTAATAGTAGATTATATGAATTTTTTTCAATGACTGAAAGTTAAAACTGAAAGATAACTGAGTGTGAGTCTACAAATTGTGGTTGGATGACTTTATTGCGCCTAAAATTCACTAGATATCTATGTCTAGGAACAGTGGCGTAACTACGGGGGCATGGGGGGAGGGCACGTGCCCCCCCCCCCCCCCCCCATCCGCTGGTAAAAAAAAAAAGAAAAAAAAAGAAAAAAAAAAACCTGCGAAAATGGTAATTCAAGGGTTAGTAAACTGCTTTTAAAATCGACATGAAAAGATGATCAAGAAAAAAAGATATTTTTGTAAGATTTCTTTTAACCATATAATTAAAGAGGTATAACATTGTTCAAAAAGCCCGGAGACGACAAAGGATTGTGATTCAGCGTGATTCCTGGTTGGCATTTTGAATACAAGCAGGATGTGCGCAGTGTACTCAAAATATCGGAATGGCAAAAAGAGTCGCTGCAATGTTGCGCAATGTTTGATAGGTTGTACACATTTGCTATCAAAGCTTGATCATTGATTTTGCAGTGCTGCTTTACATACTAGTCTATATTAAAATGCCTTGCATTACCAATAATAAGACTTGACCTTGGCTATTTCCTAACTTTTCCATCTATTTGAAACATACACACTCACAAACACAAACAAATTAGGGGATGCTCTATATAAAGTGCAGATTTTGGACATACTTCTCCCGCTTGGTCACTTCGACGCCCCCTCGCTGGTCATACCTCCCCCAATCATGAACATAAACCGACACCCTTGACTACCAGTGGCGGATCCAGGGGGCGCACCGGGCGCCCCCTCCCTCCAATGCGAAAAAAATATACATGTAGGTACAAACGACAGTTTTTGGACGGTAAAATGTCAAAATGTTCAAGCTCGCTCGCTTCGCTCGCTCGCATTTAACGGTTATATGCCATTCTCCTGATGTTACTGCTAGTAATTGCCTGCAGTTGCGCCCGGTGCGCCCCCCCCCCCGAATTTCCAAAGCGAAAAAATATAGCTACAAACGGCAGTTTTGGGATTGTAAAATGTCAAAATTTTCAAGCTCGCTCGCTTCGCTCGCTCGCATTTAATCGTTATGCAATTCTCCTGATGTTGCTGTCAGTAATTGCCAGCAGTTGCGCCCGGTGCGCCCCCCCCCCCCGAATTTCCAAAGCGAAAAAATATAGCTACAAACGGCAGTTTTGGGACTGTAAAATGTCAAAATTTTCAAGCTCGCTCGCTCGCATTTAATCGTTATGCAATTCTCCTGATGTTGCTGTCAGTAATTGCCAGCAATTGCGCCCGGTGCGCCCCCTTTCCTTAATTTTTAAAGCGAAAAAATATACCAACAAACGGCAGTTTGGGGACTGTAAAATGTCAAAAATTTCAAGCTCGCTCGCTTCGCTCGCTCGCATTTAATCGTTATGCAATTCTCCTGATGTTGCTGTCAATAATTGCCAGCAGTTGCACCCGGTGCGCCCCCTCCCCTTAATTTCTAAAGCGAAAAAAATATAGCTACAAACGGCAGTTTGGGGACTGTAAAATGTCAAAATTTTCAAGCTCGCTCGCTTCGCTCGCTCGCATTTAATCGTTATGCGATTCTCCTGATGTTGCTGTCAGTAATTGCCAGCAGTTGCGCCCGGTGCGCCCCCTCCCCTTAATTTCTAAAGCGAAAAAATATAGCTACAAACGGCAGTTTTGGGACTGTAAAATGTCAAAATTTTCAAGCTCGCTCGCTTCGCTCGCTCGCATTTAATCGTTATGCAATTCTCCCGATGTTGCTGTCAGTAATTGCCAGCAGTTGCGCCCGGTGCGCCCCCTCCCCTTAATTTCTAAAGCGAAAAAATATAGCTGCAAACAGCAGTTTGGGGACTTAAAATGTCAACATTTTCAAGCTCGCTCGCTTCGCTCGCTCGCATTTAATCGTTATGCCATTCTCCTGATGTTACTGCCAGCAACTGCCAGCAGTTGCACCCGGTGCAACCCCCTTAATTTGCAAAGGAAATATATATACATATATTATTATATATAGCTACAAACGGCAGTTTGGGGACTGTAAAATGTCAAAATTTTCAAGCTCGCTCGCTCCACTCGCTCGCATTTAATTGTACAGTTATGCAATTCTGATGTTGCTTCCATGAGGTCCGCCCCCCCCCCCTCCCCCAATGTCTTGACCCACGGTACGCCACTGAACACCCCCCTCTAAAAAATCCTGGGTACGCCTATGATTCCCGTAGACACTAATCATGGGGGTAATTGCCTAGGGGGTACTGGTGTACGTAAATTTTGTTTTTCTTTTGCGCTTTTGTGGATACCATCAAAGATCGTACACTCATACGATGTACGACCTTTGATATCATCACACTCTCGGCTAACCAACCGCAGCAGCGACCCCATACGGACAAATACGTACCGTAAAGGGCTGTGTTACAGCGCCCCGCGACGGGGTTAACTCTCGGCTTGCTATAATCAAAATATCCCGCAAGAAAACGGCGTATTTCTCGATTTTTAGCGCTTTTTCCGCGACCCGTCGCGTAGACAATACTCTTAAAACTGGACTTAATTCGCGCGCGCTTGGAAAAGTTCCGATTCTGCACTGTTGACGGTAGAATTTGGGATTTTCGATGGATTTTTGGAGGAGACTTAAGGACTTTCCTGTACGTGAATGAGCGTTAATACCGTATGTGTAATGATGTGATTTGCGTGTGATGTGACTGTAGAACCAAAGATCGTACACTTCAGTGTACGATCTTTGGTAGAACTTACTGGCTGGTGATAAAGCACACTGGCAATTAAGTGGCCGAATTCTGGTAGATGACCGAATGCACATTATATTTACCCCGACTTTGTACTTATAGGCGTGGGTCTGCCGCCTTTGACGGCCCCTCTCTAGTTTTGTTTTGTTTTATTTTTTTCAAATAGACATAATCCACAAAGTCGTTGTCATTATAACAACCACCATGTTATAGTAGGAATGTGACTTATTGATCTGTTGATGGGCGAGATTTGATTCGGGCCAGTAAAGTTGTAACTTTAAATATTCAGATAAATAATATAGGCCTATAATACTTATGTTTTTCTTTTTTTTAATACCTATGTTTTGAATTTTCCCATTAAAAATTTCAGGAAATCCAAGCGTTAACACGCGTCAACCCATTTTTGAGCATCCCATGACCCTGAATAACTAGGATTATATTACTGACCGGATAACTCTATATCTAGAAGTGTATAATTTAGTTACTTTCCTTATAATCTCATGCATAATTTAAAAAAAAATCCCACAACAACAACAACAACAACAAAAATAATTCATTTCAATGGCAATGGCCAAGGAAGGCATTTCTAAATTTGTCGCCAACGAGATTCGTGTTCAGCACTCTCAAAATAGGGATTATAAACTAAATATCTGATTCTGAAAAAAAAAAGAGAAAACATGTATGTGAGTATTCTTTGCTCTCGTATAGTATGAGTACAAAATATACAAGCTATACAATTTACCAGGATGGGCACAGTATAGGTTGGTCTTTCTTCTTGCTGCCTCGGGAACCATGACGTCATACTGAGGATGGTCACGTGGGAAGTATTTGGGCACGGACCGGACAAAACCTCCCGTTTCCTCAGAGAAAATGAATGGACAGAGATCCTCAGCGGCTAATTTCACATTCCGGCATGTGTCTTCCCCGGTTTCTGCACAGCAATCTATATAATTCGTGAAGGATATTTGCAGCAACACGTTGAAATGTGAAACATCAGTTATATTAGTCATACAATATTTGCATTTTTAGAATGGTAAGTTCCTTAATGTTAAAGTAGTTTTGCAGTTTTTTCATCACACCGATTTAATGTCTGGTATAGTTGTTGAATATGATAGCCGGAGGACCCGATTTCGAATCCAGCCAATAGTTCACGTTCTTGGACACGGTATTTTTACCCACAATGTCTCTCTCGACCTAGATGTATAAATGGTTATCATGTCTTTAATGGTTACCAGGCGCTGTCAGACTGGCAAAAGATCGAAAAGTTTAAAGATCGCGATCTTTAAGATCTCTAAATTTTGCCAGTTTGACCTCAAACTTCCGCGAAACTTCTCAACTTTTGCCAGTCTGACTGCGCCTAGTGTTGACACTGAAAAGGCTACCCTGTGTAAAGAAGACCACTATTGTAATTATAGCCACAAAATTAATGTGAAAAGTAACCTTCAATATAAACCACATAGTCAATGGTAGACCATTTATTTCTATTTCCTCATACGTGATTTTTTTTTTTAACGTAAGCATGCCTTCAGAATCATTGGAACTTGCTAAGAAATATGACAAAAGAAAAAAAATTGACCGGAATGAACAAACAAAATTGATGTGAAAGACGATCCGTTGAAGATGTCGTCAACCGGTGTTGTTGAATACAATTAAGGCTAGAATACATTATGTTATAAGAATTGATGTTTATGCGCACATCAAAATTTCATATATATACTTATACATACATACGCATATTGATACACACACACACACACACACACACACACACGCACGCACACACACACATTTATACATATTTTTGGGGGGAAAAGAGAGGTGCGTGTGAGGCGTCCTTTTGAAAAGGCAGCTCATCGTGGACGTACACAGTCATAGCGAGCGGAGCCAACAGAACAACGATCGCTGTACAGTGTGCGAGTCCACATATTGCAAGTGGGCTCTGCATTATAGTTGTGCAAACATCATCTTTCCAATTTGCAGGGTATTATAGTCTTGACTACATATTCACTCAAGGAAAATTATGAATGTTTTACCTTGCAAAAGTGATGATCTTTCTATTTTTTCCGAGGCACGCACAGTCTTTAGTGCATAATGTATTAATTTTGTTGCGAATTAAGTTCATAAGGATGCATGGTTGATGAATATAGACAAAGAGTTCCCTTAACACATTCAAATCGGCCGATAAGCCATCGTTAGAGAAAGATGACAGCCCGTCGTCGAAACTGTACAACTTTTTGATATGATTATTTAGAGAACACCTTGTCTATAATGTAATTGTTAATTTTATCTTATTATTTGACTGTTACATTGGCTTTGAATCGTTCTTATGTTATCGTGCTTACTAGTTTTCTGATATAAATAGCACCATTAGCGCGTTTAGAAATTTCCTTTTGTTTTGTTTTTTATTTTTTGACGACAAAGCTATTAAAAAAAAGTTAACAAACTGACCTCCATGAAATGCGACGATGCATATCACCATTTCGATCGGAAGTCGTTTAAAAACTTGCATCTCGAAAACTGCAGTATACTCCGGGACTCTGGGTAATTAGAGAGAGAGAGAGCGAGAGGGAGAAAGGAATTAACATTGCAACACACTCCTCCACGTACACAAGAAAGAGGAGAAATTACATAGACTGTTGTGCGACGCCACAATATTAATCAGCAATCAAGAAGATTGCTTTCAGTATTAAAGTCTTAATGAACTCCAAAAGCCGGAGACGGTGTGTGTGTGTGTGTGTGTGTGCGTGCGTGTGTGTTTGTTTTGGGCCTACGGTAGTAGACTAATAGAATATTTAAGAAAAATCGAACAAGAGAGTATAATTTCCGCACTCCATCTAATTACACCGCCGCGCCGTCGCCACATTTTCAAATGCGTGTGTGTGTGTGTGTGTGTAGGGGGGGGGGGGCACTTCCGGGTTTCATGAGCAAAGTGGTGACACCTTGTGTATTTCTTTGTATGGAGCAGTGGCTGCCTATATATCGCGCCAGACTCTTATTCAGTCTTTCATCAACCCATCATGAGGTAAATAGGATCGATATTGACATAAACCATGGATTTATAGCAGTTGAACCAATCACCCCGCTCTCATGTTCATTGATATCTTCTATATTGCATTCACTCTGTCGCTATGGAGATTATTCTGTGTATCTTAATTGAAACATAATCATGTATTTCTTTTTTTTCTATGACATACCTCTCAGTCATTATTTTGGGTGTATTTACGTCACTTTTATAGAAATCTTGAGTGTTTCTAGTATTCAGATGGAATATACATAGCTTTACTTGAGATACATCCTGAAAGTAGACGGGGAATGTCACGGAAAGGCAACATCAAGCTAATTAGTGTCCTCTAGATTAATGTATCCATCATGCGCATCGCACGTAAATTAAAAGGCGAGTTTCCATGCATCACCACAAACGCTTGATTAATTTGAAAGTATAGTGCCTCATGGCCTCCATCTACAAATGAATACTGATTGGTAGAAGAAATTAAACCACATTATATAATATTAACACCCATCATTTCATGCCCAAATCGCACACGGTAACATACAACACGTACAACAAGGCACTCAAGCACACAAATTAAGTCATGCATGATATCACACTCCAAACAAAAAAAAAAAAAAAAGAACAAGAAAAGAAATAGGAGTGTAAGAAAGAATGAAAGAACCAAAATCACATGTCTGTATAACAGGCTATCAGATACACGGCGCCAAACGGAGTTTAATGCGGTTTGAATGCGTGACATTTTTTGTATGTTAAAGATATATATTTTATAGGAGAGTATGGTAGAATATGCTTACTCTCTCTCTCTCATAAAAAAAAAAAAGTTGATTGCAGGAGAGGAAGCAAGGCAAATATCAAAATGTGATATTTGTCCCTGTAAAAAAGTGGATGTATAAAAGCATTACTTTAAGTTGCACACATCCAAAATATTTCGACTTGTAGCGCATATCATAGTAGACCTTCATACCAAATTTGAAAAAATTCCGTTAAGAAATGCAGCCTTAGCTATAGGGCTCACACCTGTAGATAAAATGGACTGTCCCAGACCCCTTCACAAATTCGTACCAAAGATACCAAAATAAATGGAAAAAAAATAATTAACAATCAGTTATGTAGTTTGGCAAAAAACTGAATAGCTGTAGATATTGAGTATGAATCCCTCTACAAACTGCATTTTGGTTGGAAGATGAAAGCTTTTCTGATGGAATTTGAGGGGACTATATTTCATTGGGTACGTGTACGGAAAATAGGTGATTTTTTGAGTGACAAGAAGACGTAGTCTGGCTTTGCGGACCCTTGGACAGAATTTGAGCAGAAGAACCTACCCTGGAAATTTGATGGATGAAAGGGTATATCTCATTTATCCAGGTTAGTGAAGCTGAAACACCTCATTTCTCCCAGCTATTTTACAGAATTTTTTGACATTTGAATTTTAACACACGTCTCTATGGGGAATTATTTACCCGTGTGAACCGTATATTATAGAGAATGCGCGCAATGCACACAAGTCTATGGGAAGTATTCATGCCATACAAGCTCTGCTGGTTTATGTTGATCTATCGTGTCAGATCTCTTCCTCCCTCCCCCTTCTCCTTCCTACCCCCCCCCCTCCTCTATCCCCCCCCCCCAACTCTGCTTGGCTACAATTTGTTTTCTTATTATGTTGTTGTGGTACTAGATCTTTGTACATAGCAGTCATCAGTATCACACAACTTTGAATGACTGTGTTATTTTAATATATTTCTTTGTTTTGGCTACCACTGAAACAGCTCAAAATACATAAAGTTAGTCTGTTTGACAAAACAAAGTCTTTTAAAGTACTTTGTAGGCAATAAGGTGATGATGACACCCCCATAATCAAGGATAACTGCCTGCATCTATGTATTCATCTTGTGAAGAACTGATCAACACTGCAAGATTTATGTTTGAGAAAAAAACCCCAAAGGGCATGATTTTCAAAAGTGTCCCTTTGAGAAGCTTTATAAACCTTGAATGTGTAATTTCTCATATGATGTAGGGGCAAATATCATCAAAAACACATTTATGATGTTAAAAAGTCAAATAAGAAATATGACCTCCACTATCGGGCTCACACCTGTAAATAAAATGGACTGTCCCAGACCCCTTCACAAATTCGTACCAAAGATACCAAAATAAATGGAAAAAAAATAATTAAAAATCAATGGTGTAGTTTGGCAAAAAAACTGAATAGCTGTAGATATTGAGTATGAATTCCTCTACAAACTGCATTTTGGTTGGAAGATGAAAGCTTTTCTGATGGAATTTGAGGGGACTATATTTCATTGGGTACGTGTACGGAAAATAGGTGATTTTTTGAGTGACAAGAACACGTAGTCTGGCTTTGCGGACCCTTGGACAGAATTTGAGCAGAAGAACCTACCCTGGAAATTTGATGGATGAAAGGGTATATCTCATTTATCCAGGTTAGTGAAGCTGAAACACCTCATTTCTCCCAGCTATTTTACAGAATTTTTTGACATTTGAATTTTAACACACGTCTCTATGGGGAATTATTTACCCGTGTGAACCGTATATTATAGAGAATGCGCGCAATGCACACAAGTCTATGGGAAGTATTCATGCCATACAAGCTCTGCTGGTTTATGTTGATCTATCGTGTCAGATCTCTTCCTCCCTCCCCCTTCTCCTTCCTACCCCCCCCCCCTCCTCTATCCCCCCCCCCCCAACTCTGCTTGGCTACAATTTGTTTTCTTATTATGTTGTTGTGGTACTAGATCTTTGTACATAGCAGTCATCAGTATCACACAACTTTGAATGACTGTGTTATTTTAATATATTTCTTTGTTTTGGCTACCACTGAAACAGCTCAAAATACATAAAGTTAGTCTGTTTGACAAAACAAAGTCTTTTAAAGTACTTTGTAGGCAATAAGGTGATGATGACACCCCCATAATCAAGGATAACTGCCTGCATCTATGTATTCATCTTGTGAAGAACTGATCAACACTGCAAGATTTATGTTTGAGAAAAAAACCCCAAAGGGCATGATTTTCAAAAGTGTCCCTTTGAGAAGCTTTATAAACCTTGAATGTGTAATTTCTCATATGATGTAGGGGCAAATATCATCAAAAACACATTTATGATGTTAAAAAGTCAAATAAGAAATATGACCTCCACTATCGGGCTCACACCTGTAAATAAAATGGACTGTCCCAGACCCCTTCACAAATTCGTACCAAAAATACCAAAATAAATGAAGAAAAAAAATGATTAAAAATCAATGGTGTAGTTTGGCAAAAAACTGAATAGCTGTAGATATTGAGTATGAATTCCTCTACAAACTGCATTTTGGTTGGAAGATGAAAGCTTTTCTGATGGAATTTGAGGGGACTATATTTCATTGGGTACGTGTACGGAAAATAGGTGATTTTTTGAGTGACAAGAACACGTAGTCTGGCTTTGCGGACCCTTGGACAGAATTTGAGCAGAAGAACCTACCCTGGAAATTTGATGGATGAAAGGGTATATCTCATTTATCCAGGTTAGTGAAGCTGAAACACCTCATTTCTCTCAGCTATTTTACAGAATTTTTTGAAATTTGAATTTTAACACACGTCTCTATGGGGAATTATTTACCCGTGTGAGCCCTATAGAGCGCACACAAACCAGCCACCAACAGTATGACCTTTGACCCTATAAAAGACAGAACACTGGGGGCAGCAGATCCAAAATCTATAGGCTTGTAGATTATATCATGGTAGACCTTCATACCAAATTTGAACAAAAATCCGTCAAGAAATGTAGCCTATAGGGCTCACACCCATAAATATTTCCCCATAGGGATGTGTGTTAAAAATCAAATTTCAAAAAATTCTGTAAAATAGCTGGGAGAAATGAGGTGTTTCAGCTTCACTTACCTGGATAAGTTAGATATACCCTTTCATCCATCAAATTCTCAGGGTGGATAAATCAGTTCAAATTCTGTCCAGGGGTCCGCAAAGCCAGACTACGAGTTCTTGTCACTCAAAAAATCACCCATTTTCCGTACACGTACCCAATGAAATATAGTCCCCTCAAATTCCACCAAAAAAGCTTTCATCTTCCAACCAAAATGCAATTTGTAGAGATATTCATACTCAGTATCTACAGCTATTCAGTTTTTTGCCAAACTACTTCATTGATTTTTAATCAATTTTTTTCTTAATTTATTTTGGTATCTTTGGTACGAATTTGTGAAGGGGTCTGGGACATTCCATTGTATTTACGGGTGTGAGCCCTATAGAGGGCACACAAGCCATCCCCCAACAGCATGACCTTCGACCCTATAAGAGACAGAACACTGGGGACAGCAGATCCAAAATCTATAGGCTTGTCGATTATATAGACCTTCATTATTCCAAATTTGAACAAAATCCGTTAAGAAAGTGTAGCGCTATAGAGCGCACACAAACCAGCCACCAACAGTATGAACTTTGACCCTATAAAAGACAGAACACTGGGGGCAGCAGATCCAAAATCTATAGGCTTGTAGATTATATCATGGTAGACCTTCATTATTCCAAATTTGAGCAAAAATCCGTCTAGAAATGTAGCCTATAGAGCGCACACAAGCCATCCACCAACAGTATGACCTTTGACCCTATAAAGACGCAATACTGGGGACAGCAGATCCAAAATCTATAGGCTTGTAGATATATCATGGTAGACCTTCATACCAAATTTGAACAAAATCCGTTAACAAATGTAGCCTATAGATCGCACACAAACCATCCATCAACAATATGACCTTTGACCCTATAAAAGACGGAACTCTAAGGGCAGCATCACCCAGAGTTATAGGTGTGGAGATATAACCAATATAAACTTCCATACGAAATTTCAAAGAAATCCGTTAAGGTTTGTGGCCGCTAGAGTGCACACAAGAATGTGACGCGGCGGCGGCGGCGGCGGCGGCGGCGGCGGCGGCGGCATCGTAACGCTGCTGAATTCAAAGTATAATTCGGCATACCGCATACATGCTGGGGGAAACAATTACTGAACCGTAGTTTGAAGGCTGTAGTTCGTACATGTCGTGCACAGGTCATCCCTCTTCGGGAGCTACTTATAAGTAGCTGTTAGGTTTAATTTGCATTTCTGGGGTAGAACAGTCATAATGTAGTACCAGATACCGCGAGGTAACGATGTTGACTAATATCATCATAGAACTGTTTTGTATTGTTAGAGGTTATATCTAACATCTTTTATTTAGCTCTGTGTGATATTATTAGAATCTACTGTACAATCAGATTGCACATGCAAATGCTATTCAACGTAAATGAGTATGGGTGATTTGTTTTGAAAGATCAGTTTCATATCCGTATCAGTTGTGAGCATAAAGCCATGTCACTATTAAAATGAGTGACTGTATACGTATTTGCAGTTGTACGATATTCTATGTTTGTGCATAAGTTCATGTGAGGCAGAATATGCACAATACAGCTGGGTAAGAATACTAAATAAACGGTACTTCGATTAATTTTACATAAAAAATGTAGATGAGCATGATAACTCAGTGCATTGTATAAAACTACATGTGAGATAGATAGAATTTGTATATTTTTCAGCCATCGTTATAGTAGCAAGCTCTAAGCATTTAATGGGCTTGCTCAATGTTTGATTTTCGCTGTGCAACGGAATCATGACAATTCATTCGTTGCTCATTAATATGTAACTGAGATATATAAATCCAAGTGTAGTGTATATGGTACGAGATACTATAAAAGCAATAAGAGACACAATGCCAACAAGAGATGTCCAATTCTATATGCATGTCAGGAAATGCAAATAATCACACAAGCATGCATGAGTATTACTTGATTCATATGCCATCCACATTATTATAATTATTAGCAACAGAGCGACAACATTTTGTTTACTGTTCCTTTCGTTCTATTCCCTTGCAGATCGAATACCAAACAATCTTCACTGCAGATTCCTATCTCAAATAATATGGCTGGGATGAAACTCGGGTTTCCCATTCTTCAACTATTCAGATACAGAAGTTTCTTACCTTTAAAACAAAATGAACTCCAATATACAAGTAATGTCAGCTCTTCAATCCCGGAACACTCTAAACACCAAAAACTTGAAATTGAATTCTCGAAGCGCTGAAATTCCAATGAAATCTTGAATCCACTTCTCCTATTTGATATAAACACATGATTCTACGTGCCAAAATAACGGAATAGGATATAACGGCAGGGCCCCAAGCCGAAATTTGCACACGATCACGTGATGCAATCTAACCTATCACAACACACATTATACTTGACATTATTGCTATGAGACAACGCATATACGATGTACAGCGTGTCCCAGAAAAAACGAAACCGGGTTTCCATGTACTTTTTTACTATCGAAATCATACATGTTCTTTATAAGATATACATCAATGGAAAGATAAACTTTTCTTCTTTCATTATACAACTTAACGTTCATTGTTCATGCATGACTGAGTTAGAACAATGAACAGTGGTGCTACCAAAATGTCATTTGCACGCGCAAAGGGTGACTTGAAGTGAAAGTTTCAAACTTTTAACGTCACGTTTTTTAAAAACAAAGTTTATAACCAAAATATTCATATTTTCTGCTTTCATGTGAGACCCTACACGTCAAATATGAATAACGCATGCTTGAGAATAAATTGCATGAAAACATGCTTCATTTCTACCAATTCTACGGATAGTCGAAAAACGAGCATTCAGCTCTCCCGACTTAGCATTAGACAATAGGCTCATGTGCACCATTGAATTCAAACAAAACAACCGTAGTGCTACGATGAATGTTAGGGGGGGGGGGTATTTACAGATAATGCTGTATGAGACGGAAAGTCCTTTGTTATCATTTATTCAGAATAAGCTATGAGATATAACCAATAATGTCGTGAGTATTTTCAGGCTACACGCAGTCTAATGGCTATGGGAAATCAACATTACAACAATGATACACATTTTGATGATTTTGTACCTCAAACTTATTTCACTGTTATCATTCCTCCCCACATTTCCCTTACGCGTGGTTAGTCCTTCATCACTGGCAGGGTTTTGAAGTTTTCGAAGGGGGAGGTGAAGCAGAAAGAAAGAGTACATCACTTCTAACATTTCAAAGGTACTAGAGCAGGGCAGAAAGTCTTTTTGTTTGGGAGGGGGGGGGGGTGGAAGGTTTTTTTTTTCGGTACGTTACTCCCACCCCACCTCCCAAACATTCTGCTGATGAACACCCTTTGTTCTGTAGTTAGCTGCAAGGTCAGGCAAGCTCATGATCATGTGCTAATTAACGACCCTATTCACAACCGAACCGTCTGTAACAATCCTTTTTACCCCTCCCTTCATGTTTGTGTAAATGCATTGAAGCATGAATGCCATTGTTATCTGCCAAGTTGGGCAGGTGTAGGGAAAGCTAAGTGGCTCATTATTTACTATCTATCTATATCCGGGTAAAATGGAAGCATATTTTCAAATGAAGTTTTCTCGAGCAGGCGTTGATCATTTTTTTAATGCCTGGGATATCATACGAAAGGAAAAAAGAATGGATATTAAGGTTATGATTTTTTTTTTTTTTTTTTTTTTTTTGCAAAAGATTGCTGGAAAAGTTTGAAAACTTCATCCAAAGTCACTATTAGCTCGTGCAAATGAAAATTTAGTAGCATCACTGTCTATTGTTCTAACTCAGTCATGCACGAATTTTGAACAATGAGTTGTGCATCAAATGAAAGAAGAAAAGTTATCTTTCCATTGATATATATCGCATAAAGAAAATGTATGATTTCGATAGTACAAAAGTACATTGAAACCCGGTTTCGTTTTTTCTGGGACACGCTGTATAGGAAAGTTCAGTGCTTGGAGGTGGAGCCCTGGATAATCAGGGGGCAGCGGAACTATCGTTTCTTCGAGGTGTGTGTGTGTGTGTGCGTGTGTGTGCGTGTGCATGCGTGTGTGTGTGTGTGTGTGTGTGTGTGTATGTGTGAGAGAGAGAGAGGGTTTACATAGCATGTCATTTTTAAGGTTTTTCCTAAAGAGGCTTTCGTATCGTCCTTCCCGTCAAGCTTTCAATGTAATCACCTGGTAAAGTTGGCCTTGAATTTAATGTTTGACAAATTATACTTTTCATATTATCGGACCATGTTTGTTTAATTGCATAGTGTGTGTGAGAGAGGTTTTTTTTTTTTTTTTTTTTTTGCACACGCTAATTGAGTGCAATAATTTCGAAAGTGCTCTTGATTCATTATCATAATAATTTTTCTTTCCTTGCAAATATCAATTAATTTAGTTGTTGTTGTATATGTTTGTGTTTTGTTTTATGTCACGTGTCTTTGCACACGACTTCGAGTGTCATTGTCATTTAAGTCATATAATCATTGTCTGGCAGCTTGGATATATACCTCAAACCATTTAAAGACTAAATCCACCCCAAAAGTAACTAAACTTCAAAAGAAAGAGAAAAATATTCCCTAGAGAACAATATAAAAATTACAAAAATCGGATAAGAAATCAAGAAGATATGACATTTTGAAATTTCAAATTTTTGGGGAAAACATTTCTTGACCAATCCTTATGAATGTTCAAATGTTCAAGTTGACGATGTCATGCTCTCAAAATTTCTTATTCATATCATATACAGAATCGACCAAAAAAAATCTCATATTTCAGCTGCATAGATATAAAACTTGCCTTAAAATTACCCAGGATAAAAAAGAACAAATGTTAACTCTGATATATCTTGGTATGAGAACATGCTTTTACCTATATTATCTAAAAATAACAATTTCCCCAAAGATTTCATATACAACATACATGAAAAAATGCGAGGGTATTTACTTCATCAACTTGCTCATTGGAATATTCGTAAGGACTTGTCAAGAAATGTTTTCCGAAAAATTGTGAAATTTCAAAATGTCATATCTTGCTTATTTCTTATCCGATATTTGTTATTTTTGTGTCTTTCTGTAGGAAATACTTTTCTGTTACTTTTGAAATTTATTTATTCTGGGGGTGGATTTCTTTTTTAAAGGATGTGGAGGAAAAACAAAATGAAATTTTAGCCTTTTCACTTGACCTTGGATCTTTGATCCCATTGCCCATAACTTTCCCTAGAGAATCTTTAGTCAAGAAAATAATTTCAGGCACTGCAAAGATTATTTGTGGGGAAAACGTGAAATTTTTAAGAATTTAAGACCAAGATTCTGCCACTTGCATTATCTGTCATTCACTGCTTAAGTATAAACTAACATGATAAACAAAAGACATTGGAATCCATCCTCCCCTTTACACCAATTAGTGGGGATGTGAAAGAGAGATATCTCTTCCACCTCACCGTACCTGTCACTGAGATTATACTTATGTACGATTACTATTTATCAGAAATATTCTGAGAATATTAATCAGCCTCAGCCTACTGAAGGTAAATTCTCTTCGGTGTTTCATTGAATGTAATGAGAAGAATAAGCCCATACAGATCATTATCAAATTTTCGTACAAGTCAGACCAACAAATGAGAAATCTATGTCCGATGCAAAGGCAGATTCTAAAAAAATCAGTGGTTGAGAGCGTATACGTGACCAGGCATTAATTTTGCCTCACACGTAATTTTCCTAATGACCGGTCATAATGAGAATTACGTGTGAGGTAAAACGTGGTATATAGGCCTAATAATAGGCCCTAGGTGAAAGGGCGAGAGTTCATTGTTCATGAGTTCATTTCGCGCAGCGGGATTTTATCAAACAACAAGGATCTGCTTCATCATTTTAAGGCCCTGTCACACCTTTCCGGGTAAGCTACGCGGGCTTGTTGCGAGTAGGGATTTTCAGGGCACGCAGGGATGTTGGCGAGTTCCGTATTTGCGTCTTACTGCTATCGAGACGCGTGTTATTTACCTGCTACTTGTGTGTATTCCGTGTGACCTGCGTGAGAGCATTTTCAGCTACGAGCGACATACGGGGACTGCGAAGTACCTGCGTTACAGCTGCGAAGTACCCGTCCTGCGCAAGTTCATTCTTTGTTTGAACATGACTTCCATATAAATTGTAACGTTGGGTATAAGCTTAAGGCCGTGTCACGCCATTCCGGGCAAGCTACGCGGGCTTGTGGCGAGGAGGTAGTTTCCAGCACGTAGAAGATTTTCAGCGGGCGATCAAGAATGTTTGCAATTTTCATTCATGCCTTGTCATACCGTACGGGGGAAGTTTTGCGGCTTGACTTGCGGGGAAACAAATTTACTCCCCGGAGCTCTCCGCAGTTGGTCCGCACCTGACAGTATCTAGCGCGTAGTTGCCCGGAGGTGCTCACTCAAGTCCGATTTAACCGCAGCCAAGTTTTGAGCATGACCAAAACTTTTTCCGGGTGAGTCGCGGGAATGCCCGTAGAGGTCCACGCAGAACGCCAGTAGAAGGCCCTTAGCGGCAGCACTTCCCAGGCAACTCCCACGCAGGTACTTCGCAGTCCCGTATGCAGCCAAGATAATGAAATTCTGTGGGATTTCAGCCATTCCATTAGAGGAATTCCTTCACTGAGTTGTCAGCCCCCACGCGACTGGTACAAAGGTCACACAGTATACTCGCAAGTATAATTTAAGTAGAACGCGTCCAGCAAGTAAGACACATGCGCTGACTCGCTCAAATCCTTTTCCGCCCTCAGAAATGTCCGGTATGCTAGAAAATCCCTACACGTAACAAGCCCGAGTAGCTTGCCCGGAAAGGTGTGACAGGGCCTAAACACTGTTACGGGTAAAAATATATGCGTGCGCACCTCCGGGCGAAGGTCCTACGGTTGAGATACATGCTAGGTACTGTCATGTGCGGATCATCTACGGGGACCTCCGGGTAGTCAAAAATGCTCTTTGCAAGTCGCACGCAAGGCTTGCCCGGAAAGGTGTGACACGGCCTTTATGCATCATGTCATTTTCAAAACCAGTGAAGTGCCTAACCAACCGAGAAGACAAAAAGGTCATTGTACCGATGGGCACGTGAGCCAGTTACAAAGTGTCTTATCAAATTTCATACCTGGACCCACGATCGGCGCGGGAGTAGCCTTAATTAACGTAAAGGTTCACCGAACGAGCTATATCTAAGCCCAAGCAAATGGAATCGTTTCTTTTTAACCGTTGCGTTACAAGAGTTAACTCCTTAATGTGTACTCTCATTCGGTGCCTATATAGAGGGGACTGGATCTCGTTCTGACATTCTCACTCTGAATTTCACACGGAATCAATATTCTGTTGGTTTGTATTACCAGATGTTTTGCTGTTGTTTCTCTGTAAAACATTCTTACTCCGTTGCGGGGCTTTGGTGGTGATGAGTTTGTATTATGGCTTGGAATGATACGCATTTTTATGCATTAAAGTTAACGAAGTTTATCACTTCATGGTGTCAGATGAATCGCTTTAATTATAAAACTAATACAGAATTGACTCTCGTTTGCAAGTTTGTATCTCTCTTTTCTTTTAAGACTATATGTGAAGAAACATTAGTGTTAAAATATGACTGTCGGTGTTTGATTTGAATGCCTTGCTCGGATAATAATCATTATGCTTTTAGCTTATTCCGCATGACTCAACATTAGAGTAGGGCCTACATGTATACACAATTAGCGTGACATAATATGTGTGAGTTGTCGATACAGAAATATAGTGCTGTCTGAAACATAAGCAGAGATCTACCATTATTCAACGAATTCCATTTCTTACAGCAATGGCGATCTTGAAATCAATCCTGGCCATTACTGCGGCTTTGTTGGTGACGCTTCCCCCGTCGTCGGAGGCAAGCGCTTGTGGGTGCCCTCCGTTCTGGACCCCCTTTGGTGATAATTGCTTCCGGTGAGCCATTCTTTTTTACTCCTACATAATCTTCCGTCATTTTTCTTTCCAGTAAAATCTTATCATCAAAGAATCAATGGGCAAGGGGTATTTTGAGCAGGATTATTTCTTCTTCTTTTTTTTTTTTTTTTGAGATATAGTTGAGAGGTGTCACTCACGCGGTATCAGCTGCATCTTGAAATAGGTATTATAGGACCTAGGCCTACTTCCTAAGAACACAAATTACCTAGACCTCGATTCTCGTGAATCGAAAAATGAAATAGCTACACGGTTCGTTGTTTCTGGCATTATTCCCTAGGTTCGATGTCCTGAAATAAGGTTCGTTATTCCGACAGTGAAATTGTTATTCCTAAAGCTCGATATTCCCAAAATAAAATAAAGTTCGAAGAACGGACTTTCCTTTATTTTCGGATTAAAGAAGATTCGGAATAACGAATCTCGTTCCGATTTCGGAATTACGAACCTTCAGAAATAAATTAGTTATTCTGAAAGTTCAATAATTCGAAAACAAATCAAAGTCCGAAGAACGAACTTTTCTCTATTTTTTTCAGAATAACGAACGTTCGGAATTTACTGTAACGCTTTGTCCGCACCTTGCAATTTCGGCCTGCTGTTACTAAATTGTCTGACGCCTGATCACCGTATTTAGATTAGAATAGTTATATTTGAGGAACATTTATGTCAGTTTCAAATGCTTCAAGTAGGTATCAAGGAAAACGCAGAATTCTTCAGCAGAGCGACAGGTCAACTGAATTACAATGTATAATCACTCTTCATACATGCTGGTAGGTCCTCCACAGATAGGACCCGTACTACCACTGCATATTATTACGCCGTTTGGCCTTGAATGCCATGAAATATTACACGCATGTGGCCTTATTGTACAGCCTCGAGATAAAAAAATATACTACACTCAGCAAAAGAAAGAAGCAAAAGAAGAAAGTAAACACTTCTTTGAGTTCATAATTTTCATTGAAGATTTTGATGAAAATCAATGTATTATATACCATATTAAAGGTAATTTAATTGATCATCTAACCTAGTAGGTTAATATAAAGGGAAACTTTACGCATGAGTAAACACACTTCTTTTTTGTCCTCCAAGGCACAAAAGTAAAAATTGCAAAAACTGACGTATTGTCTTTCATTTGCAAATGCCCTTTAAGATAGCAATGATAACAAAAGACCAGTTTAACACAATGAGAGACATGAATGAAATAGTAAAAATAAGTTTTTCGTTGTCTTTATCTCTTTATAACCTTAAGCAAAATCAAAGTGGGAAACTTAAGGGGGAAAATAAGAATTTTCTGTTAACTCTAACTTCAAATGACATATACAGTAAGGGCACAAAGATTATTAAATGAGAAGAATATCTTTACTTCATTCATTCAATTTAGTAATATAAAAATCATGAGAAAAATGCAAGAACCAAAGATAATTTACAATTTTCCTTATTTCAGATGAATCAATTCAAAATCCTACCATTTTTTTAAAATTGCTTCTCTCATTTCATCTAAATTTGGATTTGACAGATAACTTTTCATTTTCCTCCATTATTTTTAGCCTTTATTGATTTTTTGAGCTTCAAAGATAATACGGAGATCATATATATTTTTGCCACTGAGTTCATATTTTTTATTGTGTTAAATTTGTCTTTTGTTCTTATTGTAACATGGAAGAGCATTACGCATGAATGACAACTTGTTCATTTTTGCAATTTTTACTTTTGGGCAATTCCACGATAAAGTGGACATGACCATCAAATTTTCAAAATAGTCAAATCTCATTCATTTTGGTATCAAATGAAAGCTTAAGGACTGAATTTTTCATATTTGACCATCTTGTTAAAAAATTACATCATTTACTTTGCTAAATATGTGCATAAAATCAGCATAATTAAATTTGACATAATTATCTGAAAAATATAATGAAGTTAAATGAATGTAGCATGAGAAAATGAAAAAGGAATAAAAAACTTTGCCTTTGTTTTCAGAGTTTAAGGGTTGAACATCATTACCAAATCATCAAAGTGCAAGATTTTCTATGTGTTAAGCTTCAGCGAACATCGCAAATAAGATCATCAATAATGTCACGGTGTTACGGTAAAAACTGATGTTTTTAGTATTGTTTGAAAATGACAAACACAAAAGGGTTGATTTTGATAGCCCAAATCATGACCACATGCAGCTACCATATACACGTACTAAACTGATGGTAACTCATTTTGTTAATTAATTAAAGCTGATTAAAATGTGTCACGGTGTTACAGTAACTGTAACACCGTGACTATAACACCGTGACTTGCATTGCAATAACACAGGACACATACCGGATTACACATGATAATAACTGTTGAAGTGACCATCTGATTTCTCTGTCACATTTACTCAAAGGATAGAGGTTTTTCAAGGATTGTTCATAACAGATGGGTCAAGCTATATCCACAAGGATTATCCCTTGTACTTGTTGCCAACATCATGCAATTTTAACCCTTTCTGTGCCAAAAATCGAGAACTGTGTTTACAGTGCAGTGGGGTTTGATATGCCAATCAACACTCAGAGCACAATGGTGGGTTAAAATGGAAGCAATCCACTCACAGTGTGCCACCTACCAGATTCATATTCCAGAGCAAACATTTCTGAAGGTTTTGAACTTTTAATTATGGTAAAGGCAACAGTTTCAGTTGAGTTGATACCCTTTGTTTAATATTTTATCATAATTGACCATTTTATCACATGGTTTGACTCTTCTTTTGTAGACTCAAATGTGTTCCTAACATGATAAACAGTCTGAAATCTTGCTGCAGCTTCCCTGGTATCCTAAAGAAGGGCATACTGGAGCTAGATTGATGAGTCCACCAAAAGTTAATCTCACTGGAATACTACTTTCCTGTGCATGGTGCTGTGCACAATCTTACAAGTTTCACCATTAAAAGAGCCACACTCACTAGGATTTATGTGTATGAATGAGAATTTGCATTGTAATCATTTTTATGTACATGTTCATTTTCCAGTACATCTTCGAAAAAGAAGAATAATTATGGTACATTTTGTACCACACAAATTGCTTGAGTGATTCTTTTTATTGCTACTGAAATTGCTAAGTGGGTTCACCTGGCTTTGTGACCAAAGGCATTAAAATCAAAGTTTCAAATTTGTATGTCATCTTTAAATATACAAATTGGACTTTTAAAGAGTAGTTGTAAACCCAAAAGTTCACCCAGAAATGTTTAACAAGCTTTCAATGATGATAGAGTGAATTATGTCTCAAAACATAAAGTATATTTTACTGAAAGAGCAGTGTTCCTGACAGTAACGTGTACAAACGTATATGACATGTCACGGCGTTACAGTGCAAAGTTTTTTTTTTTTTTTTTTTACTTTGTTGTTTTTGTTTATATGTTATGATTTCAATAATTTTCTGTTTTATCTGGAAGTGTTATACTGTGATGTCAAACATTCATCATGAATCATCATTTCATTCTACCTAATGGAGAAACACTATGAGCTGAAAGTAAGACAACAGGATTCTCCATAGGTTTTCTACACACATTTCAGAGGTCACGGTGTTACAGTCACGGTGTTAGGGTGCACCTATTTAAAATCTATGTCATAGTTTTCCTGTCAATTGATTCTTTAATAAAATTTTATTTCATTGTTATCATTGAGTCTCTAGTACATCCAATGAACACATCCACTTATCAAAATGTTCATTAACTTCACAGAGTTTTGTCAGTAAACAAAGTGCACAAAAACCCATGTCCATTTTGCGTCACGGTGTTACAGTGGTAATTAATCGTGCATAACTCATTTACCACAGCAGTTTTTCTTCCTTTCATTTGCTTTCAAAATTGCTTATGACGATATGCATAGATACACATTAAAACATTTTTCTCAAGTGTTACATTTTGATTATTATTTACATTTGATCAGTGAAATTATACTCAAAAGTGTCACGGTGTTATCGTGGAATTGCCCTTTTGTGCCTTGGAAGAGAAAAACAAAAGTATTCACTCAAGCGTATATTGGCTTGCCACGTTGATAGCCACCTAAATTACCTTTCATATGGTATGTAATACATTAATATTTAGCCAAAAATTCTATGGGGAATATAAACTTGCAAAGTGTTTACTTTCTTTTCTTTTTTTGCTGAGTGTATTTATATGGCAAGTGTGCTTCGCCTTTGAAAATTGAAGACCTGAATATAAGAACGACCCAAGTCCAATTTTTGGCCAAATTCAGTTTGACATGGGAAATTGTAGCTTATGCATGGACTCATCTTGTGTATAAATGATAAATACTAATTACCCCCGGAAGTGCCTGAAATGAATGAGTTAAATCTTATATTAATGTAAGAATGAAGGACTTGGGTCATTCTTACATTCATATAACAGCGCCCTCTCTCATCCTTCTCTCATCTCTATAGCAGAATATCATGTATATGAATCAAAGACTGGCGACCCAAGTCCATATGAATCAAAGAACGACCCAAGTCCACCACACAAAATGGCCTCTCCAGAATTAATGTAAATGTTAATTGTCATAATGATATATGTTCTAATTTGTATATACAATGTTACCTTCCCATCACAGTTAAATAGAATATTATTGGACATATAAAAAAGATATGATTTTTTTTTTTTTTTTTTTTTTTTAGTTTACTCGAAATGTTCTTCCATGGACTTGGGTTGTTCTTATATTCATGATATACTCAATTGAACATCCGCTTAGAAAAGGCTTTGGGGAGGAATCTTCCACTTCAACCTTTTTTTTTTTTTCCTCCATTGATGTGAAGAATACACACTCTTGTTATTGCTTTGATAAAACTTTCAAAATCGCATTCTTCAAAGGCTCATGATTGGTTGTGTCAAAGGTCAATGATCGGATCCCCCTCTATTAATGGAAATAATAAATGGATGCGTATAGCCCTCGAGCGGTCATGGGTTTTTCTAACGCTTATTTCTTTCTATCTCTATTTTTCGAATTTTCTCCCCTGTTATTTTTTAGCGTTAAAAGAACAACGACGCAGAATTGATTGATCTCTTCATGGTCCTGTTATTATGTGGTTATCACAAATATTAGCACTATTTTGTTAAACCGTACGTATCGCGACAATTCAAAATCCCATAACTTTCTTAGTGTGCGTCCGTTTGTCACGAATTATGTATTTGACCATCCTGCCTATTTAGGACCTATAATTTCAATATGCGAACCGTAAAAACGACTTTGAAATGCAGTATTCTTTTTTCCTTTGTCTTTTAGTTGCCATGGATTATATTTCCTCTTTAAATTGTTACAGATTCTTTACTTTCGAGAACGTGACATGGGAGGTTGCAGAGATGCACTGCCGTGGCTTCTCCGTGCCGTGTTCGGAAACAGGGACGTTAAGTCTGGGGCATCTGGCTTCAGTCCACTCCCAAGAAGAGCACAACTTCCTCACAGCACTCTACGATACCACTCGAAACAAGAGAGTAAGTTTCTTTGGGGTATCACTGTGGTCTAGTGGATGGGAATCTTGCCTTTGAAACGAAGGACCTGAGATCGAGTCCTGTGATTACGTTCTTGGTTGAGATGTTTTTACCGATGATAATTATCACGTCCCTTTCGACATAGGACGGTGTAGAAATCATTATTGCCGGGCAATGCTGAGTTGATGATAGGGACCATTTCGATGAAAGAGGTGACGTAGCAATTGCTCTGTCCTTATTTTCTCCAAGGACTTGGGGTTAGGGTGAGGGTTGTGATAGGGTTTTAGGTTTGGTTTAATGTGGGAATTGGGATTAGAGTTTAATAGGGTTATGTTTGTGGGTATAGAATTTATGTTGAGCTTTAATAGCGTGCAGATATTTCACGGGAGCGACTGCTGCAGGGGCAGATGTCATGAAACCAGGAAAGAATAGTGATGACCGGGCCATCTTTGAGAAAGTAACACCATACTATAATTGCTAAAATTACTCTTCCGATGTCTCTCTCTCTCTCTCTGTGTTCTTACAGGCGCGGTGGAGCACCCCAATTATCTCGCAGAAATCCATCGGCAGCCGAGCCTCATTTGCATAAAGTAAACAACATGTACTCGCGTAGTTGAGAAAAAGTAAACAACTTCTCAAGCTAATAACAATTTCAGGAAACCTATTTTCGGATTAAAATTGAGTTAGTTTGAATTTGAAAACATGTCCGAATATGCACATATAACATATTAAAGGATTTGACTATGATAAAATGTGAAATTTTAGCGAAAACCTGGCGAGCAAAATTACCAAAAATATGCCTCGAAAATCATCCTAAAATTCACGAAGTGTGATTGCGGAACAAAAGCGCCATTCAAACAAAGTACACCGAAATTTATTTATCTGCTTGCATTTTAAATTTCATACCATAATATTCCCGGCCATGGTTGTGTCGGAAAAAAACAGAAGGTGATGTCAAAAATGACACGAACGCAAAGCGTACAGGTCGGTCCCATGTATAATTAATCGCGTCACTGTGGCGTTGCATGTCACAGCACACACAACGCATTGCTGCATGCAGCGTGCGCGGCAGCAGCTCAGCATTCACCGCCGTGCGACACTCAGCAAAATTGACTGCGTCACATGCAAACCAACAATGAGCACGAAATCCTGAATCTCACGTACCACGCATGCCCAATATTACGGGAAAAGAAATGACGTCATTTTCAATTGTTTCGCCGACTACAATTTTCTATTCCAAACCCTGTAGAAACAAGTTGATTTCTCAAAAAGTACAGGTGGTACAAAGCGAAAACTTTCACCATAAGATGGATTGAGGCCTGATGAACTTATGTTGCCAGTTTCGGACACATTGGAGCCCGGCCATAGTCCAGTCGGAAAAAAACAGAGAGCATGTTTTGCGAGAGGTGATTTTCAAAACGCTTTAATATCTCAAGTTCTAGAGCAGCAAATTTCATAATTTTTTCATCAAAAGGAAGGTTTTTAAAAACTTAGATAGTGTGGGAAGTTTGAGTTTACTAGCGGCACGCATAGCGGCACAAGGAGAAGGTAAAGATTTGACTTTTTCATGCACACAGTTTCGGGCAGCCGTGGATGCCCGTTGGAAATTCAAATAGAACGGGGCGATAATGAGATGCAAATTGGGGTGCTCCACCGCGCCTGCTTATGCTTTCGTTTGTGGAATAACTCTCCCAAGCGCCCAAATTGCTTACAGTATACAGCTTTGCTCTTAAATAATACTCTTGCATGCAAATATGATAGGAAAACTCCGACATTTAAAGGGTAAAAATAGCGACCAAGTGTCATATCATCACATTTTAAAATCATAAACATCTCACCATCAATGTCGATCTAGCTCATTTTATTCTAATAGTTCGTCCTGAGCAACACGTATAATATACATGGTGGTTTCAATAAAAAAGGGCCATAATTGAATCTCGGGTTTGTATAATAGTTTATAACAGCAGTAGTCCTGAAATTCTCGTGTTGTATTGGTCACCACGTTGGTATGTATGTTGACTTTGGAACTTCCTCAGCAATTGCATTCGGTTAAATCATTATTCTTACGTATACCGTCATGTGACCATAACATTGCTGCGATGTCGACGATGTCTTAAACAAAATAACGACAAGAAAAAGAATTGCTGTATCTTTTATTCATATCTATTGTTCAACTTTTGTGACATTACAATTTGTTTTCTAGTCTTTTTTATCCCGTGATGACTGATAACCATGATAACGTGGATGTTATACTCAAAACTTCAAAAACCCCTCATACTCTTAAAGGATTGTCAGATTTTCCTGAAACTTAAAGGGATGGTACAGTATCGGTAGAGGTGAGAATTGGCGCTTTTATTTATTTTTTTTTTGATATCAAGAAACCGTTTGTAAAATAGTACAGAGCATACCTTTCTATAGAAGAAATCAAACTTTATTTGTTGAAAATCAGTTTTTTAATGGGTGAGACACCCAAAAATAAAATAAAACAAGCGATCGTAATAAAAGCTGGGTCCCACATTTTATTACAATTGCTCTGTTTTGGGTATCTCAGCCATTTCAAAATCAATTTTCATCAAAAAACCACGTTGAATTACTTTTGGAATTACATGTTCTTACATATTTCTTAATTAAGAAGTTTCTCATAATCTCACCCTAAAATGTTTGAAACCCGAGGTTAGGTCTCAACCAGAACTATAAGATCCCTTTAAAGGCACACATCATGTGTGTGTGTGTTTCTTTTTTTCTGAAACTTAAAAGCATAAGTTTCTTTCATTTGTTCAGCATCTATTTGAATTCATCATGGGTTGGGTAAATTCCCTTTTGAATATTATCCCCATCGTCAGGTGGCCACCAGGGTGTGGATTGGTCTTACCGACGAAGACGCTGAGGGCGTTTGGAGATGGAGCGACGGATCTGACGTCACTTTCACCTCCTGGGGATCGGGCCAACCCAACAATTATGACGACAATCAGGACTGTGCGTCGTTCAACACCAAGTTCGGTTACAACTGGAACGATCTCCACTGTGGGATCGAGAACGAGTTCACCGTTGAGTCGTTCATCTGCAAACTCCCCCTGTGGTGAAAAAAAGGGTGATGGGACTTGACGTCATGCATCGAGCGATAAAGTGTATTTTCAGTCCATATTCAAAATGATATAGGTTCTTCCAATTTTTGACATAATTCCGTCATAATTTCGTTTACTTTTTATTGTACGCCTCTGAATTATTAAGATGAAGGTCATTGTTTGATAGAAATATAAAATCGTATTTTCATCTATGTCAAAGCTGCTGAAAGAAGTTCGTATACAAACAAGTACACGGATATTTCTCTCTGCTATCATTGTGTGGTATCCACATTCTCTATAGCCTTTTGCAAAGGCGTCTCGCTATAATTTCAGCACACGCACAGTTCGCTCCCATCCGATCTCTGTGTGCGCGCGAGTCCAACGCACGCCATTATGCGAGTCCTTTGCGAGCCGCCTTTGCAAAAGACTACATTCCCTACATAGATATAGGTTCGATTTCAATGTTCCATGTGTTCCTGATGTTTCTTTTGCTCTTGAAACTTCTTGTGAAGTTCTGAAAGCGGCGAAATGTTAAATTGTATAGAAAGCTTATTATTATATTCTGAGATGATACACAACTTTTGCGCTTCTAATTATACGAGAGCATTAATGCCAAAGAATGTCATATATCGCTTTCGATATTAATTCGGGGACAGACGACAGTGGCACTTCATTCATTTCATTTCATTTTCACTTCGATAAAGTCGTGAAATATGTTTGGTACATTACGTATTCCTGTCTTGTAATAGCAATCGCGTGAGGGTTCTTATATTCTTGATGATTATATACCTACACTGGACAGCAAAAGAAAGTACCCACTTCTATCAAAGGCTGAAAACAAAAATTTACCACCTAGAAATAAACAGTTTTTGTACACAGGTATGCTGCAATATCCATTAGTAATCACATACCCAATAGCAAGTGATTATCTTTATTACAAAGAAAAAAATGACATGCACAGCATCTTGGTCACTGAATCAAAAGTCACAAAATGTAACAGAATGAGCCTTACAAGTCTGACAAGACGTAGCATAATTTCCCTGATGGAAGCTTGCCTAGAGCAGAGTAAAGTAAATTATGTCCAGTCTAAAGAGCTAACTGATTTTATTCTGAGAATTAGCATAATCAGGAAGGATAGCATCCCTGAATACAGAATACACGTTTTGACAAAACAGGTGTTCACTTTGACATATTGGTTGTTTAAAGATGTTATCCATTCAGTGGCCATTTTGTATGGTGGAAAGTGCTGTTGTGTGGGACTTTTGATTCAGTGACCAAGATGCTGTGCATGTCAAGTTCTTCTTTGTTATGAAGATATTCACTTGACCTGCCGGTGTACAAAAATTGTATATTCTAGGGGATGAATTTTTGTGTGCGGCCTTCGACAGAAGTGGGTACTTTCTTTTGCTGTCCAGTGTAGATACATTCTGTTACTTATTGTTATGATGTCAAAGAATAAAAATGTACAAGAATACACGTGTAGATGTCTGTTTAGTTGTGAATATGGCTGAAATAGGGAATTGGACTATTCAGGAGGCAGGAAGTGTATGGCACGTAATGTACTGACGTGTATAGGAGCTGAAGTTCACATTATTAGGAAGGGCATATCACTATTATACATACCGTTAGCAGGAAGTTTGCAGACTGTAATATCCTGTTGAGCTCTGCGATCTAAATTTTGTCTGATATGCACTTACAGTAAATATCACGATACGCTAATGGTTATGTTGGTAGGTAAATGATCTTTATTTGCCAAGGCGTATTAAGAGTGTAACATCAGGCAAGTTATAGACACACATGGCCGGCGCCACGATTTCAAAAGTGTGTGTGTGTGCGGGGTGGGGGGGGGGGGGCACTTCAGACTTCTGGTGCCACTTCCGGGTTTCATCAGCTACCAAGCGAAGAAAAAGAAAAGAAAAAAGGTCTTCAGCGTAAACACTTCGAGCTTTCTACCCTTCAGGGGTTTAAAAAAAAATGTAGGGGGGGGGGGGGCAACGTGGTGATACCTTCTGTATTTCTGTGTATGGTGGGGAAAAAAAAGTAGATGGGGACCGAGCCCCACCCCTCCGCAATAGGCCTACATCAATAATGATTTATTATCAGTCTTGATGGAGGGAGTGTTTACACAGTCGAATCAACACGCGATTGCATGCTGCATCCACTCTCTTATATAGTTATCCAACGTTTCTCTCTATACATCAACTTTTTATCCACATGATACGTTGGGTTTATGGACACTTAGATAATAAAAGTAAATATTTCGAGGATTCGCACATTAACCGTGAAGAAGCCCGATGAGTGAGCGAATTGGACAAAACATTGATTATGACATCTCGCTGACATCATTTCTGTGTTTGGCAGTTGTTTGTGTAGCGTGCAATAGCGCCTTTGCAACCACCACACCTGTAATGCAATCATCTCAACACTTAATGTCGTATTGAATTTCACACCTGGACCAACGGTCGGAGTGGGCAGTTGAGAGTGACCTAGTTATTGCAAAAGTTCGCGACCTATATCCCAGAGCAGAGTTGAAATCGTTTCAAACCGTTGGGGTACTATCATCCAGTGAGGAGAGACTGCACCTCGTTCTGACTGTAAATCTCGCTCTTTTGACTTCTGTTGGCGTGTTGGTCTGTATTTCCAGACTTTTTTTCTGTTGTTTTTCTGGAAAAAACTTCTTTTCTAACCGCAAGGGCTTTATTTCGTGTTGATGAGTTTGTATTATGGTCTGTATGATATGTTTAACGCCTGCTTTATGCAATGACACGTTTCAATACGTTAAAGGTTAAAGGTACTGTTTTACATTGGGAGGAGCGATTTTAAAAATGTTATAGTATTATAATCATAGAATTAATGATGATTATGTGTAGGTAAGTTGAATCACGAAACTTCCTTCCATTTATAAATGGTAAAAAAAAAAATGATGAGATAACACTTTTTTTCTCAATAAATTATAACTGCAGACGGTTTAGTGTAAGAAACATTTTTATAATAACTATTGTTCACATTTTGTTTATTTTACGATATTTGATATTGATTATACTAATTCAGATTTTTACAATGATTGTTTCGATCCTAGCTCACATTATAGAACTATTCTGAAGCACTAAAGCTGGGTTTTTGTTTCATGTGCATATGGCAAATAATGTCATTCTATGATTAAGTTATGGAAGATTATTACTGCGCCGCCTTGTTCGTATAGTGTCGTCTCAAGAGCTTGAATTATAAAACTATATGATAGAAAATTGGATCTCCTTTGTTTGCAAGTATGTTTCTTTCTTTGCTTTTAAGACGATGTGGAGAAACATTAGAGTTGAAATATGACTGTCAGTGCTTGACTTGTTGATTGGCGTAACCTCATAATGCTTTCTCTTCTTTTCTCTTTAAAAGTCCTCAAAATTATAAGATTGGCGTGACATGTGCTCTCGTTTGTTTGCAAGATAGAAAAAATGTAGTGCTGTCTGAAATAGCACTCTACCTCCTGATATCGGCAGATGATCCACCAACATTATCATTGTGACAAGGACATAGTCGACGAGCTGATAATTACAGTCTCAAATTGTGCGTGTTTAATTTTCTTACAGCCATGGCAAACTTGAAATCAGTCCTTTTCGGCGGCCTGGCCATTACTGCGGCTTTGCTGGTGATCCTTCCCCCGTCGTCGGAGGCAGGCGGTTGTGGGTGCCCTCCGTTTTGGACCCCCTTTGGCGATAATTGCTATCGGTGAGGATTGCTGTTGTTGTTGTTGTTGACAATCATGCGGTATCATAGTTATATTTTGAAATAGGTATATGACCTACTTTCTACACCATAAAAAAATGGGGTGATGTTCGTTATTTCCGAAGGTTCGTTAATGCAAAAATAAGAAGAGGTTCGTTATCCCATTAGTGACTGAACCGTCCGAAATCGCAAGTCAGATTACTCCCTAAAACGCTCGAAACCGCTCGCACGCTTTTTTTGTAAAGTTTTATGCTTTACTATTTTTATTGTTTTCATATAGAATACAATACTAATGATATACTGTACTAAAACCTATGTTATATTTTTGGAGCCCACATTCTACAAGCTTTGCTTTTTAGTGGGTTCCTCATATTACACGCCAATTATATGTCCTTATACATTACTTTGTGCATTATCGGTTCAAACTGACCATTGTGTGAAAAAACATTTCTGCTTCAAATCAAATGGAATATAAAACTTGTATGAAATGTGGAATATGGAACATGAATAAAAAAGAATAGTTAATAACATAATTTGAAAGAGGTAACAGTTCAACAAAAGCATGTCAGAATTATTTCTGTGACACATCAGTATCTTGGTTAAGTCTTAATATAGGCTTTCAAACTTATAGACGTAAACAAACATGCAGTGAACTGTTTGCATGATTAAGAAAGATGTCGAAATGAGAGAAATATTGCTGTACCTTCTAGGGAACAAAAGGTAATTATGTACAGAATCTTCAGATGCGTAATGCCCCTGTCACACTTTGCCGGATATGGCAAACGCATTAAAAACGAATGTCGATTTTTGGCATCCGTTGATAAGCATTAAAATGCGTTTCATGTCCTTTTTATTCTTTGGATGGACGTTTATTTCTCGCAAAAAACGAATACCGCAATCTGACCCTTGCCCGATAGTTGTACGTTTTCTCGTGTATCTGTACTGTACTTTGTCGTTAATGCATTTCATACAATTTTCTCTGTTTATTTAATGGAAATGAAAAATAAAATTGAAAGTTGAAAGTTGAAAGTTTTTCACACGTTTCAATCCGCAGTAGGCCTCCTGTAGAGTCAATTGTATTGCTGCAAGAAATGGAACGGATGGAACGGCTATGTACAGCACATCAAACGCGTACGCAAGAATCTCTGACGTTCGATGTACGTCTCATGCCCATTTGTTCCTTATGCGTTATGTCCTGTGGGCATGCGATTCTTATTCTTTTCTCATGCGTTTGCGCGCGTTCCACTCTCCTGTACACAATCGCCCAAGGTGCGTTCTGTTTGGCCGCTTTGCCAACTGTAACAGAAGCAGGCCCACTGTAAAAGAAACGGGCGAGATTTTGCTCATCCGTTGTTCAATTCGTTATACCGGTGGACAAAGTGTAAAGTTTCCGTTCTAGAGTGGCGTACATACAAGACTTATGTATATAGATATAGAACGCTACACATGTTCACTGCAACGACAGGAAGCCATTTGACCCGTAGTCATATTCCACGCAACAACCAGTGCATCTGATGGAAAATGATACACTCATATAAAAAATAAATTAATTTATAGTTGTATAGAAAATGTACAACTATCGAACAAGGGTCACTTCACGCTATCCGTTTTTGGAGAGAGTTTCTTGACCTCTCTGACGGAAATCACCGGATGATAAACGTCCATTCAAAGTATAAAAAGGAAAAAAAAACTCGCATTTTAAAAGATTTCAACAAATGCCAAAAATCGACATTCGTTTCTCGTGCGTTTGCCTTCTCCGGCAAAGTGTGACAGCGGCATACGAATGCCCCTGTCACATTTTGCCGGACAAGGCAAATATAGATATAGAAAAAATGGCACATGCTATGACAAATCTTCTCATCTGATAGGTTTGTTCTTGAACTTCACCAAGTCCTTCGACACCATCAATTATGATATTTTACATAATAAATTACATCACTATACGGAGTGCGGTGGAAGACCTTATAGAGTGGGTTCAGGAGCTGCCTTATGAACAGAAAGCAATATGTCTCTTTAAATGGTTGTAATGGTAATGGCTTGAAATAGATTCCCTCATCCTGTTGTTCATTCTGCGATGACACTATCGTGTTTCTGCCATTCCTAAGCCGATGCTCAAATTTCAAGGGCGGGCACATTTCTCATATCAATAGCAACAGGGTCCAATTGCTTCGGTAATTCCGAAGCTACAGTGTTCATTTTTCCGAACGCAGATATTTTGTAGCGTTTTTCCATAAGTTCGATAATTTGGAAATAACGAATGACGAACATTCCTTTATTTCCAGATTAACGAACATTCGCAATATCGAACCTCATTCCATTTTCGGTAATTACGAGCCTTCAGAATAAAGAGCTGGAACCCTACAATGTCCACACCTTGCAATTTTGGCCATCTGTTGTCTGACACCTGATCACGGGGTTCAAATTATGCATATCATGAGAAACATTAAACTGAGCTTCAAATGCGTTTGGTAGGTCAGGTAAACGCAGAATTTTTATTTTCTTCATCATATGCAGGTACGTTCACTCCTTCACACATTCTGATAGGATCCGTGGTCATTGAAATAATACGGTTCAATTGGCCTGGATGGCCATGAAATCTTATACGCAAGTGAACCCTGTTGCCATTGATAAATGAGAAGAGTGCTCCACCCTTGAAATTTGAGCATCCACTCAGGAAAGGCAGAAACTAGTCTAGCTCTGGATCCTTTCTATCTATTCTTTTTCCGCCAACTATAGTAATAGCGCGATACCGAGAACTGCTGCCCCGAGTCACACACACCATGGCACACACTCACTCGCTCGGGGCAGCAGTAATCTCGGGATCGCGCCATCACTCGGCTTAACGCTTATAGCTGGAGAAAGAAGAATCGACAAAAGTTCCAGAGCGAGACTATAGGCAGAAACACAATTGTGTCATCTCGTATACCATATGAAAACATTTTTCGCGGAAGCGTGGGACGGGGGGGGGGGGGGGGATGAATAGGATTCTACAACTATACACACACTTCCTCATCTATAGACATGATAGATGCAAATGTTACCATACAGGGTTCTTGTAATTGATTTCATTGCTGGAATTCATCTTAAAGATTTTGCATTATTCATCGGTTCGTGGTTTGTTGTGTCAACAACCCCCCCCCTCTATATTTTGATGAGAGTAATGTTAATGTAGAGCCCTCGAACGGTCATAGGTTTTCTAGTGCTTTTTCCTTTCTTTTTTCTTTTCGAAATTTCTCCTTTCTAAGTTTTTTTTTTTTTTTTTAATTTCTAGCGTCAAAGGTATAGGTTGAAGAAAATTAAAAGTCCCTCCCCTTCCATGGCCCTGTTTTACAGTGAGTATATAAAAAAAATGTAATCCAACTTTGGAGGGCTACTATTTTATTATCTATCTATCGCGATGTTGACAAACGTCATGCATGACTGAGCACATGAACTTTAAAGACAACAATGACAAACTGCACTTTTTGCAAGTTTGTGTGTTATTGTGAAGGAACAATGCATATCTCACTGCATGGATGAAAACTGTCAGTGGAAGTGGTCAAATTATCAGGACAGACTGCACGACTGCAGGTTCGTGTTAAGGGTTTCTTACCTTTGTAACCTTCAATATGACCATCATGACCATGTTGTCGATACCTTGGTCCTTCCCATAAAGGCTAAACCATTACCGATGTGTCTCTCTTCATATTCAAGACATGGTGTGTCGCTGCGAGCTTTGTGATGAAAATGAGCAGAAAAAATGGACTGTGTGGGTTGACCTCTGTGAGAGTGACCAAGTTATCAGGCAGAAGGCCATATTATTAAAAGTTATGGAAGATAAAAGTTAGGAGAAACCCTGAACATGGTTAATCCTAAACACAAACCTGCATTATGTATACAGGCTGGCCTATTTGGCCACTTTCATTGATAGATCTCATTCATGCAGTAAGACAATAGTCATGCATTTGCCTCTGCGGAAATGCAAACTTTGAAAAAGTGTAATTTGTAATTTGTTGCTCTTCATAGCAGACAATCATGAAAGAGTAGTCCTCCAAAATTGGATTACCTTTTTTTGATACGCACTGTATGATGTCATATTATCACTATTAAGTTGAAACATTATAATCACAATTCAAAATCCCATAACTGTCGCAGTGTGCGTCAAGCTGCCACGAACCAAGTACACCATTCTGTTTATTTAGGAACTACTTTCACTCTGTGAACCTAAAAGCAACTTTCAAAGTTAGCGTGTGTGTGTTTTTCTTTTCTTTTGGATGTTATGGAGTACATTTCCTCTTTAAATTGTTACAGATTCTTTACTTTCAAGAACGTGACATGGGATGCTGCAGAGATGTACTGCCGTTCCTTCTCCGTGCCGTGTTCGGAAACGAGGACGTTAAGCCTGGGGCATCTGACTTCAATCCACTCCCAAGAAGAGTACGACTTCCTTAGAGTACTCTATGATACCACTCGAAACAAGAGAGTAAGTATCTTCTTTTTTTTTTCTTTTTTTTTTGTTGGGGGGAGGTGGGGTGTACTGTGGTCTAGTGGATAGGAATCTTGCTTTTGAAACGGAGGGCCCGAGTTCGAGTCCTCCCACGTCCTTACAATCTTTGAACGAGATGTTTTTACCCTGGTACATAAGACCATACTATTAATGTTAATATTGCCGTCCGCTGTTTTTATGTCCCCTCTTATGGTCTATGGAATTGTCGACAACTCTCCTATTTATTAAAGCGCCCCAAATTGCTTCCAGTAATACTTCCGTAATAATAATAATAATAATGATGATGATGATAATAATAATAATGAGAATAATAATAATAATAATAATAACAATGATAATAGTAATGATAATAGTAATAGTAATAATAGTAGTAGTGCAGTGCACTCCCGTTACAACGAACAAGGTTATAACGAAATTTCGTTATAACGAAGTAAAACGTCTTGCCCCAAAATTATCGCCATTAAAGTCTATGGTACAAAATTCGCTGATAACGAACACGGTTATAGCGAAATTTTCGTTATAACGAAGTCTTTTCCGAGCACCACTGACAAAGAAAAACAAAAGAAATGTGCTCCGTTATAACGAAATGAGGATCGCTTCCGAAAATACATAGTGGAACAAGCATTTATAGCATCTCTGCATGGGCGAACGCGTCACATCACTGTGTGTTCGCTTGGTGTGTCACGCACAGTTTCCGAGGGGAACTTGCGTTATTGTAATACAATAATCTGAAATTGAATTTACTATTTGTTTTATTGTTAACATAGCTTTCCAGTATATGACGAGTATTCAACAAACAGAATATGATATATGCGTGGCTTCCTTGTTTTCGTTATTGTATCAATTGTTCGGTTATAACGAAATTTCGTTATAACGAAAGAAAACTGCCGGTCCCGAGCATTTCGTTATAACGGGAGTGCACTGTAGTAGTAGTAGTAGTAGTAGTAGTAGTAGTAGTAGTAGTAGTAGTAGTAGTAGTAGTAGTAGTAGTGTTGTTGTTGTAGTAATACACTGCGACCTTTACAGCATGAAATCATTGCCTTAGAGGGGTCGTATAGTTTTGGTTGAGACCTAATTTCAGGTTTCTAACATTTTTTGGTGAGATAATGAGAAACCTCTAATGAAATATGAAAGAGCATGTAATTCCATGAGTAATTCAACGTTTATTTGATGAAAATTGGTTTTGAAATGGCTGAGATATCCAAAACAGAGCGATTCTAACAAGTGTGGGACCCACGCGACTGCTCTGTTTTACTTTGTTTTTAGGTGTTTCAGTCATTCCAAACCAGATTTTCATCAAATAAACTTTGAATTCCTCTTAAAATGGTATGCTTTGTACTAAAGTTAAAAGCCCAATTCTCATCCCCACCAATACCGTACCATCCCTTTAACCCTATTAAGCCCAAGCTATTTTGACCCCTCGCAGGCCCAAGGGGGGGGGGGGGGGCACATTGTGCCCCTATATAACTTTTTTGTTATTTGATGTATCATCGTCATATTTGGCACATGGGTAGAGTAACTCATACTCTACATGACCGTACATTTGAATTTTCTCAAGGTCACCCATGGAGGGCGCTATTTTCCAAAATATAAAGAAATACATAGGAAATATGCTAAAACCATGATTTTTCTGTATAATTTCTTTATCCCCATTATATATGTCTTATTATAGACCAATCATTTTCATATCTGTCACAAATGATAAGTGGAATCTTATGACTTGTTACAGCTGAAATTTCTCAAGGTCACCACATGGGGGCACTATTCATGTCAACATAATAATACATTATGAGACCTGAGATGAAATGTTTCGGATGGGTACATGTATAGTTATGACACTTCATATTTGCATAATAGTGGAATTTCAAGATTGCAAATTGATAATATGTTAAACTAATCATATTAGAGGCATAACTTGGGTGATGGAATCAAAATAACACAAAATAGAAGGGCAATCTTTAGAAAATATTATTGTTTTCAATTATCTCTATCATATCTATTGTTTTATGCCTTTGTCTCATAAAAACAAAGGAAATAATAAGAAAAACTTTCCAGGACCATAATTACTTCAAATTTTGCTCCTTCAACAAATTTCAGCCAAGAAACACCCATTTCATCCACTGTAATGCTGTTAAATAAAATGGGAACAGAAAAAAGATGCAAAATCTGACTTACATGGTTGTCAGTTTATGGTTACCATGGCAACCAGCAACATCAAATATAGCTAAATTATATATCAAAATGTTTGCAATAAGATCTTAGGAAAAGTCACCAAATTTGGTTGAAATCGGATAAAGGGCGAAGGAGTGGCAAATGAAAATCTGGTAGGGGGGTACAATGTGCCCCCCCCCCCTTGGGCTTTATAGGGTTAAAGTCGATGTTTAGAATAAATACCCCCCCCCCAAAAAAAAAAAAAAAAAATCCTAGTGTCAAATCATCATTTTGAAATCATGAACATGCCACCATCAGTGACAATCTAGCTGAATTTTTACAGTCTGTCAGCAACACGGTTATACATGTAATACAGTGGCAATAAATATAAGTATAATGCCAATGTTTAACAGTTTATGACACCAGTGTTCCTAAAATTCTCGTAATTTGGTGGCCATGTTCTCTTTGAAATTGATTAGCAGCTTTTATATGCTTTATCAATGACATTTGGTTTAGTGATTGGTCTTATATAGTCATGAGACCTAATAATAACATTGCTGCGCTGTCGACGAAGTTGAAAACAAAACAACGACACGAAAAAGAAATCGCTTTACCTTTTCTTTGTAACTATTTTTCCACTTTTGTGACATCACGATCTGTTTTTAGTCTTCTTATCCCGCGATTACTGGACATTGATGTTTAGCCAAATCTTTAAAGACACTATAATTTTAAAGGATTTTCAGATATTCCAGAAATTTAAAGTCATACGTGTGTTTTTATGCCTCCGCCGGGGAGTGTCGCCGGAGGCATTTTTCGGGTTGTCCGTCCGTCCGTTCGTCCTTCGGAGGCATCCGTAATCAATTTTGTGGTATATTTAAAAAAAAAAAAAAAAAAAAAGCTGTTTGAGGTATCCTTATGAAGCTACTGTTCGAGGTATTCTAATGAAACTTGGCATGTATAGTGTATGAATGGGCGAAGTTGCGCCTATTAACTTTTGGGTGCACATGCTCAAGGTCAAAGATCAAATGTCAACATCTGATGCTCAAAATTTAAGTATTTTCTCCAAGGCATATCTATGCAATGCCTGAAGATATTTTCTTGAAACTTGGTGTATGCAGGTATTATCCAATAAGAATTATCTAGAGAAAGTTTCGGGTCATGATGCCAAAGGTCAAAGGTCAAGTGAAAATGTTAAAATGCCACTTTTTCTCTCAATATTTCGGAAATGTTTCAAGGGATCTTTCTGGAACTTAGTAAATATGCATGTACTGACGGGCAGTGCTTATCTCGGGGAATGTGGGTAATGGGATCAAAGGTCAAGGTCAAAATGCCACTGTTTTACTCCTATCTCTGCAATGCCTGAAGGATTTTTCTCGAGACTTGGTGTATGCATGCATTACCCATTAAAAATTATTTGGGAAAGTTTTTTTTTTTCCAAAAGGTCAAAGATCAAAAGGTCAAATGTCAAGTAAAAATGATAAATATCACTTTTTCCTCCATATCTCGGAAGTGGCTCAAGGTATCATGAAATATTCATGCATGTACTGCCTGACAGCGATTCTCTTGCGATTTTAGGGTCATGAGGTCAAAAGTCAAGGGTCAAAGGTCAGGTTGAAATGCTAAAATTTTACTATTTAATACTGAAATTACACTTCTTTTCCCCATACCTTAAAAATTGCTCAATGCATAAACTTATAAAAGGGTCAAAGGTCAAGTAAAAATCCTCAAATCCCCAAATACCTGCTCTCGTAGACAATATAGCCATTCCACCAATCAAACCTTGTCCAAGGAAAGTGAACACTCCAAACATCTGTGACAAACATGTAATTTTAATATTTGGCCAATTTTGTCAAACTGACTCACGCATTGTCAAGATGTACTGTATATCTATAGGGAGAACGATAGGGAGAACTATGTATTTTGGCGGAGGCATACCAGTCGCCATAGCGACATTTCTAGTTTGTTCTGCATCAGCTGTTCTGCATCTATTTGAATTCGTGTATTATGTGTGGGGCAATTCCCCTATAAATATTGTTCCCCTCTTCAGGTGACTACCAGAGTGTGGATTGGTCTTACCGATGAAGACGTTGAGGGCGAATGGAGATGGAGCGATGGTTCTGACGTCACCTTCACCTCATGGGGGTCTGGCCAGCCAAACAGCTATGGCGGCAATCAGGACTGTGCATCGTTCAACTACGAATTCGATTACAAGTGGAACGATCTCCACTGTGGGATTGAGAACGAGTTCACCGTTGAGTCGTTCATCTGCAAACTCCCCCGCTGGTGAAAAAAACAACAAACAAACAAACAAACAAACAAATTAGGGGGAAGGGAGTTGACGTCATGGAACATGAAAGGGCATTTCCATTCCATGTAAAATTGATTTCGATTCTTCGCATAAAATACTAGTACGTGATATTATTGTAGGCCTACTGTGTCATACCACCCTTTCGTTGACTTTTTGTTGTGTACCTATGAATTGTTAAGATGAAAATTATTGTTCAATATGAAATATAAAAGTTTATTTTTCTTCGTGTAAAAGCTGCTGAAAAATGTTAATTCGTACACATAAAAAGTATTTAATTCATCTCTGCTAATTATGCAGAGTCTGTTTCCTGAAGATACAAATCTTATTGCCCTTTTTAATCTTTCAACCGTCTAAGAGTCTCTGAAAGCGGCAAAATTCAAAATTATTAGTGATGATATAGGGCTATGGGTATGTTCTTTACTAGAGACAGTAGGCCTAAGTTTACTTCATGAAACATGGAATGTCCCTTTTTATGATTACTCTCATTAAATTAAACTTCATTTGACATCCTTGGCAAATAGTTATGACAATCATACTGTTTTCATAGACCATATAATAACATACCAAAATGATTAATGATCTTGAGTACCGGTAATGTAGTTTACAGTACGATTAACCCCCAGATAAATAACTAATTAAAAGCATGCCGTCGAGTACCTAGCTTATCATCTCAAAAAACAAAGACAAAAATGGAAACCTGAAGCCCCACCTCAACCGAAACTATCCCCTTTTTAAGGGGAACTATACGCAAACTTATCTGCCTGTGAGTCGCCGAAGAGCGCATCTACTCCAGGGCACACCTCCCTTGAATTTTAAACGTGTAATACTTTTGGTGACACGACAATTGCTCCGGTCTATTTTTTTTTTTCAAAGGACTTAGTATTAAAGGGGATGGCTAGTAACCGATCAGTGGGAATCAGTAGGAATGCTGGGGGATGATTGTTCCAATCCTTGTGGGATTCATTTAAGAGTACGGTCATTATATATCTACTGTTGTGTGATAATTATTTGCTTCAGACCGGTCTCATATTCAAGTAATGTGCAGATTAATGCCCCGTCACCGACCAGGCACGCTAACCTGGAAACATTAAACTGCACATTACTTGAATATGAGACCATTCTGAAGCAAATAATTTTCACACAACAATAGATAGTAATGTACTCTTAAATGAATCCCACAAGGGTTGGAACAATCATCCTCCGGTATTCCCACTGATTCCCACAGATCAGTTACTAGCCATCCCCTTTAAGGTTAGGGTCGTGATTGGGTTTTAGGTTTAGTTTGATGTGAGAATTGGGATTAGGTTTAGGGTTATGTTTGTGTGTAATATGCTCGGCTTAGCGTGCAAATATTTCACGGTAGTATTTGTCGCAGGAGCAAAATGTCATGGAGCGTAATTTTTAACCCTAATAGTTGTTGTTGTTGTTGTTGTGGGTTTTTTTTTTACACCGAACCCAAAATTGTATGTGTTTAAATGCTCTTGGGTGCAACATACGCTTCTCCCTCTCCCTCTCTCTCTCTCTCTCCATCTTTCTTGTTAGAAACTTTGATGAATGTGCTTGTATTGTACACCTATTGGCCGAATTCGCATATTACTGGAGTTCGGTGTGATATTTATCACATATTAAACGAAGACTGACTATTGAATTCACGTGGTTGTTGCCTATTTCTTAATTGGTGTCGGTAATATGCTTATTTGCCGTTGTTATGCTGTTCGGAAATTGAAATGAACGAACTGAACTAACAAAGTATATATATATATGTATGAAGAGTTTCTTTGCAAAAACCGATAAGTCCATATTTGTCAAATGGAGATATTTGCACTTTATGACAGAGACCGTACTTCAAAATCTTCAAAAATGGACTTATCGGTTTTTGCAAACAAACTCTTCATATATATATATATATATATATATATATATAGATAGATATAGATATAAGTAGATATATTGTATTCTTAATACAACAAATATACATGTGTACATATTTATATACTATTTGTATAAAGAACAATGATATTTCTGAAAGAAAGATATTATTCAGAGGGGTGAAGGCTCAGATTTGAGTTTCTTAAGTTTGTCTCCCTCTACAAATGAAATTTTTTTAAGATCGCAACTGCTGATCTGTAAATTAACAAACATGTCGGAAAAAAGGAACCAGTGGGACTCGAACCTGTCATCTACTGCTTTCCGGGCAGCGACACTACCACCATCAGGCTGTCCCTTGTTGCCGGCAGTGACACGATGAACATGGAACAAATGCCCAAGCTCCGAAATTCCGACATTGTTGTGTTAAGTAGTCCAAGGCGGACAAACATAACAATGTCGGAATATTACAATAGATAATAAATTTTCATTAATATTCGTCTCATATCTCTATTCGGTGTGATTTCCCAGTCATTCATGTTTTTGTTTTTTTTTTTCTGTAACAGTTCACATGTCACACTCAGGAGTTAACATACACACAAGTGACCCCCCCCCCCCACACACACACACACAGAACCACAGATACAGACACACACAAGCAACCCGAGTACACACTGATACAAACAGACGTACCGTCTCGCATAGGACAACATCTGGCTAATTGGAATGAAATATTCATGAAATTGTGTGAACAAAAACGAATTTGATCTTCACATTTTGCGATCCGTCAGCGGGAGGGATGAATTTGAATGACAATTGACGATTTTGAATGCTATGTGTTCGAAAATGTTTGACGAAAAACGAATTACAATGACAATTGACGAAATTGAAGTTAGGATTTGCGTTCCACGTGCTTCTCGGGAGGAATTGAATAATACATTTTTGAAATTGAATGACAAAAGTGCGAAAATGGATGGGAAAACCTATATACAGATCAGCAGTTGCGATCTTAACAAATTGCATTAGTAGAGGGAGACAAATTGAAGAAACTCACATTCCGTTTCATTCCGCTTAACCAAAAAACAAAACAAAACAACAACATAAGAATGTAAAGCGCCAGGAACTTCAGTGAAAAATTCTCTACAAAGAAACAGAGGTGATGACGTGATGACAATCAACAACAGTTTAACTTACTTTCGGTTATGCGATTGTTGATATCGATGTACTTCTTTACATTCGATGTCTTAGACACAGTACAATCAGCAAACAGACCAGTGGTGCGAGAGGTAAAATCGGACATGAAAGAGCTAACAAGTTTAAGAGTATTCAGGTTTCCTGTGTTTTATAATGAAATGTCTTGAACTCGACCAATGAATTATGCCCACTTCCATGGGTTTGTGCGCATATTAATCATACCTTATGAAACAATTTCGGGGGGGGGGATGGGTATGAATAGGATTCGTCAATTACACACTTTCCTCATTTATAGACATGATAGATGCGAAGAATGCAGGTTCTTGTAATTGATTTCATTGCGTTCATCCTAAATTACATAATTAACATCCCCCTTTATATTTTGACGAGAATAATGTTAATGCGGAGCCCTCGAACGGTAATGGATATTCTAGTGCTAATTCCTTTCTCTCTTTTTTTTTTCGAAATTTCCCCTTTCTTATTTTTTTTTTTTTTTCATTTCTACGGTATAAGTAGGTTGAAGAAAATAACCAAAATTCTCTCCCCCTTCCTTGGCCCTGTTATATGGTTGCAAGAAATATCACTATTTAGTGGAAACATTAAATCACAATTCAAAATCCCATAACTTGCATAAAGCAGTAAAGTCATGAAAGTGTGCGTCCAACTGTCACTACTTTCACTTTCAAATGGATTGTGTATGTGTTTTTCCCCTTTTCTTTTAGATGTTATGGAGAACATTTCCTCTTTAAATTGTTACAGATTCTTTGCTTTCGAGAACGTGACCTGGGATGCTGCAGAGATGCACTGCCGTGGCTTCTCCGTGCCGTGTTCGGAAACGGGGACGTTGCTAAGCCTGGGGCATCTGACTTCAATCCACTCCCAAGAAGAGTTCGACTTCCTCACAGTACTCTATGATACCACTCGAAACAAGATAGTAAGTTTCTTGGGGGCATCAGTGTGGTCTAGTGGATAGGAATCTTGCCTTTGAAACAGAGGACCCGAGTTCGTATCTTGCCATCTTGTGCTTACGTTCTTGGACCAGATCTTTTCACCCATGGTTTTACCCACGATATCTTATCTCTTTCATCAGACTTGTAGAAAAGGGTACCTTTCGATATTAATGTTGCCCGTCCCGATGTTATTTTGTCTTCACTCAAGGTTTATTGAATAGTCAACAACTCTCCGATGCGCGCCCAAATTGCCTCCAGTATTCAAGTTCCTTCCATAATTACAAACAGGCAAACAAACAAAACTGCGACGTTTACAGCGTAAAAATAGTGAATGTATATGTATGTTGTAATTTTCTCCTAATATTCTCCCATTTTCAGGTGGCTACCAGGATGTGAATTGGTCTTACCGATGAAGACGTTGAGGGCGCTTGAAGATGGGGCGATGGATCTGACGTCACTTTCACCTCACGGGGGTCGGGCCAACCAACAATTATGACGGCAATCAGGGCCCCGTTTCATAAAAATTGTCATCAGTGACAACTGCCACATTTCTGTGACAAATTTGCTCTCAGCCAATCAGATGCAAGGATTTCAGTAGCTTGTCACAACTATGACAACTTGTCACTGATGACGTTTTATGAAACGGGCCCCAGGACTGTGCGTCGTTCAACACCAAGTTCAGTTGCAACTGGAACGATCTCCACTGTGGGATTGATAACGAGTTCACCGTTGAGTCGTTCATCATGGATCGAGCGATGAAGTGCAATTTAACTTCATGTTCAAAATTATATAGATTCTTCCAATTTAAGACATTATTGTACTGCGTCATCATTTCGTTTACTTTTTATTGCACATCTCTGAATCAGTAAGATAAAGGTCGTTGTTTGATGGAAATATAAAGTCGTATTTTCATGTATGTAAAAGCTGCATGCTGAAAAAAGTTCGTATACTAACAAAATACACGAAGATTTGTCTTTGTTATTATTGTGTGGTCCCCAGTATTCCCAAGTGGTCCCCCACACTCCCTATAGCCTTTTGCAAAGGCGGCTCGCTATAATTTCAGCGCACGCACAGCTCGCTCCCATCCGATCTCTGTGTGCGCGCGAGTCCAACGCCGTCGTATGCGAGTCCATCACTGTCAATACCATTGCGAGCCGCCTTTGCAAAAGACTACATTCTCTACATAGATACAGGTTCGATTTCGATAAAGTATAATGAAAATCACATGGTACAGTATGTTCATGTGTTAACAATCGCCTATACCACATACCTGAGGGTTCTTATTCCATGATATTTATTAGAAGAGGCTATCTATTGTTACAAGTTGTCATGATGTAAAAGAATAGAATGTGTATAACAATTCGGTTATGATTGTGTGTATAGTTGGGATACGGTTGGAATCCATAGAGAATTGCACTAGGTAAGTGTTGTACAGTATAACGTATAAACTCATAGTTTCGTCGGAGATAAGAAGTGTATGACACAAATTGCACTGATGTGTAAAGGAGTTAAAAGTTCACATTATTAGGAAAGATACTACCATGGTTATTCACACCGTAGGCAGGAAGTTTGCAGACTGTAATATCCTGTTGAGCTCTGCGATCTAAACTTTGTCTGATATACAGTACATACAGTAAACATCACGATGAGCTAATGGCATTATGTTGGTATAGGTAAATGATCTTCATTATTCAAGGCGTATTAAGAGAGTAACATCAGGCAAGTAATAGACACAGAATAGTTGAAAGTGTTTACACATAGTCGAAACAACATGTGAGTGCATACTGCATCCATTCTCTTATACAGTAATCCAATGTTTCTCCCTATACGTCTTTGTCTACACAATAGAATATCAATCACATTAAAACGCATCGTCAGTTATGATATGATATTGGTATATACTACGTTGGATTTATGGGCACTTCAAGTGAATATTTTGAGGATTCGCACATTAACCGAGAAGAAGCCCGATGAGTGAGAGAATTGGACAAAGAATTAATTATGATACCTCGCTGACAGCATTTCTGTGTTTGTGTAGCGTGCAAAAGCACTTTTTGCAATCCTAATACCTACCATGCAATCATCTCATGTCGTATTGAATTTCATGCCTTGACCCAATCGGAGTGGGAGTGGCCTGGTTATTACAAAGGTTCACGAGCTATATCCCAGAGCAGTGCTGCAATCGTTGTTTCAAACCGTTAGGGTACTATCATCCGGTGTGGAGAGATTGAACCTCGTACTGACTATACTTCTGTTGGTCTGTATTACCATATTATTATTATTATTATTATTATTATTATTATTATTATTATTATTTGCCGTTGCTTCTCTGAGAAGACTCTTACCCCACCGCAAGGGTTTCATTTAGTGTTTATGGGTTTGTAATATGGTTTGGTATGATATGTATAGCGCCTGCTTTATGCCTTGATGCATTTTATACGTCAAGTTATAAAAGATCATTACTTCGTCACCTTGTTCATGGTGTCGTCTCAATCACTTGAGTTATAAAACCATATCGTGATAGAAAGTTTGCTCTCGTTTGTTTGTAAGTATTTTTTTTTCTTTTAAGACCATGTGAAGAAACATTAGTGTTGAAATGCGACAGTCGGTGCTTGATTTGAATGCCTTGACCAGATAATGCTTTCTCTTCTTTTCTCTTGAAAAGTCAACCTCTGAACAGTGGCAATATCATAGCCTACTCCGGGACGTCAAAATTACAAGATTGGAGTGCATGTCGGCGAGTTGTCGATACTGAAATATAGTGCTGTCTGAAATCTAATTCTAACTGATGATTTCAGCAGAAATATACGAGCATTATCATGATAAGGACATATTAGACGAACTGATAGTAATTATTACCGTCTCAAATTGTGCGTGTTTCATTTTCTTACAGCCATGGCAAACTTGAAATCAGTCCTTTTCGGCGGCCTGGCCATTACTGCGGCTTTGCTGGTGACGCTTCCCCCATCGTCTGAGGCAAGCGCTTGTGGGTGCCCTCCGTTCTGGACCCCCTTTGGCGATAATTGCTATCGGTGAGGCAATTTTTCACTGCTATATGATCTCTTGCCATTTTTCTTCTCATCAACATTATCATCAAAGAACCAATGAACAAGGGGTATTTTGAGCAGGTGATCCCTGCTTTTCAAGGAGGAAAAGTTTAGAAATGTCAGTCATGTGGTATTATAGTAAGATTTGAAATAGGTATAGGACCTACTTTCTAAACTATATAAATGGGGTGATGTTCGTTATTCCAAAGGTTCGGTAATCCAAAAATAGGTGGTTCGTTATTCCATTGTAGTAACTGATCCGCCCGAAACTGTCCATAAGATTACACCCTAAAACGCCCGAACCCCCCTCGTCCGTTTTTTTTTTCTTTTTTTTTTAGTTTTACGGTTTACTGTTTTCATTGTTTTCATATTGAATAATGACGTAATTTAAAAGAGGTCAGAAGTCAATAAAAGTATGCCAGAATTATTCATGTGACACGCCAGTCTCTTGATAAAGTCTTAGATAGGTTTTCAAATATACATAACTTATACTACACAAAAATAAACATGCAGTGCAGTAAAGTGATTTTTTTTTTCTAGAATTTAGAAAGTTGTCGAAATGAGTGTAATACTGCTATACCTTCTAGGGAACAATTAACCACTATGTACGGAATCTTCAGTCGCTTAGGGTTATTCCGAAGATTCGTTATGCCGAAACACACAAATTTCATATACCCAGATGGTCGTTAATCCAAACAGGAAATACAGCTGCAGCTACATCGTTCATTGTTCCGAACATTAAAGTAGCGTTATTCCGAAGATTTGTTATTCCTAAGGTTCGTTATTCCGAAAATGAAATCGTTATTCTAAGAATTTGATAATCTGAAAATGAAATGAAGTTCGAATGGCAAACCTTTCTTTATATTCAGATTAACGGACATTCGGAATGAAGTTCGAATGACAAACCTTCCTTTATACTCAGATTAACGGACATTCGGAATGTCGAACCTCATTTCATATTTGGAACTACAAGCCTTTGAAAATGAAGAAATGTAACATTAGCCGTCATCACTTAGCAATTTTGGCCTTCTCTTTGACACTTGATAACAGTGTTCAAATGCATATTTTATAAACAGTAAAGTAAGTGTGAAGTGCGTTCGTAGGAAGTTGGCAAAAAAAAAAACCGGAGGGTTTTTTTTTTTTTTTTTTTGGTTATTTTCTTTAATATATGTTTTTTCTCAAGGATCACTCTTCATACATGCTGGTATAGTAACCATGGTCGCTGAAATGACACGGTTTGGTCTGGATGGCCATGAAAACTTATACGCATGTGGGCGTTTGTACAGGCTCGTTATTAACAATAGCCATTGATATGGGAAGTGTGCTCTGCCCTTGAAAAGTGAACTTCCACTCAGAAAAGGCAGAAACGCGATCGTGTCATCACAGAATGAACAACAGAACGAGAGAATCCATTTCAAGTTTATGTTAATCGTTTTGCTCAGATACAATACATAGAACATATTCCGTTTTGAACTCAACCAATAGATCATACTCGCTTCCACGGGTTTGTATGCAAATACCATATGAAAACGTTGTCGCTGGGGGGGGGGGGGGGGTGTATGAATAGGATTCGTCAACCACAACTGACTTTCCTCATCTTATAGATGCGAAGAATACAGGTTCTTGTTATTGGTTTTATCATAAAAATTCCTATTACATTCCATTATTCCTCAGTCAAAGCTCCCTGTCTTTATTTTATGTTTATATTAAAGATGTTAATGCGGAGCCCTGAAACGGTCATGGGTTTTCTCGCTCTTGTTTCTTTCATTTTTCCCCCGCAATTTCTCCGTTCTTTTTTTTTTTTTTTTTTTTTTTTTTTTTTGTCTTATAGCATGAAAAACCATCTCGGTTCCATGACCCTGTTATTATGGTTGGACGAAATATTAGAACTGTTTTGATAAAACTTATAAAACCTACAACTCAAAATCCCATACCTCTCATAGTCGTGATAGTGTGAGTCCAATCATGCCAATTGTCACGAATCATGTATATGACTATTCTGTTTATTTAGGACCTACTCTCACTCTGTAAACAGTAATTAAAATGTTTTTCCCTTTTTCTTTTCTTTTAAATGTCATGGATTACATTTCCTCTTAAAATTGATACAGATTCTTTACTTTCAAGAACGTAACCTGGGATGCTGCAGAGATGCACTGCCGTTCCTTCTCCGTGCCGTGTTCGGAAACGGGGACGTTGCTAAGCCTGGGGCATCTGGCTTCAATCCACTTCCAGGAAGAGAACGACTTCCTCACAGTACTCTATGAAACCACTCGAAACAAGAGAGTAAGTTTCTTGGGGCATCACTGTGGTCTAGTGGATAGGACTCTTGCCTTAGAAACGGAGCTTATACGTTCTTGGACGAGATGTCGTTTACCCAAGATGGCATAATTCTTACGACCCAAGTGTAGAAACGGGTACCTGGCAAGGCTGAGTTGATAGTAAAGGCCCTCTGGATGGAAGAACAGCGATTATGCTGAAGAGGGCACAGTGTATGAAGAATAAGACCATGCTGTGAAAGTTATTATTGCTCGTCCGTTTATCCTTATCTGTCCCCTCTCATGAATTTCCTACATACGCACCTAAATTGCTTCCAGTAAACATGGTAAAGGTTCTTTTCCAGGAACAGGTTCTCACACTATCCATGCGGGTTCCAAACAATACTGGTATATAGGTTCTCATCAGTGGGCTGAAGATTATTATTATCTTGCCCTACAAATTATGGAGGCCGTTAGACATTATAGGAACTGTTTTGCCGCTGTTTTATACATATAATGCACGTTCATAAAAGAGTACAATAACCCAGTTCGGGGTTCCAGTTTTAAACATGGCACTGAGCAGAAAAAGGTCATTTGTACTGAGAGACAGGTTGGTTTTTAAATTCGCTGAGATAAGCACCTGTGATCATGGTGATGCAATGATTATTCGTGCAATCATTATAAATTGTGTCTGCCAGTACATTACGCTGACAGCAAACCTAGTTTTGGCAATGTGAAGATAAAAAAAAATAGATTTTTTTTTTTATGTATTCAAAACAGCACAATGAAATGAATCCTTCCCAAAGTGTTGATTGGTAAACCATTCTGTGGTCACTTGATCTACTTAGGTTCATTCAATTCAATTCAATTCAATTCAATTCAATTCAATTCAATTCAATTTTTATTTTCCACTCATGGGGTGGAACACCCTCGTCAGCCAAAGGCTGGTTTTCAGAGGGGTCCACACATTGATTAAAAATACAAACATTATACGTACAGTATGACAAGGATATACATCACATAATATGCAAAGAGCAAGAAACGAGGTATATTCACCATGATAGCTTGTTTCAGACACACAAAAAAAATTCTTTGTTTGAATAAGAGTTCCATAAATTGTTTTGCTGGGCAAATTGATGGATGCATTATTTGAATCGAGTGACGTGCCTAACCAACTGAGAAAAATTAAAGGTCATTTGTACCCACGTGCACATGAGCTGTCTCCGAACTTGCTCATAGTCTTCGACGAATGCAGAATCCTGTGTTAATAAAGTATGTAATTCAGTTTCGTAGAAATGCAAGTTCCTACAACTTGCACGTTTGATCTGTATCCCTAAATTCGTGTACATGTTTAATTGTGTGTGTGATGATTTCCCTGTTATCCTCCCCTTTTCAGGTGGCTACCAGAGTGTGGATTGGTCTTACCGATCAAGACGTTGAGGGCGCTTGGAGATGGAGCGATGGGTCTGACGTCACTTTCACGTCATGGGGGTCGAGCCAGCCGAACAGCCACGGCGGCAATCAGGACTGTGCGTCGTTCAACACCGACATCGGTTACAATTGGAACGATCTAGACTGTGGAATCGAGAACGAGTTCACCGTTGAGTCGTTCATCTGCAAACTCCCCCGCTGGTGATAACAACAACAACAACAAACAAGCAAATGGCGAAGGGAGTTGACGTCATGGAGCATATAAGGGCATATCCACTCCATGCTTAAAGGGATAGTACAGTATTGGTGGAGGTAAAAATTGGGCTTTAATCTTTCTTTCTTTTTTTTTTTTGGCGAGATTCCAAGAAAGCACTTATGAAACAGTACAGAGCATACAATTTTAGAGATGAATACACAATCTATTTGATAAAAATCGGGTTTGGAAAGTAAAACAAAACGATCGTAATAAAATGTGGGTCCCACACTTTATTAGGATCGATATCTCGGCCTTTTCAAAATCAATTTTCATCAAATAAACATTGAATCCCTCTTGGAATTACATGCTCTTTCATATTTCATAAGAGGTTTTTAGATATCTCGTCAAAAAAATGATAAAAACCTGAAGTCTCAACCAAAACTATACGATCCCTTTGAATTAAAAAGAAAAAAAAATGAAAATGAAAATGAGAATGAAATAAATGAAATGAAATGAAATGAAATGAAATGAAATGAAATGAAATACGCCTCTCTCTCTCTCTCTCTCTGGAGAAGTTTTATTAAAAACTGTGATGAATTTGCTTGTATTGTGCATACCTATTGACCGAATTCGTATATTACTGGATTGCGGTGTGATTTTTATCACATACATGTATTAAAAGAAGACTGACTATTGAATTCACATGGTTGTTACCTATATCTTAAGAGGTCTCGAAAATAATCATGCTTATTTGCAGTATTCTGTTTACAAATTAGAGATATGAATTAACTGAAGTAACATAGCACACACAGACACACACACACACACACACACACACACACACACATATATATTATATATATAGTGCATGAGGCTGAATGCACTATAACAATATAAGCACCGACAAATTCTGAATTTGCCCCGAAGGCCAGTTATATTCAATGAGGCCGCAGGCCGAATTGAATATAATTGCCTGAGGGCAAATTCAGAATTTGGAGGTGCTTGGTACTTGTTATAGTGCAATAAGATGTCATGCACTATGTGTTATATAAAATAGCATACATACCCAGGCAAGATAAATTGAAAAAATACGAAAGCCTAGATCATTTAAGACTCTACACGTGTCTAGACAAGCAATAATACCAGTTTCTTTGAACCTGTGTAGACAAAATCCTAACGTGTTGGGGTCTACGTGGTTATATTTAACGATTTCTAGGCCCTACGATAGATTAGGTCTAGGGGCCCTGGCCTAACGTTATACTACTAGATCTACGTCACTTACGAGCGACAGAGCTAACGTTAGTTAACACTTGACCTACAATAGGTCTACCATGGATCTAACAGTAACACGTTAGACGCCCTAAGTTTACTTACTGCACTGTGGGTCCAGGACCAGGACTAGATGATGTTTTGTAGGATTAGGGATCTACTGGATTTAAACACAAGGCTCGTGCCAGGCATCATTGAAGTCACCATTGCTGCACAAGTGGATTCCGAGAGTGTGTTGTAAATGTCGTAGTAAAAGTTCATAGCGTAGCGTGATCAAAGAGCGCTTAGCGTATACCGTACACACGCTACCCATTTCCACGGCGCACTTCCGCGTAGATATTGTACGGAGAAAGCGGCACAAATCTTGGGTTGACTTGCTCAATATCCGTCGGTTTGATTCCTTTTCAGAACAGTAGAAGTCCAAAATTCGTAGGGTGTATTTGATGGCATCCTTTGTGTCCTTATTGTCTAAGATACTGTTTATATAGATCAGTCTCTGTAAAAGTAGCGAACCTGTTCATTTCAGCTTCCATGTTTAAATCTACCGCTGATAGTCTAGTCCCACACAGATAAGTTGCTGGTATATAGCCAGCGAGAATCGAGAATAACGATAATATCGAGCAAAGGATATCGCGGTTGTGGCGCAATCGCGTCGATGAGCACTGTGCGGGATTCAGTACTCGATGATTAAAATGGGGGAGCAAAAACCGATATCAAATCGATAGTGGGTTATCGTCTGCAATCGTTATATTTTACGTGCACTATAACTTTTGTCATGCACTGCCGGCCTGTATCATAAGTATGTATGCTATTTTATATATATATATATATATATATATATATATACATATATATATATATATATATATATATATATATATATGAGAAGGTGAAATCGGTGCGTAGCTTTGACATCATTATTCTTCTTACTCTTCCTCCATTTCGGGAGAGCGCAAGAGTTGAAAAATTGGTCTCCGCCGGGAATCGAACCCGGGTCTTTGGCATGTATGGCATGGAACGTCAACGTCTTAAACCCCTTCAGGCAGACCCAAGCTGGAATACCCAACAGACCAACCTTCAACTCTTTATGCGCGTGCTATATATATATATATATATATATATATATATATATATATGCATATAATGATATATCATTTATAAACACAAAGGTGTTTCTGCCGCAAAAATTCACCGGGGATAGAGCATCTGCCCAATATAGTGTCCAAGGACCTACCCCCCCCCCCCCATTGCATCTGCAATCTTTTTTAAAATTTATCTTGCTTTACATATGTCGCATCAAGGAATCAAGCTACTAATTTTGCGTTCTTTTCACATCTATCACAAATACCAACGTCAACATCTCTAGAAATACATAAGAAAGTGCTAAAAATATAAACAATTCCGAATTTCATTCCCTCTTCCTCTTTTGAAGATTGCAATGTGCTCAAAACAGAACACAAAAAAAAGGTCGGGATATCCCCTAAAGTCCCCTCCTCCTCTCCCTCTTTCGAATGAAAGGGGTATCATTACGTAAGGTTATGTAATGGGCAAAAGTGCGAGTTTGTTGCCCTAACGTGACTAAATAAAGAATATGCAAAGTGTGACGAGGTGAATTTTCGCATGAATGGTCATGAGTTTAAGGGTCCTTCATTATCAGGGTCTCATGAGTCTTAAACAATGTTACCACAAGGTAAATAATGTATGTCCGTATTGAAATGTATACCAGGTAAACATGTCAGAGGAAAAAAATGTTAAAATATATAATAATAATATAACATAATATGGTAATTCCTCCGCATAAAAATGACATAATTGGTCTTAGCTAATTATGTAGCTTTTTAAAGATTTTTTTTTTTGGCTGTCTCATTTTTTCAACCTTTCATGAAGCTCTGAAAGCGGCAAAATTTAAAATCATACAGTGATGATTCAATTCAATTCAATCCAATTCAACTCAGTTCAATTCAATTCAATTAAGATTTTATTTCCAATATCACATTTTGTTGATACAAATTCAAGGGAAAAACTATACATTGTATACAACAATACTAGATACATATACGTGTGAAATTTATGTTCAAAATAATTGCGTTATTGGAAAAGAAAGGCCTACATAAAAGACAAACTCGTTGAAATGTGGGCCTCTCAGAAAATCAAACTCGCTATATACAGTGCCGGACATGTTGTAGTAAGTTCTTCACTAGAAAACAGCAAGCTTATTTCATGATACATAATTTGGAATGTGCCTATCTTTTATGCTTACTCTCATTGAATTAAACTTCACTTGACAACCACTTATGACAGTCATACTGTCGTTGTAGACCATAACATAGCATAAGAAAATTACAAATGATCTTGAGTATCGATAGGCACACGACGGCATGCTTTTAATTGGTTGATTATATCTGGTTTTCATCGTACGTATAGTAAACTATAGTTGTGTTTATGCTTGCCCATAAAACGTGATTAGTTAGAAACGCCGGTCGTATAAACAGCACATATTTTTGCGTTTTGAAACGACGTTTTGTAACGGCGTTTATATCAGAGTGAGAAAGGACGCAACCTTGTTTTGAACTAAAAGCGTATCAAAACGCTGATTTTGATCCAAAAAGGGGAAGTATTAACACAGCTTAGAAATTCAGATGAATTTGCTCGTATTGTGTGTTATTGGCCGAATTCGCGTAATACTGGAGTTCAGTATGATTTTCATCACATATCAAAATAAGAACTATTGAATTCATGTGGTTGTTGTCTAAAAAAAAATGCTTATTTGCAGTATTCTATTCGGAATTGATACGAATGAACTGAACTAACATAAAACATAATTATGTTAAGGACAAAGATGTTTCTGCCGCAAAAGTTTACCGGGGGTGGAGCATCTGCCCAATACTGCATGCCTATAAGGACCCCCCCCCCCCTGCATGTGCAATCTTTTTCAAAACTAATTTCTGCTACATTGTGCATAATATCATGTCTCTTCAAGGGGTCAAGGTACTAATTTTGCGGGGTTTTTTTACATTCACTACAAATACCAACGTCAACATCTCTAGGAATACATAAGAAAGTGCTTATAAAGTATAAAAATTCCGAATTTCCCCTACCATTTCCTCTTCCTCTTCTGAAGGTCGTAATGTGCTCAAAACAAAACAAAGAAACAAACAAATAAGGTCGGGATATCCCCTATACAATCCCCTCCTCCTCTTCCTCTCTTGAATGAAAGGGGTATCATTACGTAAGGTTATGTAATGGGCAAAAGTGCAAATAGCTTGTTGCCCTGACGTGATACAATAATAAAGCATAAGTGCAAAGTGTGAACCAGGTAGGGAGAGTGCTCGCATGACTGGTCATATGCGCTTGAGGGTCTTTATAGGGTCTCGATGAGTCTGAAACAATGTTACCACAAGGTAAACATGCCAGAGGTAAAAAAAGTTAAAATGTAATTATTTCAGAGGTAAAATGCCAGAGGTAAGATTGGTCGAAATGTCACGTGTAATGATGTTAGAAGTAATGATTTAAGAGGGAAAATGTCACATGTCAAATACACTACAAAATAATTGAAAACATAATGATAAAGTTTTTTTTTTTTTTTTTTTTTTTTTTTTTTTTTTTTTTTTTTTTTTTTTAGTGCATGTTTGTAGTTTGATTCGGAAATCACAGGTGTATTATTACTTAGCAATATTGATGTCTGCCAATTTTCATTTTGCCTTGTTTCCTTCATTTTGAGTTTACTTTTGTTTGATATGATTATCTTTCGTTGATTCGATTCTCCCTTCATAGGCATTACGATGCGGTGAACAATTAATTGACACCCAGGAGGGAGTTTATAAAATCGATTCCAGATGGGCGGGATCCGCAGGTATAGCAGAATTCCGAAATATCGTTCGTCAGAGATTATTGATAACTTCACATTTAGAAACATTTTTTTCCACGCCGAAATTCTTTCGGCAATGATCGCCTCGTATCCAGTCAATCCGCAATTCCAATATTATAACAATACCCGTACGTCAACTTAGGCTCTACAAACATAATTATTCTATTTTGCTTTAAATTTAAAGGAAGTGGACGGGCCCATCAGAAGTATTGTAAGTAAAATCCTGTCTCAGAAATAAATATTTTCACTTAGAATCATTCCTGTTCATAATGTTATTCTTAGGCAAAATTATCAACATGGAATAAAGACAACTGAATACTTGTGGAAAAGCAGTGCTCGTCTGCGATTCTTTTTTTTTGGTTTTTTTTTTTTGTTTTTGCTGTGAGATTTTTATCTCTAACCTGGGATTACTCCCGACAGTTTCACCTCAGACATTTTTACCCCTGACATTTAGCTGATATTTTTACCCCTGATACTTTTACCACTGTCATCTTAGAGGAGTCTGCGCCTTTGAATGTTTCTTATGGGGCGCTGCCGTATGTGGGGGGGGGGGGGGGGCTGTGGCATAGTGGATACAACTCCCAACTCCCGATCGGAGGACCGGAGTTCGAATCCCGCCCAGTGCTTACGTCTTTGGACAAGATGTTTTTACCCACTGTGTCCCTCTCGACCCAGGTGTATAAAATTAATGAGTACCTGGCAACGCGAGGGTGCATGATAACAATAGCAGGGCCCTCTGGTAGAGCAGTGGCAACACTGGAGAGGCTACCCTGGGTAAATAAGACATCATAATAATAATATTTATTTATTATTATTATTATCATTATTATTATTATTAGTAGTAGTAGTAGTAGTAGTAGTAGTAGTAGTAGTAGTATCATTATTATTATCATTGTTATCATCATTATCATTATTATCATCATCATCATCATCATCATCATCATTCTTATTGTTGTTATTATCACTATTATCATTAATATATCTAATGATTCTGTTATTGAATGAATCAATGTCTATGTACAGGGAAGTGAGGATGGTTTTGCCACTCTGATCTCTAAAATTTCATCGTCATGGTACCAAAGACCATGGAGGTGAATATCCCAAACTCCCTACCTACCAATCAAGATTGCGCCACCTCAATCAATGAATAAACAAGGTCGATTGGCCCAGTGAGGCCACCTCTCTGATTGGTAGACTGCGTTGAGCTATAGTTCCACGATCGAAGCAGCGATTGGTCACTACAATAATCACGCAATTGGATCTTTTAAGTAAAGAACAAAACTTGAACCACTCAGCCGAAGCTCACGAGGCTTATAAAAGCTGTGATGGCATGCATGTTTGGTCACAGCAGTCCGCAGAATCGCTGATACGGCAGACAAAGTTAGTAAGTATTGGTATTATTACCCTTTCGCGGTAGGAAAAGAAACGCCATGACCGCTATTAAGATGCCGGACGAAAAGACTTTGGTAGAGCCACGCCAAAAGGTAAGAAGAACTCATGCAGTTTCATTCTAATGCCTCTATTAAATGGAAGAACACATATTTTTGACTGTGATTAATAAGTTTTGTGCTAACCTCTCGTTTACGTGGTCCTGTATAATAATGCAGTCGACAATTGTCGAGGGCTAAATCAAGTACATTGCTGACCCAGTGGGATTACTGACTATACGTATTAAAGTGTGAAATGAACGAGCTTTCGATTCTGATCCAATTAGGTTGTGTGTGTGTGTGGGGGGGGGGGCATGCTCTTTGAGTTAATGAGCCTACATCGGCTAGGCATGTCTACAATCTTGTACTGACTAAATCAAAACTGTGTAGCTTTTTTCATGCTGTTTTTAAATCTCTCTATTGAAAAACAAATAGTTGAAAGGCGAATAGAAGGCCTACATATCACAATGTAAAGAAATCACTTGGAAATCAGCGCTTTTGCGGATAAAAACCTACCTCGTACAGCCTCGCAACATGCGCGAAAATGGTTTTAAAAGTTGCTGAATGATACATATTTTGCGTTACAACAAACCACATATAGGAACATAGTAACTGTATGATGAACTTCACAACCCTGCATGCATTTTCTTCTATAACACTCATAGTACATAATATACCACACATACATTAATACATACCGCTTATTTGATGAGACAAGTGAATTTGATTGTCGATGGGCATGCACTAAAGAGTTCATTTAGATGTGTTCAGTTCAGTTCAGCTTAAGAATTCACGATATGTAATAAATCATATGAATTGTTTATACACATTGTGGGGCACGATTGTATAAAGAAAACGTACAGAGAGAAAAAAGTACAACAATATCTGAATGTAAATTGTACGGTAAGAAACAGGTCAAATTGGGTGTATATCATAATAATGAAATTGGAAACGCATGGGACAATCTTCATAAGCAGAGTTTGACTAGGAAGATGGCCTCAGATAATTATGTTACAACACAATGAATTAAACCATCTTAAAATATCTCTATATCGCCCTTCATATTATAGAGTGAATAGTGGTGCAGAAGGTGCGTTGTACTGTGATAATGTTGGTCTTTGAAATATGTTCAGTACACCTCACAATATCAATCAATCAATCAATCAATCATAGTTTATTTCCAATCAACGAAAATCCAAAAAAAAAAAAAAAAACATAGTACAAAGTATACATGTGATGAAATATTGTTCAAACGTTTGCAAAAGATTCATGTAATATATATACGAGACAAGTTATAGAACAACATATAACATGTACAATATTTAGGAAAACACTGTATAAATACTTCGTGGGAGAGCGGAAAATGAATTCGATTAGGGAAAATAGTGATCCACTAAAAAGCATACCTTGTCGGACGTGGATTGCTAGACAAATAATGAGTAAATTATATACTATTCTATAACAATTTACATGTAATTATTTTGAGATACACCGGTTGGGAAAAAAATATAGAATACCAATGCTAGTGCCCGGACACTGCTCACTGAACCACGTGTACCGGGAAAATATGAGAAGGACAACACGTTCGTACACACATTCGATTACCCACACGTATACACTGTAAGACGCGAGACAGTACCGAGAGGAGAGAAGACGGTAACAATACAAGTCTACGAGGAACAAAAGACAGGAAAGGAAGAGGAGAGAAGAAAGAAGAGAAGTCTGCACACAGAACACGCCAAGTGCTGCGACATCAGGACAGGTGAAGGCTCAAGCATGAATCAAAACAATTTAAATTATCTAAGATTATAAGTAGAAAGTAAATATTTTCTGAGTTTGTATTTAAATGTAACAAATTTGGGGGAATCTTTTAAACTATTATCTAAGTTATTCCAAAGTCTGGGTCCGGTATAAAGAAATGTATTTTGGGCATGTGCGGTTCTCATTAGTGGAAGATGAAATTCGTCGGATCGTCGCGTGGGATAGTTATGAACATGACTATTTCGATGAAATGAATCATGGAATATTTTAGGTAAAAAGTTACTGTTGTAATTAAACATAAACTGGCCAAGTTGAAACACATACAAATCATTTACTTTTAATATTTTATGGTCAGAAAACAAAGCATCTGTATGTTCTCGGGTATGTAAATTAAAAACAATTCTAAGCGCTTTCTTTTGCAGTAAGAGAAGTTTATCAAGTAACATCTGATATGTATTACCCCAAGCAAGAATCCCGTAGTTTAAATAAGGTAGTATCAAACTAGAATAAAGAGTTAATAATGCAGATGAAGGAAGATAATATTTTAATCTATTCATTACGCCAATGTTACGTGATATAATTGTACATATGTTATCAATATGATTCCTCCATGAAAGCTTGTTATCGACGCAAACACCAAGAAATTTAAAGGAAGAAACTTCTTCTAAGGGAGTAGTATCAAATGTTATTTTGCCTGGGAGGCTATCTAAAGAATTACTAAAAAGCATAACTTTTGTTTTTTGAATATTTAATGACAACTTATTTGCGTATATCCATTGTATAACCTTTTTCAGTTCTTCATTGACTGTTCTTATTAAAATGTTTGGGTCAGGGTGAGAAAAAAAAAGGTTAGAGTCATCCGCGAATAATATGAATGATAGTTTCTCCGAGGATCTATGAAAATCATTAATATAAATAATGAATAACAATGGGCCTAATAAACTCCCTTGTGGAACACCAGATGCAATTGTTTTACTTTGAGAGTCAAAGCCGTTAACATATACAAATTGGGATCTTTCTGATAGGTAACTCGTGAACCACTCCAAGGCCATTCCACGTATTCCATAATGAGACAGTTTGGCGAGAAGTATTCCGTGGTTAATCGTGTCAAAGGCCTTGGAGAAGTCCAAGAAGATACCTATTGTGTGTGAATGTGTGTCGAGTGCTTGTGTGACTTTGTCGATGAGGGCAAGTAGTGCGTGTGTTGTGCTGTGATTTTCCCTGAATCCAAATTGAAAGTTTGAGAATATGTCGCAGGTTTTAAGAAAACGTACTGTCCTGATATAAACTATTCTTTCCAGAATCTTAGAAATAGAAGATAATAGAGATATAGGTCTATAGTTATTGACATCATCCTTCTCCCCTTTCTTGTAAATAGGAATTACTTTCGCAATTTTCATGCTATTTGGCACATGGCCAGTTGTAAGTGATGAGTTGATAATGTGTACTAAGGGATCCACTATTTGAGGAATTATGTTTTTTATCAAAAAGTTGTCAATTCCGTCATGGCCAGGACTTTTTCCTTCTTTCAAATTAGCAACAATCTTTATTATTTCTTCTTTATATGTTGGGTCAAAAAATATAGTTTTGGAGTTAGGTGTATCTAAAAAATCATTAAAAGATTTACTAGAAAGAGGAATATTTTGAGAAAGATTTTTTCCAATTGAAGAGAAAAAGTCATTGAAAATTTCCGCCATGCCAGCAATACTGTATGATATATCTCATAATAGGTAGAACATTTTTTTTTTTATCATTTCATACCTTAACCTCGTTATTTAGAATGAAGAGAAACGAAACTTATTACATGAATATGCCCTATTTATCTAAATTTTGGGAGAATATTGAGATATAAGAATATCGTTTAATTCTCTTTCAAAAGTTTTCCATAATAAACACTGTTTTAAATCTAAAGGAAGAGCATTCCAAATGTCTGGTCCTTGAAGTTTTAATGATTTGGTGCTTTAGTGATTTTACGAGTTTCGAAATGATAACCGGATGATTGAAGTGTTGGGTAGGAATGAACTGAAGAGTTTGCAGTTAAAAAAAAAAAAAAGAAATCAAACATTTCAGAAAGACGATTATATGTGTATTTTTTTTTCAGAAATATTGCAGTCTGAAAAGTATATGTATATCATTAACTTTCATTATTCTGATTTGAAAAAAATAAAGGATCGGAGGGTCTAAGGTGAATTAGTGATTAATCACACAATTCGTTTCTGAAGAATTAATCAAATTAATTCTACTTATTAAAGCCACAGTTTCCCCATGCAATATCATGAATATTGCAGTATGTTATATAATATAGTGATGTCAGATCATTATATAGAATAAGAGACTTTTGAGATACAAGGTTTTTCAATTGGTATAAAATTCCTAGTGCTTTAGACATATAGATGTGTGAATATTATGTATACGATCAATTAAATTGGAGTTTAGGAATTGTAATTACTATAAACTTAGTGAAATTCACTTCAGTTAGAGGCAATCAATCAATACATCATAATCAGTGCTATCAATTTGTCATGAAAAATACATTTGAAACTCAAAAAAGGGAAATTGTTTTGGAAATATCTATCGGCAATCTATTGCATGTAAAGCATTGGGAAACCTTATCTATTTCTATATTTTAACGAACATTCAACATTTCAAAGTCCTGATGAGAATAAAAAGATATTAGTAGTATCGGCAAATTATTATAAATTAATCATGTTAATGTTAGCAACATGCATCCCGCGAAATGCTAGAAGAGAAATATAAACTACGATTGAAAAGAGCAATGCGTGAAAACTTTCATAGACAGAGATAAGCTGTCGTTGTGATAAGGTTGCTATTTTCAAATGATTATGCACACTTTATAGGCATAAACCTGGGACAAACACACACGTACACACACACACACACACACACACACACACACATGCAAGTACTTTAATGGTTAAATGGAATTGCCATAACATTAAATCCATCTGCTGACCTACTATCAATATTATATAGAATTGCATGAGGTATTGTGATTATTGATTGACAACCAGTAGCAATTTCAGTTTTTGATAAAGCCGTGCATAATGTATCGAGGTTAAGATTAAAATTTCCCTTATTTTTCTCATTCTTGCACTGATTTTGTCGCTGGCATCAGTCGTGGATTCGTTCTGCGCTAGCTCTCATCGCTCTCTGCTTCATTGTCGCTTTCGTTGTCGCCGTCCTGCTCATGTTAGCCCTCATGTACAAGAATGTCTCATGTAAAAACGAGCAACTGGACGAACCTATGAGCTCAACTGACAAGGTATGTACAGTCTGATGACGGTTCAGCTTATATTGCAAATTGCTGAAACTTTAATCTATGATCCATTATAGTAGATTATTTTTTATCACTGTTCCATTTTCCAAATTTTATACCATTTTTTCATCCCAATTCTTTTTAAGAACGAAGTTCAACACAAGACAATAAATTTCAGATACATGATATAGGAAGTAATGAATAACGCGGATAATATCAGGAACCTATAGCTTGTGAAAATGTATAGACCCAATAATAATGATTTAAAAGTTTATAGCACGTATCAATGACGAAAAATGACGAAGCATACGAAAACACAAGATATCGAGAGAGTAATGACAATGAAGTTTACGTAATGCCCAAAATGTTATAGTCTTCATTATTAACCCTATCGTTCCAAAACTTAGTACAGTAAACCTTTTGACATGTTTGATGATATTTATGCCACACTTTTTCTTTCTAAATATTGATGTTGTAGATGATGGCGTGTAAAGAAAGATTCATGAAGATTTTCAAAGCAAGACGTATATTATTAACGAATATGATACTCCTCGTTGATTTTTTTCTATCATTGCGTTTTCAATTTAAGTTGATTTGCTTTTTCCCAAGGTTTCATTATAGTTGACATAGTTGATAGCAGCATTGTGAGGTCACATGCAATTATGATAATTGTGATACTTATGATTTATTTTGTGAAACGAGAAAGTTACAAAAGGTGTATCACTTTTATGATCTCTCTCTCTCTCTCTCTCTCTCACTCTCTCTCTCTCTATATATATATGTTATATTATATATATATATATATATATATATATATATATATATATATATATATTTGTACAGAGGGCTGAAAGTAGAGCAAAATCTGAAATTTAACTTAGAAATAAATCTTGAATTTAATAAAACTTATTTATGCTTTCATTCTTAAATTACCTCGTACAAAATTATACAGTATTCAGCTATTGATATTGTACATATCAATGTCAGTGTTTTCTGATATATAGTTTTGGAACTATTAAGGATCATAATATTGGGAAATGTTTTTCTGTAACACTTAGTATCATAATGAACAAGCGCAAATTTATGATTAAATCCAGGACAATACACGTTATAGGGAGGTATGCTTTAAGACGTGCTTTGCTAGAATGAAAATTGATTTCTCATCACAAGTTTTTCTATGCGTCATAATTGCTTCTCATAATGGTATAGGTGTTTCATCGACAAGGATCTTTCAACGACCACCGCTTTGACGAGGATTGTCGGTACGACCACGAGCAGAACCTCCTGGTCATCGACCTCAAGGGGGATGGGTACGGGGAGAACGCCACCCTAATCTACGATTTCGGACGGGTAAGTTGGATTGCCGTCTCTGGCGGCGATGGTCTCACCATTTTTGGCAAAATTTCAGAGTAGCGGTTTATTGTCTTTTTCGATTACATGGTATTAAAAAGAATGTGCCTTAAATGGTGCTGTTCGGACTGAAAATATACAGTGGCAAATTATCTTCATTTTATCTTGCTGTTATTACAAAATATGAAAAAAAAATGCTTGCTTTAGCACAAGAGTGTAACAACCCTTGTCATGCTTGTTTCTTTTCTTTCCTTGCTTTAAGCTACAGTATATCTAAAATTTGTTTGCCAATATTCACACTCACCATGCTCACCTTGTGCATTCTTTATTGTCGCTGACAAAAATAAAAATCATAAACGGCAAATAGAATATGGAGCTCATAAGAGACTAAACAAACGAAGAAAAAAAAAGACGGCAGCTAGTGTTTAATTTCGACCACACACGGCGCATTTAGTGATGTAAAAAAATAATTTGACGATTTTCTACTCATAGAACATCATTTCCTTAATATGATCAGGCTTACATTTTATCACTTCTACATGATTGAAGCGATTCAATCGTGGATGGATTAACTTTGACATGGCAAATAGGGAGATCGCTGCTGTGTTAATATCTGAAATGCTAAAGATGAACCCAAACTCTCCTTGAAAAGACGGATATTCCACCCAAAATAATGAGCAAAGCTGAAGAAAAAAACTGTGGACAACGAAACAGAGCAAACTCCAACTTGAACGACCGCCATCTTTCCTTAAACATATTCACTGAACATTTTGCTCATTAACTTGAAAAAACTTGACTACCCTATTACTATAGACACCCATTCGGCTCATTGCACACCCATCTATCTTTACCTCTCCCAGCAATTGATGGCCTACCACCTTGTCCACAATAAGACGTGCTTCATCGGAGAGCTGGATGAAACGGTCGACGTCCAGGGTATCTCGAACGGAGAAGTCATCAAGGTGAAAAAATAGTCTATGATTCCAAGAACCTCTTGTCCATTATACAAAGTACTACCTCAAAAAGTGATGATACCCTTTAAACAATATACCAGCTATGGTGGTAGTAGTCGCTGCCCGAAAAGCAGTAGATGACATGTTCGGGTCACACTGGTTCCTTTCTTCCGACATGTTTGTTACAGTACAGATCAGCAGTTGCGATCTTAAGAAATTAAATTTGTAGAGGGAGACAAATTGAAGAAACTTAAACCTGAACATCACAAATTGTTGTACGGTTCCCATTTAGACAGAACTGTACACGGAAGTAACCAAAGGTTTTGGTAAATTCATAAAATGAGATCGAATTGAAAGATTTTTTTTTCTCAAATTATCACCGAACGTTACCACAATGAATCTTCCTGCATTCGCAGAATCCAAATATATGTATGAGGAAATATCTTCCTTTACGTGTTTCCATGGCAACTCACAACTGGAGTTCACATCTTCCGAATTCAAGACCTCTGAGGATGGCCTACGTATCACGTCGCTGAGTCGACTTCATTTCGCTTATGTTATTCTTTCGTTTGTTACCCCCCCCCCCCCCCTCACTCGACGCAGCTCCCCGAAACCTCCGGTCGTAACTTTACATCCACCGGGACGATCCCTTCGGGGTTCCTAGCGACTAGCATGTCTTCGACGGTGACCGCTCTGTGCCAAGATTTCACGTCCATCTGGATCGAGCCCCAGGTCGAGCAGGCACACCGGGTCGCACGGCAAACAACGACTACGACTACGACTACAACTACGACCACCACGACCACGACATCCGACGGGAAAACCATAACGACAACAACCACCACTACTACCACGATTATTCACAAGTGAAAGTGATGTTAAATATTAGCCCACAAGGGGAGCATGGTGCCCAGTTGAACAAATTGAGATCCTAACCCCCTACACATGCTACCTGCCAAGTTTGGTGAAGAATTCATCAAGGAGTGTTCAAGAAGAACATAAACATGTACAATTTACTAGTAAGTCCCCATTTGGACCCATCCTACCCCCCTCCCCTGGGTCCCAAAGGGGGGGGGGGGGTCACCCCTGACCCCACCATGAACAGACTTGAAACAACAGTCATCAATACAGGACTACTAACTCATTTCATCAACTAAGCTATATCACTTCTGGTTTTAGAGAAGATCTTTAAAGATTCCTGGGGGGTGGGTTGGGCCCCCTGGGGCCCCCAGGTGATGCATGGTGGCCATTTGAAGGAACTGAGATCCTATCCCCCTAGGGATGCTACCTGCCAAGTTTGGTGAAAATTCGTAGTGGGGTTTTCAAGAAAAAGATGAAAATGTATAATCTGAGCCCCATTAGGACCCCGCCCCTGGGTCCCAAGGGGGGGGGGGGCACCCCTGATTCCGTCATGAACAAACTTGAAACTACAGTCATCAATGTACTAACTCATAGTATGAACTCAGCTTTATCACTGGTTCTGGAGAAGAATATTTTTTAAAGATTCCTTATTTTTCTCCTTTTTTTTGGGGGGGGGGGGGTGGGCCCCCTGGGGCCCCAACGTGGGTCATGGTGCCCATCTGAACAATGAGATCCTATCCCCCTAGGAATGATACCTGCCAAGTTTGGTGAAAATCGGTCTTGGGGTTTTCAAGAAGAATATGAAAATGTAAAAAGTTTAGGCACGACGGACGACGGACGCCGGACGAAGTAGAGCGATCGATCGCAATAGCTCACATTAGCCTTCGGCTCAGGTGAGCTAAAAATACAGACGTATGGGCGTGGACGGCTCAGAAAATAAATGTAATCATAATAATGATTTGTATGTAGTGTGATTTCAAGGAAACTGCATGATTATATTTGGGCATTGCGTGCAAAATGTGATGGTGCAGTATATCCATACTGCACCATCAACACAATTATTTTGAACATTAGTTTCACATGACATACGTATTTACATATTGTTGTAATACATTGTACTCTTTTTCTCCCTGAATTTGTATCAACAAAAAAGTGTCATTAGAAATAAAATCTCATTTGAATTTAATTGAACTGAATAGTTGGGAGTTTTTAATTCAATAGCAAATTAATATTGCCATTGCTTAGAGGGGAATTTTGTTCAACTTATGTAAAGAAAAAAGCTAAAACATTATCAGGTCTCGACATTCCAATCGATTCATGGTTGTATTTCAGTAGTAAATGATCCTTCATTTAAGTCTTGGCAGAAAACAGAGAAGAGGCACTACAATATATCATACTGTAATATTCGGGTAAAGAATTCCATACATCAGAGTCTTTATATACGAGTAGGCCTAACAGTGAAACCCTATTATAACGATCGAAGTCGTTGTGCAATGGGACAAACGACATTTCTATCTAAGTTCGAATTTAAGTTCGAATCTAAGTTCAAATTTTACCCCGAGGCCTCGATCGATGTCAAGCGGATACTTATGATCGCAGTCTCTTGCTTTTCTGTTGTTGCAGTTATTTTATACACAATTCCCAAATCAAAATCATTTAAATCCCCCTTTTCTCTATTTTTCTTTTTTTTCTCCAAATTTTGGTTATTGTAACGACATAATATATTCCGAATGAATAATCAGTCATCACCTAGTTAATTTACAATTGTTATTTTCACGATTTCCTTCTGAATTCATTTGTCATATTAATATGCTATGCACCTTATGCATCGAATACTCTAATGCTCACGCAAAATGTATGTATTTTTGATCAATTTGTAAGACAGGAAGCTAAGCCTTATGCGTCGTGTAATGCTATTTTCAAAATGCATATATTCTTTTGTTGTGTGTGATTTAACAAAAAGGCAGTAATAAAAACCAAACAAAAATTACCTCAATATAACGTACACATTAAAACACAGAAAATCATGAGCATAGATTATTTATCAACTGATAAAACCTACAAGCAGTAGTTACGTTGCTAGCACACAATTATATAGACCGTCATGAAGAGAAAGAATAAAAAGTTATTAAAAGGGAAATCCAGTCCAAAAAAAAGTTAGTCTAATGAAAAAAGAGTAAAATCTTACTAGTTCAACGGTAAAAAAAAATAAAAAATGACTGAAATCATGAAAAATAAGGAGGTAATGAAATTTTGAAGTTTTGCTATTTTCTGCAAAACAGTTCTCGTACTATTGATATGAATATGGAAATGAGTGGGCTCATCATGTCATAACCTCACAATTTTCCATCGATCGTGAAAAAAAAAATGATGAAAATTCAATGTTTCTGTCATTGAAGTCGGAAACATGATGTCATTCCTGGTTGAACAACTTCAGAATAGTGATCAGTTAGATATTATCTGGATTTGAGCCTCGGGCATAATTGCGTTTGAATGAAAAACAGGAAATTTTAACATTTTATGTACAAAAACTTATTGTGGCAAGTTGTGAGGGTATGACATGATCACTTTGCCATTTGCATATTCATATTGACCGTTCAAGTACTGTTTCAAAATGTCATAACTTCCTTATTTATCACCCGATTTTGATCATAATTATTTTACCATTGAACTCGTAATATTTCATTCTTTCTTATCAGACTAACTTATATTTGGACTGGATTTCTCCTTCAATGTGGTGAATCGATGACAAAGAGGAAAACGAAGTACTTGTAAATGCTTACTTCTTAATCAAAGCTGTGAATGCCGTGCAGTTCAAAGAAATAGAAGAACAGTTGACTGTTTTTCATGTATGCCTATGCTGAAGGTCTGTTTTTGTTGCACGTTGGAGTCTTAGGCCTATTGAGCGTGAATATTGTCCGTAAAGTCAAACATTCTTCTACACTTCCGCATTTTAATGCACATTTTAATTTGGCATTACGCGGAAATGCATTTTGCTGAATGTACACAAAATAGATCTATTGAAGTGAATCAGTGCATTATTTTGTGCATGTGTGTCGGAATGAATTCGGATTTGGAGAGCAACAACATATATAAATACATATATTATAATATGATATATACATATATATATTGTTTATTATATATATATATATATATATATATATATATATCATATATATTGTTTTTATATTCATATTCATATTTATACACACATAGGAACATATGAAATCATATTTTTTTTTTAATCAATATATTGCTCAGTGTCGTTTCACAACACATTGAGACACGGTACTGTTGTGCTCATACAATGCATTCCGTAATAACCGAACAGTAAAGTATAGAAAGATATTATATAGATGATAATTTTGGCACATACATGGACCTAACTTTTTACTTCGTTGTAACGAGAAATTTGTTATAACGAGAAAGACGATATAACTGTGTTCGTTACAGTGCACTACTACCAAGCATCCCAAGTGAATCGATCACCTGGATTCTCTTTAAATTAATTTAATCAGCTTTGGAGTTTGATGTCTGGTCTAAGCATGATTCATAACATTGGAAGCCTTATAACAAAAAAAAAAAAAAAAAAAAAAAAAACGATGACAGAGTAGTTATTCCAAAGTTGGATGTGTAATGAAGATTGAGAGACATTTCTCACAGGATGTCGATTGCTGAAGAATGAACCAAAGTCATATCCAACCATGAATATATCCAGTTATCATTCCATTATTTAAATAATGTAAGTTGTAACGACCAATGGAAAAAAGTGTGGTTGTCATGAATGACTATCAAGTAAAATGTAATTTAATGAGAGTAATCATTCCACAAAGTACATTCAATATCATGTGCCATGAAGTAAACTCAGCTGTCTTTTCTAGTGAAGAACTGATCAGTTCAACAAAAAACATTAAATTTCGAAGCTTTAGGCACGTTCAGAGCCTCACGAGAAGTCTAAATATTATTAAAAGGAGACATAAAAAATCGGAACTTTGTAATTAAACCTACATTTATAGGGAACAGACACTACAAAGTCAGCTCAGACAAATCTATTGTTTGTTTACGAACAGCTTTCAACAGCTTTAGCTGCATGCTACTCTATAGCTCAGTAAATGCTTTTATAATTCATTTCGAACAGAACTCAACAATTTCAAGAGGTATAAAATAAGAACTACACAACATGATGCTACGGTACAATAATGTCATATATTTGAAGAATCGATATCAATTTGAACTTGTAGTGAAAATGCACTTCTACGACCCCGTGGCACTGGGAGTCGCGGGTCTCCCGATTCTGTCGCTCCCCTCTGGGGTAAACTTAAAAATCACCAAAAAGCACAGGTCATAACTGTGCATTGACGCCTACGCTCATTGGTGTTAGTCTATTCCAGTCGAAATTCTTCGGGTTTATGTGTAGGACTACTTACACATGCAGAGATCTGTGATAAATACACTACATTCGTTACAGATATTCTCGAGGAATCCCGTTATAGCGAGATCGGATAGAAAGAGAATCCGCTTATAACGAGCGAAATCGTCCAGTCCCAATTAACTGTGCGTGTTACCTTTTGGAAATTCGAAGTTTCTTTTATTAAGAAAGAGATGTTTTTGGGCTTAAAAAACAAGAAAAACAAAGACAAATTTGTGCGGATATAACGACACTTTTGTTTCAAACGGAACTAAACAACGGCAAAATCACTGGTGCTGTTCGTTATTCCGAAAGTTCGTTATTCCGAAGGTTTGTTAATCCGAAACACACAAATTCCCTATGAGGTTCGTTAATCCGAAAATGAAATAGGGTTCGCTATTCCGAAGGCTCGTTTATCCGAAAATGAAATAGGGTTCGTTATTCCGAAGGCTCGTTATTCCGAAGGTTCGTTGATCCGAAATGATATAGGGTCCGTGACGAACCTTAGGAATAACGAATCTTCGGAATAACGAACCTTCGGACTAAAGAACCTTCGGAATAACGAACCTTCGGAATAACGAGCTGTAACCAAAATCACACGCTGTTTGAAAACCAGAAACTACTGTTTAATAAGTAGTTTATTATGTTATAAGGTCCACGTCAGAAATTGTGAACATGTTGAGAAGTCCTTTGTGAAAAGAAAGACTGTTTGCAACAATGACAGCTGTTTTAACGTTTGATCGCAACTGCCAAAACCTAATATTTGCAAAAATTCACTACGTTCTTAAATATTAACGTCTCAGTTATATACCCCCTTTTACCACGATGTTTACGCACTTCTTGAATTGAGAGAAATTGAATTACATGTCAAAACTGAAATACTACAAATGGTATGAGGTCGTATGCTAGAATTAAATCAACTCAACTTAAATCAACTAAAAAACTCAACTTAAATCAACTAAAAAAAAAGTCCATGATCTGTCGATCAGTCGATAGGCTTATACATTTTATCTTAAGTATAATAATCGCGAGCATGCTCTAGCACTGTTTCTCTGTTCATCGATGACCTTCGTCATATTAATATACGATGCACAACCCGATTGTACAAGAGCGCGTTTTTAAACGGTGTACTTTTCCAACATGTTCGGGCACAACGAGGATCCGAATATACCGAAAAAAAAAATATCACTCGGAACCTGTTTGATATACAGGATATAGGTTTTCCCCTTCATTTTCATTTTTTTTTTTCATTCAGTTTAGAGATTTGTAGTTAAATTTCGTCCGGAAGAATCTGAAATATAGGCCAATCTCAGATTCAAATTCGTCTTTTGTTGATCATTAATATTATTATTGTCGATCATTACTATCATTATTATTTTTCATAGTGCATATTCGGTCATCACGTACTACGGCAAAGCCCCCTGAACGTGTTAACTTTAATAGCAGACTCATTTATTATCATTACTATCATTGTAAAGTAGTTGGAGTGGTACACAAACACTCTGTAATTTTCCCTTTTCCCCCATCCTTCCCTCTCTCTCTCTATCCCTTATTCTATCCAGAGTAGCTAAGTATGGGGTCTCCATTACGTCAAGCCTCGGCTTATTTTGGGGACCCTTCTGTTCAAGTTCCCTAAGCTGTTTGTACTCGTTTTGTTTTGTACTAAAACTATGTGTCGATATACTGTTTGTCATAAATGATTTCTGATATAACGGAATTAAGCAGAAAAAAAATAAATCAAATCAAATCAAATTTTAGAACAAAGTGTATTCAATTTAGTCATTTTGTCACCCAATTTCGTCATTAACTGTTCAAATTCGTCCATCACACTCGCTGCACACACGACAGCCAAGGCGATTTCGTCTTTTTGCGATCATTTTCGTCATACTTTCCTTCAAATTCGTCTCATCTTTTCTGTTGTGATTTCCTTTTCCCTGCACCAGTTCACTAATCTTCATATTAGGAGTAACATAAACGTTGATAAACACAAGTGTACCCCACCTCCATACACAAAATACATACACACATACACAAACACATGCTTGCGCACCCATACAAGCACACAAAATTAAACGGCTAGGAAGTTAATGTATTTTATTTTTTCACGTTTGATAAAACGGGCTTTAACTGTAACTCCTCCCCCCCCCCCTTTACATGTAAAGTACAGTCAAACCTGCCTTAGCGGCACCTGTCTAAAGCGACCACCCGTCTATAGCGGCCACTGAAAAAAAAAAAACCAGGGGGAAAAGCCTACTGGTAAAAACCCTGTGTTTAGCGCCACCTGTCTAACGCGGCCAGCGGCCACAAATTTTGTTTCCCGCGGTAGATTTTAACCTGTCTATAGTGGCCAAAAACCCAATGGAGCCATAGCCGAGCCAATAATTCAGCGTGTTTTTCTGCTTTGTAGCGGGCAACGTTCAGTGATCGCCACTCCGCTGCATTCATCCCTCATTCAGTCATGATAATGCACTAGTGTTAAAAGCTTTCTTCATGACAATACATAATACAATGTACTACCGTGCAACAATTTCATAATTCACCGGCATGGTTAAATGCATGAAACACAGGGTGTGTGCATACGTCACACATACATGTACATGTAAGGATACAACGATGATACATGCATGAAAGCAATGCACACAAAATAGAATTACCTGTGTCTACATAGCGGCCATCTGTCTATAACGGCCACTTTTTCCGTCTCCCTTGGGTGGCCGCTATAGACAGGTTTGACTGTAATTGTCGTCAGTCATAATGTGCCTGGAAATAAGACAAATTTGAAGGAAAAATTGACGAAAATGATCGCTAAAAGACGAAATTTCTCTTTCTGAAGCGGCTGTTACGGGTGCAGCAAGTGTGACGGACCAATTTGAATTGTGAATGACGAAAATGTGTGACAAATGACTGAATTGAATTGACTTTGTTTGAAAATGATCGACAAAATACGAATTTGAAACTAAGACTGCATATTCCAGATTTCCCGGGTTGAAATTGAACAACCAATTTATCAAATTGAATGGGAAAAGTTTAAAAATGGACGGGAATACCTATATAACGGGATTTCGCTGTATCCTATACGCTATCGGATCTTTAATGCTCCATGACGTCAACTCCCACCCACCGGCCGTTGCCATTTCTTCTCCTTCTTCTTTTCACCAGAATGGGAGTTTGCAGATGAACGACTCCACGGTGTACCGGTTCTCAATCCCACAGTGGAAATCGTTCCACTTGTAATCGAATTCGTGGTTGAACGATACACAGTCCTGATTGCCGCCATAGCTGTTGGGCTGGCCAGACGCCCATGAGGTGAAGGTGACGTCAGAACCATCGCTCCATCTCCATTCGCCCTCAACGTCTTGATCGCTAAGACCAATCCACACCCTTGTATCCACCTCAATATAAGAGAGGGATTTAAAGGGACACAACACACATAATATCATGCATATACATCATTCCAATTTAGACACAGAACAAATTAAATCAAGTTCCAGGAAAATCTGACAATCCTTTAAGGATGACAGATTGTTTAAGATTGCCTATTCAAAGATGTTTGAAGACAACAAATCGTGATTAAATAATGATAATAATAATTAATGAAAATGGTGTTAAACTTTTGATCTCAATACCTCCGGAATTTTTAGCTGTTGACGCTTCAGCCTTTATCAGCGGAATGACCCGTCTTTGCCTTGATCACGTGACAGTCAATAAGCGGGTCATAGACTTTCGGAAGTTTGCACCGCCCCCCGTCTCTGTTGAGAGAAGGTTGGTTGGCCCTGATGTAGATTGCCTCCTTATCTCAGCTTTCAAAGTATCGGGGTTCCCTGTCTAGAACCTCCCCCTTCTCCAGGTCTACGTGATGGCCTGGTGATTCGATGTGAATGTGTTGTGATACTTCCGAGGAGGTGGAGCTAGGGCTTCTGTGTTCAAGAAATCTGGTCCGAAGTGATCGTTCTGTTTCGCCGATGTATGACTGCTGATAGGCACCTTTGAAGGTCTTCCCTTGACAAGGAATCCCATACACGGGATCAGTGATATCTTTCTTCTCAGTTTTGTCCTTCGGCACTAATAAGTACCGGCGTAATGTCCTAGTGGGCTTGAAGTGAACCCGTATGTCAAACTTGTTGAAGTTCCTACGTAACGCATCAGAAACTCCTTTGACATAAGGGACAACGATCTGAGGAAGAAAAACTCCACATTGAAAAGGCTCTCTCAAACTGCGGCTATCCTCAGTGGGCTTTCGATAAGATCAGCCAGTCCAAGAAGAAAGATTCCAGCACCATCACAGACTCTACAACTCCATTAAGAGGACAGATCATAATTATACTGCCTTATGTCAAAGGATCGAGTTTCTTCAACAACTTCAACAAGGACATCACTGGTCCCGTGTATAGGATTCCTTACTAAGGGAAGATCTTCCAAGTGTCCAAGGTGCCTGTAGCAGTCATACATCGGCGAAACAGACTTGAGCTGACACGTATAGGACGCCAGAGCTCCACCTCCTCGGAAGTATCACAACACATCCACATCGAATCGCCAGGCCATCACGTAGACCTGAAGAAGGTGGAGGTTCCAGACCTGGAACCTCGATACTGTGAAAGGGAAGTTAAAGAAGCAATCTACATCAGGGCCAACTAACCTTCTCTCAACAAATACTGGGTGCGGTACAAACTTCCGAAAGTCTACAACCCGCTTAGTGACCGTCACGTGATCAAGGCAAAGACGGGTCAATCCGCTGATGAAGGCTGTAGCGTCAACAGCTAAAAATTCCGGAGGTTATTGAGATCCAAATTTTAAACCAATTTCAGTTGAATTTCCACTACAGATGAGTTTCTACTGTAATAACAACAATGATAATAACAATAACAAAAATTATAATAATTATTCTTTATGGGCATTTCTGATCAGCTAATCAATGTGCATTGCATAGTAAGCGTCCCAAAGACAATGACAAAAAATAACAACTTTTTAACATTCGCTCTGAATATTTTCGCTGATGAGCGGCGTCCATTGGCACGGTATTCCAAACCGTTGCCCCAGAAAATTAGAAATTACGCTCAACGGTCAAAGTTTTTGCACGTGGTATCTAGAGCACCGTACTACGGGGTAGTATATCTATGGTCGAGCGCCATGTCGACTCTGAAGATGCATGATTCTTTAATTTGATCGAAGGGAAATCTTCATTTTATGTTTTTTCATAAGGGTTTTCGGCATACCACTATTATACACCACATGATGGTGCGACAAAATGTCATATATATATATATATATATATATATGCATGTTCATGGATTAAATTTGAAGAATCGACAGCAATTTGACATTGATTGAAAATGGAATTACATTTAAGCTCCATGTTCTTCTTCTTCTTCTTCCGAGTGAGTGCAGTCCACCATCTGGTGTATTTTCGCACTGTTTGGCGGGTCTGATGCGGTGTATGTACAGTGCCATATATAAAATAACTACATGATAACTAAGTGCAGCTAAAAAACAGCATTCCCCTTCTATCGGAGCTGGAGTTTCTGCACCTCCTGCCTGAAACTGTCAGTAGAGGTACATTTCATGAGGGCTTCTGGCAGAGAGTTCCACAGCCTTATGGAGTCAGGAAATAATGATTTCTGGTTGTCAACCTACATTCAAAGGAATGTGTAGAATCGGAAGGAACCCCCATTAAGGTATAGGAACTTTCCAGTATTCACGGAACCTGTACTAGTAACAATTTGGTTGCATGTGGAGAGTTGTCCACAATGCTATAATAGTCCATAAGAAGGGACAGAATAGGAATAATAACATTTAATAGTAAGGTCTTCTACCCAAGGTGCCATCTTCTGTATTGTCACTGTTCATTCATTTAGTATCAACTCACTAGTGCCAAGTACATGTATTCCCATTTCTACCACTGTGTCGTATGAAAGGATATAATATTATATCGTGGGTAAAAACATCTTGTCCAAGAACTTATGGTAGGACTCGAACCCAGGCCTTCGTTTCAAAGGCAAGATTCCTATCCACTAGACCACAGTGATGCCCCAAGATACTTACTCTCTTGTTTCGAGTGGTATCGTAGAGTACTGTGAGGAAGTCGAACTCTTCTTGGGAGTGGACTGAAGTCAGATGCCCCAGGCTTAGCAACGTCCCCGTTTCCGAACACGGCACGGAGAAGGAACGGCAGTGCATCTCTGCAGCATCCCATGTCACGTTCTCGAAAGTAGAGAATCTGTAACAATTTAAGAAGAAATTTACTCCATGACATATAAAACAAAAGAATACTACGGATAGATTCCAAAGAGTGAAACTGAAGATAAAAAGAATGGTACACGTTTCATAACGACCATGACAACTAGACGCAAACAAAGAAAGTCATACAGTTTTGACGTAGGCATGTTTGTCATTATTTTAACATAATTATGATGATTATGATGTTGCTTGCAACAATAATAACAGGACCATGGAATGGGAGTCTGTGAATTTGCTGTAGTCTGCCCATACTGCTGACACGAACAAAATGAAAAAAGGATTGACTTACGGAAAAACGAGAGAATAATGTAGAAGAAAACCCATGACTATAAGGGTTCCGCATCAAAATTAAGATTAGTATACCCATCAAATTGAGGGGGGGCATTTACCTTTGACGCAACCAACCACGAACCCCTGCAAATGATGCAATATATCTCTATAAGATGATTTTAATCAAATCAGTAACAATACTTTGCATCAATGATGAGGAAAGGGTGAAGGTGACAAATCTTTATCCCCAGCCCACCACCACCCCCTTCCCGCACAAGTGAAAAATTTGTGTATCTTCCATATCTTCTTGTGTATAGAGACGCGCAAGTTTCATTATTTTTATCTTTTCTCCACACGATGTATAAAGCGACACCGCGTTCAGGCTAGCTCACTTTAATCAAAGAGTTCAATTCAATTCAATTCAGTTCAATTCAATTCAATTAAATTCAATTCAGTTCAATTCAACTTTTATTTCATTTTTCGAAAAGAATCAGATCAGGCGATCAGGGTGTCATACAAACACAAGGCCACAGTTGCGAGGTGTGGACATTTATAGAGTTACAGTTCTGTATTCCGAAGCCTCGTAATTTCGAAAATGGAAGAGGTTTGTTATTCCAAAAATAAAGAAAGGTTCGTTATTGAGGAAAATCGTTTGCGAACCTTATTTCATTTTAAGATTGTCGAACTTTCGGAATAACCATTTCATTTTTGGAATAACATGAATAACGAATCTTTGGAATAACGCCACCAATGTAAGGAACAACGAACCCTGTGGATATTTCATTTATGGATCAGCGAACATATCTAGGTATAGGAATTTATGTTTTTTCGGAATAACGAACCGTATTTGATTTGGGGACTAACGAACCTTCAGAATAACGAATAATACCCCACTATAGCTTAGGAAGTAGGTCCTATATCTATTTCAAAATGTAACTAATACCGCGTAAGTGACACCTCTCAAGTTTTCCTCCTTGGAACAGGGAGCACCTGCTCAAACTACCCCTTGCCCACTGGTCCTCTGATGATAATTTCGATGAGAAGAAAAATGGTAGGAGATCATAGGAGTGAAAAATTGGCTCACCGGTAACAATTACCGCTAAAGGGGGTCCAGAACGGAGGGCACCCACAACCGCTTGCCTCTGACGAAGGGGTAAGCGTCACCAGTAAAGCCGCAGTTATAATCAGGATTAATTTCAAGATCGCCATGGCTGTAGGAAAATTCCGTGCTTTCTTGTCGAAAACTGGTCAAGAAGTGTGAGTGAGCGTAAACGATTGAATTATTTTAATAATCGGGGAAGTTGTAACTGATATGCGAAACTTCGTGACGTGGACTGAAGGAATAATGAGATTGGTTGAAAGCAGCGTCCATCACGCGTTGGTATGGTGACCGGAAGAGTGACAGATAGATGAGTGCGCCATGCAGAGCGGTCGTAATATATGAATTCAGAGAGTATACGAAAAGAATTCTTTGTTAAGTGTTGTGCAGTGAGAAAATAAAAGGATATGACTCATATCAGTCAGGACCACTTTCCCATCACAAAATCTTAAACATATACTTAAATGGAGAGGTTGGATAGGAGAAATCCGGTTAATGTTTCCTTTCATGTTAGAAAAGGGAAGTTGACTTTGGCATTCGTATGTGTATAGTGTGTAGTTTTTATGCATTGAATGTATAAAGAACGCAAAGTACCTCCCTTGCTGTACAAGAGAACAATGTAAAAAAGCTTATCATGCAGATGCGATTAGGGTAAGGACTCTTTGGCAGTATTGCGAGGCCAGGTGTCCCCATGGCATGGACTCTCAAAACATCCATTCGTTGGTTCTCACTGAATAAAAAGTTAAGTGAGTTCAGTTTATTCGTTATCATTTCCAAACATACAATATGCTGCAAATAATAAGCATAATCGTTCAGATCCAGAAAGAAATGGAAGACAATCACATCTTGAATTCAACATTCCCTCTTCTTTATCTTAAATTGAGAGTCACACCCATCTCAAGTTAGGCGAGGCATATTTAGCCGATTTGTAATACAAGCAATAGTTTCTGTTAAGCATTCTTTATCTCTCTTAAAAAAAAAAAAAAAAAAAAAAAAAAAAAAAAAAAAAAAACGTATATTGCATCCAAGAGTGACTAACCTAATCATCTGAAATTTCTATAGGGCCGTGGACTATGGTCGCGATGGTCTTGATGATGTCTGGGAGGTACAACTAGCCTATAAACCTCATGGGTGATGTGCACTTTGTAGAATACTTCTCTTGTATCTGTGTCTTCCTTACCATCCCCTTCTTTTTCCCTTAAAGTTGGTGTCATCATGGTCATGTCTCACCTCGCATCAACAAGAAAAAAAAAAAACGAGTGGAAACATTCACTCACGATCGAAGGAGTGACTTTTCAGAAAAGAGTGAATTTATAATGAATCGTAGTAAATTTGAAGTGAAAATATGGGGTTTTTTTCACTTATTTTGGAGTAACCTCAGTGATCACTCAAAGATTTTTGGGTGATCCCTGTGGTCACTCCAAAATTAGTGAAAATAAATATTTTCACTCAAAAGTCACTCCAATTTCATTCTAAACTCACTCTTCTCTGTTCTTCACTCCTTGCGTGAAACACTCTTTATCTTATTGAATCAAAGTGAAATCAAAAGTTAAAGTCTGTAACTTCAGCTAAAGGCTGCTATGCAGCTGCAGACCGTGAGATATATAACAGCCATTTTAACATGGACAATTATTTGAAAACACTATACATGAAAGAAAAAAATACCAACGTCAAAAATACTTACATCCTGAAATATTCAATGCAGCATGTGCCATTCGAACGGAACAAATCTGACAAAAGAAGCTATAATTGCGAAACAGAAATTCTTGCGAAACAGAAATACTGGCAAAACTATAGGTGAGCTTAATTACTTTGAAATGATTAAGTGCAAAATTGCTTTAAAGATAAAGTTCAAAAACTTTACTGATCTGATTTATAGTTGTTACGAATTGAACACTTTCAGCGACCTTGAATACAATAGAGAGCTTACTGTGTGTGTGTGTGTGTGTGTTATATATATATATATATATATATATATATATATATATATATATGCATTAATGATAATTTGTTTTGGTATCATGATTATGTAAGGTGTAGGAAGTTTCCCTGATTTCAATACGAATGTATAAACTTTTATGGTAACATTGTTCAAGAGCTAATGAACACGATGTATAATGGTTATTCTTAGTTGTTGTGTTTTCATAACCTTATTCAACGATTTGTTCATTTGTTTGTTTTTTTGAGCACTTGCTCTCTTATGAAACAGCCTGAATAGGGCGCTGACGTTGGTTTATTCGTGATTAATATAAGAACGCAAAGTAACTCCCTTGGTAGTAGAGAATAATTTTTGATGAGAAGCACACCGAACGCCAGTAAAGCTATGCGAATTCGGCCTATTGGTAATACAAGCAAATTCATTAGAGTTTCTGTAGAAATATCTCCATAGAGAGCAGGGAGAGAAGACGCATCTCCAACCCGAGAGCGTTTAAGAGTGTTTAGTTTGGTTCAAAATATCAAGGGAAAATTGATGTCAGAGTAAAAATGACAGGGGTAAAACTGTGAGAGGTAAAAATGACATTTTCACTTGTCATCGAATGAAAGGAAGGGAGCGGGGAAGATGACGTCATGGAGTATTAAGTGTATTTCAATCAATGTTCAAATTGATGTCGATTCTTCAAAATTAATACATGTGTTTGACATCTTTAAAGTACCACATGTCGTGTCTGATAGTTGTAGGCCTATTACCCCAGGAAAAATGAAGACGAAGATTTTCCTTTGATAAAAATTAATGAAGCATATTATACGAAGTAATGCAGAGTGGCAGTCGTCGTCTTCAGCTAGTATCCGAGCATTACTCTGCCTGAAGATCGGTGTTAGATTTTACACCACGAGCGTTAAATCTAACACAAACCAGTGTCAATACAGAACAACACCGACAGCTGGTGTAGAGTGTTGTCCTTGCAATTTATCATGTTTGTTGTTTTTAGTTGACACTGCAGCTGGTGATGTAACATACAATACTTAAAATTGAGCTTATTCTAATCAAACTATATCATCATTCATTTTGTTATTGTTGTTGGGTTTTTTTTTTTTCTTTCTTTTTTGGGGGTGGAGGTTTCAAATGTCATCATTTTGAATAATGCATGGAATGATAGATATCTGTAGGAGGAATAATACATTTTAACTATATATTGTCTCCGAACCCTTGAAGTTGCTGATTTTCACTCTATTCTTAATTCCTTACCGCAAACATCTCTCACTACACCATGTAAACGTTCAGGCAACATATAAGATGTAACAGGCACATAAATCGAGATTGGCGGCCTGCATAATAATCATAATCACATTGGAAAGACATGTATTTAATAATCTGAATAAATTCCAGCGGAAGACGCGTTAAGTTCTGGTCTGATGCTGCATTTCTCTCTTTTAAAAGATTTCCTGGCCTATTCGTTGTTCTCAGTGAAATTCATCCCCCCCCCCACACACACACACTCACACACACATTATACAAACACTGATTAACAACACAAATTATGAAGTCATTTATGCAATAGCTCTGTTTGTAGTACATTAGCAAAGGTTATATTTCCATGTAATGCCCAATCGATAATCCCGTGGAAGTGTAAAAGTATATACAATAAATTCACATACAATATTCACGTTTAGTTAATTTCAACGTGCAATAGAAATATGCCTACACACATGCATATGAAGAGTTTGTTTGCAAAAACCGATAAGTCCATATTTGCCAAATTGAGATACTTGGGATTAAAGGTCAAGAAAACTAAAGAGAATAATAAGAAAATTGTTGCTTCTTTTGACCATAACTTCAAAAATGTACCTTTAAATATGTAGTGACCAATATGTCATTTAAAAGGGATAATTTTGTACTTAATGCCAGAGACCTACTTCAAAATCTTCAAAAATGGACTTATCGGTTTTTGCAAACAAACTCTTCATATGCATGAAAATACGACGCAAACAGTCAAGTTCCTATATTATTTTTTTTTTTTAACTGCTGGCATTCACAACTTTCAATTAGAATGGAAATGACAGAGAATACTAGTAAGTTTTCACAAGGTACTGGAAGAAAAACATGACTATTAACGATAGATGAACCAACATGGAAGTATGCTGTCTATGGATTACAGTCCTGCAATAGATTATCAATACAGTGCACTGTGATATAACGAACACGGTTATTACGAAATTCCGGTTACAACGAAATAAAAATTCAGGCCGCAACATTATCCTGTTTATGTCTTTTTTTTTCTCTCTTATAGTTTATTTGTTCGGTTATAACGAATTATTTCAATACCCGTGTATATAATTATAACGAAAGAAAATTGCCGGTCCCGGTCATTCTTGCAAACGTCATGTCCATTTCCAAATGATGTGCATTGTTAGCATTGCAATTCTCACCAGGCAATCGGTTTATGGCGTGCTTTACCTTATAAACCGTTTTCACGTGTTCACTGCTTTGGCTGGAACCCGTTAGACGAATCTCAAGAGGGAATGAATTGAACATCATTGAGAATAGCACCATGGGAATCCAACAATGACATCAACTACTTGTCAATCACTGATACAGAGAGACAATCCAATGTGGTAAATGATATTCATGCATTTCTGTTGCTACTGTCCATAGCCTGGCTTCACTATCAAACCAATACCAGCTATTACAAACCATCCATGGACTGAAACTGTATTACACCTTATACACTACTGAGGTAAAAACGTACAAAAATGTTATAGAGTTACAGCTTAACGTCAGTTTTGAACAGTCGTGGTAGTGGTGGTGATCGTCGTTATTATGGTTTTTCTGGGGGAGGTTGTTTTGATTTGTGTCAAGGTCTTGATGTAAGCTATACGTCGCTCGAAATTATTTGAATATCAACTTATTCAGGCCTCCATTAGATGGGTGAGCTAGAATAGCAGAAAAGACTTAGTATGGCGTATAATGGCCCTCTATCTGTTTCCATGTTTTTCTTCTTTTTTTTTAGGGAGGTGGAGGGAAGATAGTTTGTGATAAAGGAATATTAAAAAAAAATCTCCAGAATCAGAAGTGATAGAGCGTTAAGTCTTTTTTTTTAACTGCATGGTCAAACTCTTTTAGTACAGTGTACTTGGCACATGCTTTGACCAGTGTGATGAAATATGCAAATGGACACCATGCCCCCAGCTCTCAAAGCTGCCCCCTCCCCCCCCCCCACCCCAAGTTTCCAATGTTTTCAAGTAAGAGTCTAGAAGAATGCGTGAAAAGTGAACTTGCGGTACTCGAGTGAGCGCGAGACCCCCGGGGTCTCTTGTTGTTGTTGTCATTGTTGTTGTTGTTGTTGTTGTTGTTGTTGTTGCTGTTGTTGTTGATGGTGGTGGTACTCTAAATTCACGCATATTTGCGACATGGCTTATATTATAGTCTTGCCTTTCCATTAATCGCAATTGTAGTTTTATCAAATATGGTCTTTCTATCGAATATAAACCTACACTTTTATTGTATAATCTGGTTGTTTATTCATCTGATCATTTTGTCATCATATAATTATTGTTATCATATATTTTGCAAAAAATACATAAGAGCTCCTGCACATTGGGGGGGGGGGGGGGTGGGCAACATTTAACATCACTTTCATTTGCGAATAACCGTGGTAGTAGTGGTGGTTGTTGTCGTTATGGTTTTCCCGTCGGAAGTCGTGGTGGTCGTGGTGGTCGAACTCGTAGTCGTTGTTTGCCGTGCGACCCGGTGTGCCTGGTCGACCTGGGGCTCGATCCAAAGGGATGTGAAATCTTGACACAGAGCGGTCACCGTCGAAGACATGCTAGTCGCGAGGAATCCCGAGGGGATCGCACCGGTGGATGTGAAGTTGCGTCCAGAGGTTTCGGGGAGCTGCGTGGAGTTGGTGAAGGGTGTAACAAACATAAGAGCATAAGCAAAACGTTGTCTTGTTGATTCAGTGATAATGATTAAACCATTTTCATATTACAAATTTTGAAAGGTACGTGATGCAGTATTTGAAACACGTACAGGGCAAATTTCCTCTACTTATACATAGATGTGGATTCAGCATAAAAAGCAGGAAGACTTCGGCAGCGTTCAGTGATAATGTCAGAAATATCTTTCCATCCGATCTCACGTTATGAATGTATCAAAACTTTGAGTTACTTCCATGTACGGTTTTGTCTATAAAAATATGAACCGCACAACAATTTGTAGGGTCACACTATACAACTATATAACACTATAACTGTAGTCCGCGGGCCGCCCTAACCTATATCCCTTCTAGGTGCATCCAGCGTTACAGATGTATGTGCCACTGATTATCATAATGAAATATTCATACTGTACCTTTTAAAATCTCTTGTATAAAAATGCAAACTACGTGAAAATCCTTTATATATATTTCACAATATCAAATCACAATTTACAAACTCATGTTTACACCGATGAAAGGGTGACATAATTATAAAACAGATCCCTTTTACTCTCCCAACTCTCCCTCACACAATCCCCAAATTAGAAATCCTATCACACACACAAAAAAATAAAAAATCAGCCACCCGTCGCCCACCCCCCTATTTCCTAACAAAAATATTTATTCATTAAAATACAAACACTGGATATGTGTCTTTAACCCCGTACCCCCCCCCCCTATTCCTTCACAAACACCCCCAATCCAAAATTCATAATTAAAAAAAAAAAATCAAAGTGATTCAGAAACACACTCTGAGACTGTAAATTACAATATCTGCGAAATTGAATAAACAATAACATAAAACTTAAGACATTGATTGTCCCAGATATTTTTTTCCCGACTGTGGTTGATAACACAGAGTGAAAGACTGTGATAGATAACACAGTGTGAGACTGTGAGTTGCTGTGGTAGATAACACGGTGTGAGAGACTGTGGTATAGATAAGACAGTATGGGATGCTTCAGTTTGACATACTGTGTTACCTACCACAGTATCCACCCTTTGATTTTCCACAGTGTGATAATAACAAAGCATTACCACATGTCCCAATTTCACAGGTGACCATAATGTGACATAACACACTGTGTTTCACACTGTGAATCACAGTGTGTTTTACTATGTGGCAACATTATGTCTGTTCTATAACGGACAGCCCACGTGTTCGACACTAAGCAACTACAATTATAAAAGGCCCACGTGTTGTAATGTCAAACTCGTGGGCTGTACTACATACTGTCGAACTTATGGGCCTTATTTGCCTGCTATCGAACTCATATAATTATTATAATGTCTGGTGGGCTGCAGGGGTATGACTCAAGGATCTTTTTCAATGTCGAATTCGTGAGCTGTACGACTTGTGGGTGTCAGTCTCGTGGGATGACACCGGCCTAATGCCCCAGTCACATAAACATCCTGGATCACCCCGGACCACCCCAGATCTCGATCCGGGGTGATCCGGGGAGAGATCCGTGTTGACGCCTCGGACATCATTGGACATCCTTGTATGTCCGTGTAGATCCGGGGACATCCGGGTGGCCAACACGGCAACGTTTGAAGGTCAAAAACATCCGGCGTCATCCGGGGATTGGCGTGTTGGCAGAGCAATCCGGGATGGTCCGTGTGGCTGCCGTGTAGCTGCCGTGTAGCTGATGTGTAGATCCGTGTATAGATGCCGTGTTTGTCCGTGTAGACGCTGCACTCTTCCGGCCTTATCCGTGTAGCTGCCGCGCTGATACAGTGTGAACAGTCATACCAACGCTCGTCGACACTCTATCGAGGTCGAAACTATCCCGGATCTCCCTAGACCTCCCCGATCTCCCCGGATCACCGTGTAGATCCGGGGTGGTTCGGGGTGATCCGGGATGTCTATAAGACTGGGGCATACGCTAACCTTGTAAAATAGGTGGTATATTTTGTTTGAAGGATATAGTTATGGCGACGAGACGGTGAGAAACTCGGTTGCAAATTCGTGTAATAGACAAGAGCTTCTACGAATGAAAAAAAAAAGACTCATAATGTTCTCACCTTGATGACTTCTCCGTTCGAGATACCCTGGACGTTGACTGTTTCATCCAGCTCTCCAACGAAGCACGTCTTCTTGTGGACAAGGTGGTAGGTCATCAATTGCTGTAGGGGAGGTATAGGTAAAAACTTGCACAATGAGTCGGATCGGTGTTTGAACAGTATAGGGTAGGTCTCTTTTTTCGATGAACAAACTGTTCTTGAGTACAACACAATTCCAGATCACATGCCACTTGCGATTTCACACACATTTGCACCCCTTCACAATTGTAACTTAAAATCAATAAAAGAAAAGAAACACGAGCTTTTACACTTCCTTATAGCACCTAATTATTGTGCTTTTAAATCAATATAAGATTAAGTGATGGCGGATAAAACAGCCCTTTACTCTAGGATTTGTCCAGGCAGTATATTTGCCAGAGTACGTCAAATCCACACAACACCGCACAACACACGCTCAAATCTACCAAGTAGGCCTGATTGAAAAAAAAAAACAAGGAAAAACAAAGGTGCGTAACATATGTCCCCGCCGGAAGTAGCATTTTGTAACAAAATGTGCAATATAGGTAAAAAATCAAGGTCAAAGGTCAAAGAAGTCAAAGGTCAAAATTCTGTGTAGAAGTTTTGAAGCCCTCACCTAGTGCCATCACATAAAGCAAATGGAATCGAAATTGGGTTAGAAATGGCGAAGGAGTAGCATTTTGTAGCCAATGTACAATATAGGTCAAAAATCAAGGTCAAAGGTCAAAGAAGACAAAGGTCAAAATTCTGTGTAGACGTTTTGAAGCCCTCACCTAGTGCTATCACATAAAGCAAACGGAATCGAAATCGGGTTAGAAATGGCGAAGGAGTAGCATTCTGTAGCAAAATGCACAATATAGGTCAAAAATCAAGGTCAAAGGTCAAAGAAGTCAAAGGTCAAAATTCTGTGTAACAGTTTTGAAGCCCTCAACTAGTGCCATCATATAAAGCAAACGGAATTGAAATCGGGTTAAAAATGGCGAAGGAGTAGCATTTCGTAGCAAAATGTACAATATAGGTCAAAAATCAAGGTCAAAGGTCAAAGAAGTCAAAAGTCAAAATTCTGTGTAGAAGTTTTGAAGCCCTCACCTAGTGCCATCACATAAAGCAAACGGAATCGAAATCGGGTTAGAAATGGCGAAGGAGTAGCATTTTGTAGCAAAATGTACATTATAGGTCAAAAAATCAAGGTCAAAGGTCAAAGAAGTCAAAGGTCAAAATTCTGTGTAGAAGTTTTGAAGCCCTCACCTAGTGCCATCACATAAAGCAAACGGAATCGAAATCGGGTTAGAAATGGCGAAGGAGTAGCATTTTGTAGCAAAATGTACAATATAGGTCAAAGGTCAAGGTCAAAGGTCACGACTGAAATTCTGTGTAGAAGTTTCAAAGCTCCCATGTAGTGCTATCATATAAAGCAAACAGAATCAAAATTGGCTCATAAATGACAGAGAAGTAGCAAATTGAAGATTTTGATCACACACGGACGCACACACGGACACACGGACGGACGGACGGACACACGGACGGACGGACGGACGGACGGACGGACGGACGGACACACGGACACACACACGTACGGAGCCCGTTTCATAGTCCCCTGCTCGAACTCGTTCGGCGGGGACAAAAAAAAGCCCGTCGTTTCTATGCAGTTTTGTCCATGTGAACACAATAGTAAGACCATCGCTGCCAGCATGGCCAGTGACGACAAACCAACTTACCCGTCCGAAATCGTAGATTAGGGTGGCGTTCTCCCCGTATCCATCCCCTTTGAGGTCGATGACCAGGACGTTCTGCTCGTGGTCGTACCGACAATCCTCGTCATAGCGATGGTGGTTGAAGGATCCTTGTCGATGAAACGCCTATATTCAACATTATTCAAAGCAAACAACGTAGAAAATTTGTGTATATGCGATAAAAACACGGTTGCTAAACAAAATCATACCATCTATCATGTATAGCGTGTATTGTTCGGGGTCTGATTACTATCATTTTGTGCTTGATTTTACTAAAAACATTGTATTCCCAATCAATGTCAGACAGGCCTGTTTCGATATGAGAACCCGGCCCAGATTATTGGCTTCCAATACAATAAAAGAAGAAGAGATAAAACTCAAGAGTTTCATTATTTGATATTACGTCAAACAGTCACACAAAGTTTAATCCAACGAATGATAATGAACTACTCTTCAGAAATATAATTATGATTCAAACAGACAATGAATCAATCATACATTATCTCTCCGAAATGATAATATAGTAGAAAATGCAGTTTACGAGAGGATTAAACAGAACTCGAAGGAAGTGTAGAAAAGAAAAAACCTGAGGGAATAATCATCAGATTCCTTGAAAATATATTATGTAAGCAAATGAATTGACAAATTTTGAGATGATCATATCCGTCCCGAGTTACGTGTCTGTGGGGAAAGAATAATATCGTATTCTTTGATTTATTTCTTTGAATCGACAGATATTGCGTTTTTCTTGATGCTCACTTTGTAAACAACAAACATGCCATCGCATAAATTATTATTACAGGTGTAGTACACTCAGCCCGCTTCGTAACATCCGGGTCTGATTGGTGGTCGTCTTTCCAGACCCTATAGTTTTACTAAAGAGCTAAGTTCAAGTTGGAAGGTATATAGGCGGGAGTACAATGTAACTCTTTCTGTCCTTGGGAAGATACACGGGTATGCCAGAGTTCATCACAGACCGCAAAGTTTCGGATCACTGAACCTCGAGCGACCCTTGCACCCCTGCGGCTCGGGTAATTTCACTGGCAATGTGCACGGTATATTATACAAGTCACAGTCGCTCATAATACACCCCCAAAATTACGTCACACGGACATGGTAGCGGATTAGATATTGATGACCCTCTAATTTCTGTGACGTATCACATATAGCATTATTTGTACGTTATACTCACATCCATCATGAAAATGAATTACGAATGTACCAACCCCTCCCAAAAAATGATTACATTGGTACACCCCCCCCCCCCAGATATGCACACAAGGTATATACAATCTTGAATCTTATAGCTACATCTCATAATATTGTTGGACAATAAGCGGTGACAACGAATACCATAACGGTGACACACATTGCCTTACTTTCTCGTCTCAACAATTATCATAATCACAATGTGATCGCATACTGCCACTATTAAAGTATTAACAATGATAAAAAGATGAAAAATCAACAATATTTGAACTTGTAATGATGGAAAAAAAATCAATGATGGAAACCAATGATATCGTAAACTTGTGCGAAATGTTATGAAATCTTCTTATTAATCATCTGTTACGCACAAAATCCATGCGCCTCATCAATATTTTGAGGGAAAAAAGCAATCGTATAGATCATCAAAAACATCGTAATCATCATGGGTTTAATTTCCAGCTTGCTGTTCCTTCTTCAGACAAAACATACCTTGTCTGTTGAGCTTACAGGGCCGTCTGCTCGCTCGACTTCACATGACATATTCTTGGACATGAAGACTAGGATGAGCAGGACGGCGGCAGCGAAAGCGACGTTGAAGAAGAGAGCAATGATGGCCACGGTGGAACGATGCCCCGACTGGAATAATGCCCACGATGTAATCGATTGCAAGAATGAGAAAATAACACGAAGGTTATTTCATATTCATATTGTTGATAAGTTTGATTCTATACTTTCATGTCTTGTATTCCTGTTAATTGTATTATTACTATTGTATCCTCAATGATTGTATAAATTATCTGTGATTGTAAACTTGAACTTAAATTTGGTAATAAATCATTCATTCAGTCATTCAGTCATTCAGTCATTCATTCCTAACTTTGACAGATTTTATCCGGCTTTATTTTCAAAATCTGAAATTTATATCGTTGGCTGTTATATTATCATAAATATTGGGCCTACCTCTCATAGTCTCACAGCGCTCTAACAATCTTGTATCGTATCATAGATATGGATTTATGTTTTCTTTTTTTAATTCAAGTTTTATATCTGTCAACAATGCACAATACATAAATTATAAGTGCATAACTTATCACAACCTTTATTTATGTGAATGAAAACTTTTACTCATTGTTCTTTCCAATCTCTCTTCTCATTTTCTTTTTCTGTGTGTGCATTTTGTGCATGTTGCCTTTGCTATATCAGTTCTCCATTCACCCTAATTTCGTGAATTTTGTTGAGTAATTTGAAATAAGAGATGTAATTCAACAACTATTCAAAATTTTTTGGTGAAATTTGCGAAGCTATAGGGTACACTGATTACTTTCAAATATTCGTGATTTTGAGTTAACAGACTTAATAGATTATAGAGTTGAGAAAAGCGTTAGTTTATGAGTTAAAGGGATGGTATAGATCTAGTTTAAATGGGGATTCAGCTTCCAATATTTTGTAACATGACTTGAAACCACCTTTGAAACATTTTCGAGCGTACAATCAAGAGGAATTCAAAGCTTATTTAATGAAAATTGGTTTTGAAATGACTGAGATATCGAAAATAAAGCGATTCTAGTTAAAACGTGAATGCCTAATAACAGGTGGATCCCTGCAATTTCCTCTTAGAATAGTACATTCTTTTGAATTTGATTATTTCATAAGTTTCTCATTATCTCCCCCCAAAAGAAAGAAGTTGGGAACCTGATGCCCCATTAAAAAAAATAACTATATCATTCCTGTATGCTTAAACCGAGGTACTAGAATACAGGTGAAAGAGTTCTTACCTTCTGGCGCGGCTCCATCAAATTCTTCTCGTCCAGCATTTTGGTGAGTTTCTGTTTTGATCGCGAGAGAGTAGTAACTGTGTCTGCTATATCAGCGGTATCTGCGGACTACTGTAACTAAACATGCAGGTTATCAACTTTTATAAGCTCCGATCGAGAGCTTCGGATGAGGAGTTCGCAGTTTTGTTTTGTCTGTTTGCTTGTTTTTATACCTAGAAGATCCGGTTGCGTGATTACCTTATTATGATTACCTTATTTGGCTAACAAGTGTTGCGGATTTCCTACTGATTCCGCGAGATTCATCTAGAAACAGATTGGATGATTCGACCTATCAATCTAACTGATCGACCTTGCTTACTCATCCATTGATCTGTTAAATCATTTTATCTTTTAGCACAGCGCTTTTAAATTGTTCGTGGTTGAAACATCACAAAGTGTTATACCATTCAAGATAGACCGGAGGCGCGGTGTTGGCGCGCCCACAACCACAAGCTGTGGCACAAGTTCAAGGTTTGACCTTTCCGCACCGTGTTTTCCACCGAGGTAATGTGCAGGTCTGTCAGGTCCTTATTCAGGGAATTGCACTGAAAAAAAAAGAGAGAAAAAACACGTCACTTGTTTTGGCCGATGCCTTTTTTTTTTTCTGGGGTAGGTTGTTTTAATTCGTGTCTAGGTCTTGATGTAAGCTATTACGTCGCTCGAAATTATTTGAATATCAACCTCTTCAGGTCTCCATAATGGGTGAACTAGTATAGTCAGCATGTAACGCCAAGTGAAAATACATAACGCACAAAATGGCCCTCTATTTGTTGTTTTTATTTTTTTTAGGTATGAGGGAGGATATTTTGTGATTGTTTGTTTGTTGTTTGTTTGTTTGTTTGAAGAAAAAGAAAACACGTCACTTGTTTTGCCTTATTTGAATATCAACCTCTTCAGGTCTCCATAATGGGTGAACTTTATAGTCAGCATGTAACGCCAAGTGAAAATACATAACGCACAAAATGGCCCTCTATTTGTTGTTGTTGTTGTTGTTGTTGTGTTTGTTTGTTTGTTGTTGTGTTTTTTTTTTTGGGGGGGGGGGAAGTCTGAGGGAGGATAGGTTGTGATTATTTGTTTGTTTGTTTGTTTGTTTTTCCGTCACAGAAGTGCAAGCACACCACTTCATATAGAATATGGTGAATACTGTCCAGCAACACTGGCTAAGCGTTATACATGCATAATGTTTGTCATTTTGCTCGTGGAATCATTAAAATTCATTATACATTATACAAGATTATTCCACCTCTATCGCCTCCAGCCGCCTCCCCTTCCCCCCTACAACCGATTTACCCCCCCCCCCCCCACTCCCCCACCACCACCACCACCACCACCACATACACACTTCACAACATCTTGCAGCGATTCTTCTTGCCTTCGTGTATCCAGGGCACCTCGACCGGCAGTGTCTTGCATCTTAGCAGGCAAGGAGGTTGATGATAACTTTCCTGGCATAACTCGTATATGGCATGATGTCGACTCCTAGAAAGAACAGTGGTGAGACCATGTATTTCCCTGTACAGAGAACATTGAGAAATTTCCTCGAGTATCTATAGAAATGGATTAAGTTTTTGCAAAAAGACTCGAATGAAATATGCCGAAATCCTGTCGTTCAATACCTTAATGATGTTGAGTTTTCACGCTTTACTGAATTTCATGTAAGCCCTATAATACTCCTTTTTTGTATGAACATTCTCTTATGATGTAAGAACAATAGAACTATGATAAGACAAATGGGGGGGGGGAGCAGGGAGTGTTATTAAAGCTTGGGAGTTGTGAATATTACGGCGACGATCATCGTTATATATAATTTATCAAGATACTTTCATTGTGCACGGTCTGCTATGATAATTATTTGGAATATACTACGATCAAGTATATCTAGATTTGAAACTTTGGAAACTTTGGAAACTCTTGACGGGCTGGGCTGTACTGACGGGAAGGGGGGGGGGGGTACCTAGGATGATATCTATGAAAGGCGGAGATGTTGGTATTTATAATCCTGATGAATCAGTGTTTGTGCTGCTTCAGCCAAGATTCGAGTTTACTTGGAAAAGGGAAAGGAATTGAACTGTGATTGGTTATGGGAGTGATAGGGCACTTCCGGGAGTTCATTTTTCAGATTCGTCAAGTCACGGCAGGACAAACTTTCCTGACACGGATGTTTGCTATATCTCATATCAACTATAAATCATGAGCGTTATAGTTTTGTCACTTTCAGGAGAAACGCTGATGATTGATTCTGCTATTGCACCACTCACTATACATCATAGCCAAAAGGAGCTGATCAAAATAATCTCAATAGCCAAGCTTTGCCGTCGAGTGGCTCATTCTGTAACAAGCTTCCCGTTATCACACTGTGGTGTGGTGACAGTGCAACTCGACATCATTTTTTTTTTCCAGGGTGACTTTTAGGAAATAATAGACAGGGTCGTTATATAGTTTCCACAGAATGCTAGAAGCTTCATCAAATTCGGACATGAAAATCTTGAATGGTTAAAGCCTTGAAACCTTCTATTTGTTTTTGTTTTTCAGATAGTGATTGTGGTCGTAAATATTATACACAGAAAGACGAAAAAAAAATCTACACCAATAGCATTAAAGGACAAGTTCACCTTCATAAACATAAGGCTTGAGAGAATGTAGCAATATTAGAAAAACACATCATTGAAAGTTTGAGGAAAATCGGACAATCCGTTCAAAAGTCATGAATTTTTGAAGTTTTTGTGCAGTAACCGCTGGATGAGAAGACTACTGCAGTGTATGAATAACTTAGATGTCATATGCGTACAACAAAAAATAAGGAAAATATAAAGAGAATTCCACAACATTTCATCTTTTGAAAAAAGTACACATTCCCCTGACTCGTTACCGACATATGTTATGGGTAATATTATTCCCCGCGCCTTTAGAAAGAGGCAAGTCAAGTGCTCTTTTATTATGCGAAAAAAGTGAAAATATGTTGAATTTTCTTTACATTTTCTTTATACTGTTGTACGCATATGACTCACAAGCTGTAGTAGTCTCCTCATCCAGCGGTTCCAACACAAAAATTAAAAAAAATTCATAACTTTTGCATCGATTGTCCAATTTTCCTCAAACCTTCACTGATGTGTTCTACTAATATTGATGCATTCTCCCAATCCTTATGTTTATGAAGGTGAACTTGTCCTTTAAATATTTTACTGTTTTGACATAACGTACAATGACTTCAGGGGGAAAGGTTCTTAAATTGACCAAAAACATGATCTTCATGATACTTTTGTTGTGTGTGTGTGTATGTGTGGTGTGCATAGCGATTTACTGCTGTAAATGATATGAGTATGATATGAGGTAATGACGTCATAACTTTGTAATTTAGTCCTTACATGGGTGCTTCAAGTGCAAAAACAACAGCAAAAACAACAACAACGCACACGAACACACACGCAAACATAGTGTTGTACACACGGTCCAAAAATCAATTGCCACAATCAGTTGTGAACATTATAAGTGACTATGACTGTTGCTTGAGAGATTTTAAACCTCAGTAAAGTTTCCTTATACTTAACGTCCAATTTTCATAACAGTTTGAACGAAATGTTCTCTGATTTCACCCACAGTGTGTTGAAGCGTTAACATGGAGTACATCCGTGCAATTTAAACTGCGATTTCGGACCGCGCTCATTTGCTTCACTACATGTACCAATAATCAAGAGAAGAATAGAGGTTTCATCAACATAAAAGAACCCCCCCAAAAGTGAAAAAAGTTACGCAAGTTTAAGTTGTACATGCTTTCATGAAATTGGTGTTATAGTTGCGAAAACATACGCAGTGGCGGATCTAGAGGGGGCGCACCGGGCGCACGCCCCCTCTTTATTTATTTATTTATTTGGGGGGTTAAAACAAAAGAAATAAAAAGAAAAAATGGGGGGGGGGCGCTTACAACCCCCTTTAATTTTGTAAAGGGGCCTCCCCTTTACGGAATTCCTGGATCCGCCCCTGATACGCACGTTGGCAACAACATAATATGTAAATTAGAAGTTATGACGGGATCATTTTGCAAGTATCACATTTCAAATAAAAAAGAAAATCGCTTAAGCTCCCCTTTTAGACACAACGTAGATGATCGAACATGGAGCTAAACTACATGTACAGGTGTATTTCTAAATCTGTATCAACTCAACGACAACGACTTTAAGAGAAAGGACCTGTAGTCAATAACATACGAACCAAAAAACATGACTTTTATAAAATATTTGCATACGAACCATTGGACGAGCTGTATTAGGTAATCATAATTATGATGTGCATTTCTGGCTTATAAATCTTCCTTGAAAGCATTTGATTTCCTTCTTGATTTCATTCCGTGACTTGTGTTTCTATGTCTTGATTATACGATGTAATAAAACTGTTGTAATTCTGTCTGATTTTACTCTCGTGTTTTGATGTAAATAAAAAAAAAAAATTGGATGGAATTTCACTTTAAGCATGACTCTTGTGAAGCTTTGGTTATCTTTAATTGTTGGTGGCAAAATTTGGGTAGCTTTATTGACGCAAGTTACTGTAACAAGTAAACACGCAAACATCGTATTTATTATACCTTCACTGAAACATTTACTATACAACTACACCACTACTAAAATTATAATGAAGATGTTGATGTTGGTGATTATAACAAAACTTATGATTTTAGTTACCATAGTAGTAGTAATAGTCATAACAGTAACCAAATAATGATAATGATAATGTTACTTATGATTATGACGAAAATAACAAATGATATACTTATTATATATGTTTTCCCATCCATTTTCGCACTTTTGTCATTCAATTTCAAAGATTTATTATTCAATTTCGTCCCGAGAAGCAGGTGGAACGCAACTCCTAACTTCAATTTCGTCAATTGTCATTGTAATTCGTTTTTCGTCATTTTCGAAGACATAGCATTCAGAATCGTCAATATTGTCTTTCAAGTTCGTCCCTCCCGCTGACGGATCGCAGAATGTGAAGATCAAATTAGTCCGATCTTGTTGATTATTTATTTTGATGGTGAACCAACTTTAAGCCGACATATTTTTACTTTCTCTCGTAAACTGTATCGTTACACATTATTCCCTAACCATTTGCTTTAACAATACACACGAAAAACAAGACTGCCAACGAAAATGATTGAAGGATAAACGACAGTCAAAAGTCATAGCCCAGGACAGTATGTCAGTGTCACATTTTGAACTTTAATTCGTAATGTTCAGGTTTTCGCATCATTATGCATGAAGCAAAGTTTAAATTTTGTACCCTGGAAAGCAGCAAAGATAATTATGTTATCCATTCATTGACATTAAACAGGCGACAATTCTACACTTAAATTTTGTCTTCAATCATGTTTGCCTAGAACTCGTTTGTCAGTGTTTTCGTTTGCGAGACGGTATGCGTCTGTTTGTATCAGTGTGTACTCGGATTGCTTGTGTGTGTGTGTGTCTGTATCTGTGGTTCTGTGTGTGTGTGTGTGGGGGGGGGGGCACTTGTGTGTATGTTAACTCCTGAATGTAAAATGTGAACGGTTACAGAAAAAAAAAAAAAACAATACATGAATGACTCGAAAATCACACCGGGTAGAGATATTATGAGACGAATATGAATGAAAATTTAACGAAAATGATTGACAAAAGACGAAATCGATCCTGCTGTTTTGAGTGCTGCGAGTGAGACCGACGAATTTGAACTGTAAATGACGAAAATGTCTGCCAAGTGACTAAATTGAATGGACTTTATTTGAAAATGAACGACGAAAGACGAATTTGAAAGTAAGATTGGCCTACTCCCGACATTCCGCGACGAAATTGAAGTAAAAATTTGTGAAATTGAATGAAAAAAGTTTGAAAATGAATGGGAAAACCTATATTTCACATTAAATATTTGTAATACATTATATTCATTGTATGTATGTATATATATATACATTATTATTTTTTTCATTTAGATTATACAGAAATAATTGTAACATCAGTTATTATATTTTCTATTATATTTAGCGCATAGTATATACTAATAATAGGTATATGTACATATACACATACACACATACAAACAATGTTGTGCATATCAATAAAGAGACAAGACCAGCAAGACAACAACAACAACAAAAAAATAATAATGATTGACACACAGCAGCATACACACGACACTGAGATAAAGAAAGTCACACATTTTCGAAACATTTTGTTCACAGTAAGAAAAAGAAGATTTTATTGCAGCATGGCAATGATGCCTCAAAAGATATCGAGATACTTAGTACACGAACAGGCTAGGGCTCCCTCTATGGGCCAACCCTGCACAACTCTCACCAATTAACGTGTGCGACTCCCGGATCTCCCTCGAGTCTTCGCTTCATTCTTCCCATTAAATGTACATCATACATGCATTGAGAACAAGATCGTCAGGAACATTTTTTTTTTTTAAAGACATGAACCTCTCACATGCACCATGGTTTTGCCACATGCTAGAACAAAATCAGGGCAGAAACCTCATTTTAAGGTTGATGACCACTTCATTCCATAGGATGCTTTTCCAAAATTTACCAGCTGCGAGAGGACATGACTGAGATCACACCAGAATCAAAAAGGCCTGAATTCACGAAGGTGGTACAATCTTTGTCCATGGTTTAAAACCATGGACAAAGATTGTACCACCTTCGTGAATTCGGGCCAAAGAGACTAGAAGTGGTTCGCCAGGCATCTCTGCATCAAATTCTTATAGTACTGGTGGATAGCCATATCATAACTTTGGGGTCACTGTTTTATTAAAAGCCTGAGCAATCTCGTCGAATCTCCGGTAAATGTCACACGACAATGGTTGAAAGGAAGGTATGACAGTCCAAGGGCAAATTTGATAAATACGGGACAGAACATTCAACGTCAATAACAAACTTTATCGAATAAGGAAAGAAAGCAAGTCTCAGACTGGAGTACATGTGGGCCATATCAAAACCGGAGTACAGTTAGGAAGTGTCAGCACTGCACTATGCAAGGTAGATACCTCAATATCAGGTCTCAAAAAAGAAAGAAAGAAAAAAAAAAGCATTGAACATTCTTGGCAAACGAGAGAAAGTAATCTGACCAATCAACACCCCTCTTAGTTAGGACCTATAATATCATAGTATTGACCTTCAGCAAGTTATTTTTGTTCTTAGAATTTTATTTCAATATCAAACACCTAGCGATTTATTTGAATTTTATTTACTACATGAGTGATGGTCTGTATATAGTAGAGTTGAGATGGCCTTTTAAAAGATAAATTATGAAATACATTGTAGGTACAGGCATGCTACACTCCAACTTCCACTCTAACTGGTTGGGCATGTGACTTTCACAACCTTCACATGAGATACACGTGTATCAATATGTATAATCACGGACGTGTTAAAGATTGAGTGGCAACTCTTTGTAATCATTGCACACACAGTGGGTTCTTACGCATTTGTACGTACCTTCCAAAATGTTAAGTGAGGCATCTAACATCCCTACATACTCTAAAGCCATGCTTGACATCGCTCTAGTTCCAACATGAAATTTGGGGATAAAGAAAGAGTTTTAGATTTCATGAAAATTTCAAGCTGTATTTCAATGTAAAATTTTGAATGAATTACCAGAATTCGTTTAGAATTGCTGATGACAGAATTCAAAATTATACACCTTCTTCTGTTCTCATAAAAAGTAGATCGAAACAAAGTGAAATGTGGATCCTCTTAAAAGCTGAATATTTTTCAATGATGCACACATTTGCACTTATTAGTTTCCTATCTTTAATTTGGCATATTTGATCTTTCAAATAAAGCATCCCCTGAAGTGTATTCCACGTGACTTCAAAGGAGAGCAATTCTACCTACTCCATCTACAACACCACACAGATGAAGAAAAGCACTGTACTGTTTGACTGTAGATTGATTGAATATTTGATAAGCTAAAGTAATCTTTGCTCGACTTTGAAATGCTTCACCAAACAACCAGTATTAGCATCAACTGCAGGTTAATACTGTATTTCAGACACGGCATTCTCATGAATTTAAAGGGACTGTACACTACTGATTGAGGTGAGGATTTAGGTTTACTTGTATAACTTTTTTTTGTGTGTGTGAGATACATGTAATGAGAAACCTCTTATGAAATATGAAAAAGCATGTAATTTCAAGAAGGATTCAACGTTTACTTGGTGAAAATTGGCCTTGAAATGGCTGAGATATCAAGAAAAAAAAGTAATCCTAATAACATTTACAGGCCAAGGCTTTTATTAGGATATCTTTGTTTTACTTTGTTTTAAGATATCTCAGTCATTTCAAAACCGATTTTCATCAAATAAACTTTTGATTCCCCTTAGAATTGTACTATGCTCTTTAACATTTCATAGAGTGGTTCCTATATATCTCACAAAATGTTACAAGCTGAATCTTCACCTCAACCAGTACTGTACAGTCCCTTTGATTGATGCAACCCACAGTGTGCTAGACTCACGGGGCTGAAAGGGAATCTGAGAAGAAGTAGTGTACTGGCCCTCATTTACGATGTATTATGGGAAGTCGTGAACAAGCATTTGGTGGCCAGGAATTATCATTACAAGGCAAACAGATTTCAATATCTGCTTTTAAAATAGTTAAAAAAAGAAGAAGAAGGAATGTACCATTCATATCATGAGCTTATCCTCTTATAGAACTAATAGATATACATTAAATTATATAAATATTGTACACTGTATTTTTTCTTTCAAGTCGACACACACAGTGAAATGAAAGTCTTACATTGTCTTTTACTGCTCAACAAGTCCATATTGCTTTTTGTCAATTTTGGTGAAATGATCATTATGCAAGAAAGATGCTGTGTCTGTGTTTACCAGACGTGGGACATTCAAACAATGCATTATGGTTTCATGCATTAAAGGTATTAGCCCACATTTGTAAACCTGCAGCAATTGGTCTCATAGTTAGCATGGAGTTTGGGTATGATTGCAGTAACACCTGTGCAAAATTTCGTTCCAATTACAAATAGTAGTCCATTACTTTCATAAAAATAAATGAAAATGCACTGTAATCCGTATGCATGCGTATAATGCTCGCTAGCTCCGGTCCACGTACGTGTTTCATGTACAATGTACGTAGCTATAGCCCGCGCTCGTAATTCGATTTTGGGTCGGGTTGACCCGATTTGAAAATTGATTTTAAAACGATGATTTTCTCTCTTTTATCGAATGGTATAGACAAAGAGCGACAGGTGAGGTATGTTACTGTTATAACTTGTACAATTTGTACTTGAAGTCATATTGGACCCGTTTTATGCAGTTTTGATTTTCGTGGGTTTGCAAATGTGGGCTAGTACCTTTAAATAAATAAATAAATAAATTATAAAGATCTGCTCCTTTTATCTAAGATCCATAACATAAACCTTAATTTCTCCAGTGGTATCATAAACTTCTTGGTTGTGGATATTCCATTTTCTGTGCATTTTCTGATCATGACCTCCCCCACAAAAAAAGAAAGAAAACAGAACGAAAAAAGTCATGAACACCCCACAAACAAAACAAAACAATTTCATAGTCCCTGAATTTGACATTTCAACATCTTCACCTAGGATAATTGCCAACTCAAAAAGCATTGGCCTTTCAAGTCAGTGAAACCATTCCCAGGAAATTTCTTTTAAAATTCAAATTGCATGTTAACCCTATTCCCACGGGGGGGGGGGGGGCATTTTGGCCCCCCCCTCGACGTTTCACGTGATTATTCCACAACGTGTGATGCTCTCGCTGCGACATTTTATGACTTTTTTCTTTCAAGTATTGCGCAACTTTTGAGACCAAATTTGTCACTCCCGGGCATACCGTTTTGAAGCCACGCTCCATTGAAAAAAATTCGTCGACCCAAAAATTGCTCAAAAACATGATTTTGTGTACAAATCCAATGTAAATTGTGTTTTTGCAATTAATTCATACAAAAATAAATATCTTTACCTTTCAATGGCTGATAATGATTTATTTTAGCCTGATTATGCTTTAAAAAAATTCCTGCGACAAATTTTGACGAAAAAAAACAATAAAAAGTGAAAAAACAAAGAAATACATAAGAAATTCAATAAACAATAAAATACATAAGAAATAATTATGAAGCCGAATTTTTGCTTCAATATTATTGTTGAGGATATTAAAAGGAATATGTTCACCAAAAATTGGAAGTCTTGGAGCTTTATTTTTTAAATTATAGGCAAAAAATAATTTTTGCATAAATTAGCATAAATTAATTAATGTAAAATACATAAATTAAAATTTGAAAAATCTAACTATACAGTCTTGTAGATTACATTGGCCTCTACCTCAGTGCAAATTTTTGCGAGGATTGCGCGATCCACGACTGAGATCTGAAGGGGGGGGGGGGGCAAAAAAGCCCCCCCCCCCCCCCCCCCCCCCCCGGTGGTTTCAAGTCCCGGTGGGATTAGGGTTAAATCATATTCAAATGACATTTTAAATCATTCAATGTACCCGCACTCGATGTAATCACACTTTCAATTCACCCTTATTTGTACATTAATGTAACTCAGTACACTTGACTGAACAATTTGCATGTGAATTTTATGCTTCCTCAACTCCCATATCATGTGAACCTGTAATATTGTTGGTCATGCTTAAATGGCTATCAATGAAAAGTTGATGTTCAAACTGTGTCAACTTTTGTGGTTTAAAAGAAGAAATAAGCCAGGCTGCTTGCAAACAACATTACCAGAATCCACCCGAGTCACTGAATCCCAATATTTTCCATCACATTTTCTTGGAAATTGTCTGGAAAGTTCCTTTAAAAGCTTGGCTCAGTGAGGTGAATGCAGTGTTGATACACTACTGTTTATGAAGTGCCATTCATTGAGAAACTCTACATGTACAGGTACACATACATCGCACATAACATCATTTACATGTCATTCTAGATTCAGTAAGGTGGGCTTTCATGATTAAATGTGACCCTGCATCATAAAGTCACCAAAAAGTTAGCCAGACATTGATTTTTAAGTTCAGAGCAGATACTGAAAGAGCAGACTATAATATGCTTCAAACTGATGACTGACCCAATGCAGATGGATTTTCTTAACCTATCGCACTATTGGATGGAAAGAAAAGGCACACTCTGGAAATGCGTTTTATAGTTTAGGGCTTATTCAAGTGCTTATTCACGTGCTTATTCTCACCAAGCTGTGCTTATTCTCACCAAGCTGTGCTCTTTTCAATGAACGGAACAAAAAACAGGGTGTAAAACTGTTTCGCAACCACAATCAAGGAATCACTGGATAAAGCTGAAATTTTGTTAAACTGATTAGTAGGCCTACATTCTATTCATTTCTACTAATTTTCAAATTAGTGTCATCTTCTTTTCAAAAGTTATTTGAGTGAGTTGGAAAAAAAAACAGTACCGGTATGCAAGGAGTTTTTCAGAATTGAATAGGAGCCCCTAAGACATACCTAATCAAACAATTCTGAAAAAAAAAAAATGTTCTAGAAAAATGGCAAAAGACACCATTTCTTATTTGTTTTATGATCCAAAATGTCAGAAATAAGTATATTGTTCTTTCAGAAAAACATGAAAACCTAAAGACCTACTAGCTTGACCTATTTCATCTATTTTGAGTCCTAATGTGATTGTATGACTTTTCGTTAATTTTGTGATGCACGGTCACAATATTCTTTTTCATTGATTACCCTTTCTTTTTTCCCACTGAGCAAGCTCATTTCAAGCCTATATTAAACCTAGTGCTGACAGGAGCTGAACATATCAAGCATTAATTCTAATGGGAAATTTGAACAGGCATTTCTAGCGTTTCCTAAAGAAGAGATCACGTTTTCTCCACATATCACAATCAGGGAATAATTTTCCTTCTTAAAATTGAACAGCAAATTTTTGTTGATGGACTTACATTTTCAACAAAATGGTATACAAGTCTATGCAATGAAACTGCTATGCAAATTACATTTTGCATAGCAGTCATACCAAAATGCATAGCAAATTGCTATGCGATATCAGGAAAATTATTCCCCGACGATTGTGACACAAATGCCACTTAGGCTGGAAATGTAACTGTATACATCATATATTCTAATAGCCAGTCTAATTTTCTATGAAGAGGGACTTCCCATCAATTTCACGAGTGGTTAAATTCACAATTGTGGAGTGCACTACTGAATGGAGAAATGTATGTGTGCATACATGAATACATGTTGAGATTAGAGACAATATTTTCGAAGGTCTTTAAATTTACAAATGACATCCGACTTGGGAAATTCAGGAAAATAAAGACCTCATGAAATATTTGGCGTATATGTTTATTGACTGCAGCAAACACAGGCCTAGTAGACCCATCGCATTATTAGCTATTATCTGATCATATTAACAAATCAGAATCATATACAAATACAGAAATTAATGATATGCATATTCATAGCTTGCCCTACCTGTTTCTGCCTTGTCTTTATAATTTGTTGTTATTGCTGTTGGAGAGGGATGGGACATTTTGTAAGGGAACTTCTGTGGTCGAGTCTTAGACAGAAGTTATGATTAGTGGCAATATTGCTGCATGATGTATTCTTCCCCGCAAAACGTTCAATCACAATGCCTCGTTACCTTGTCATGAATGCATGCATGTTACCTAGCCTCTTTCAAAATTCTCCATCTATCATACCTTCTCTGGATCCATTTCATTCGCCAATGCCTCCTTTGAGGGCAAAACGAACGGAAACTTGAAAGGATTTCTGATGCAATCAGAACCTTCTGTACCTTCGAGAAATCATCATAATTATATAAAAAGGTACAAAATATGCCTGAAATTAGAAACAAACAAAACAAGATGAGTCACTTCCGATTAGGACTCATTTACCAAGCTGTGCTTAGTCTACATGTACATGAGGCAGCACCCAATGGAGCAACCGGCCTCTAGCCCCCCAAACATGAGCCATTGGCCACCTGCACACACCTAGTATGAACCTCCTCGTTTGCTCTTCAGTTGTCGTGGGTCTAGCTGGAATTTTGAGCTCTCCCACGGCACCGGCATCTTCGACGACCGCCGCAGATTCAGTGGATTCTTGTTCATGTAGACCTCTGTGACCAGGTAGAGAACTACGCACACCGCGACGATTAAAACGCCGATGATGAGCAAGGTATAAATAGTGGCGTTTGTCTTGGTGGGCTGCTCGATTTCACGCAGGTGCACTTCTGCCGGCTGGAACGTGGGGTTTAGGTCCAACGCGTGCCGGAAGTGCACCGTGGCTTCGGCATAGTTTCCCAGCACTTTATAGATCTCGCCAAGGGTAAAATGCTGCAGCCACGAGTTCTGGTCGGGCGTCTTGAACAGCAGGGACTTCTGGGTGAGGTAGAGGGCGTCGGCATGGTACTGGAGATTAAACAGCACCCTCGCCAGGTTGAGAAGAATGTCAGGGTTGGTCGGCGAGAGTGAAATCGCTTTCCGAAAACACTCAATGGCCAGATATGTATTGCCTTTGATTCTCCAAAAATTTCCCACTTGGTTTAAGACTGCCAGTGAAGATGGGTTCTGACGGAAATAGGGAACAAGTGGAACACATAAATATGGTTAACGATATTATGTGCTTTAGTGTGAACACAGAAAGATACATTGTATGCAAATTAAAACACATCAATCAGTGACAAACAAATGGATTACTTTTGGGGGCATTGTTGATATCATTGCCCCTAGGGATCTCAACTCCTTGCAATGGTCCCCAAAGGATAGGAGTTGATTTTCCCCCAGGGAGCTCAACTCCCTGTGACGATCTTAGGAGACGAGTTGCTCCATGGGATCTCATCTCCATTCTTTGAACTTAGGAGCCGAGTTGCCCCACAGGATCTCAACTCCATTCTTTGAACTTAGGAGCCGAGTTGCCCCACAGGATCTCAACTCCATTCTATGAACTTAGGAGCCTAGTTGCCCCACGGGATCTCAACTCCATTCTTTGAACTTAGGAGCCTAGTTGCCCCACAGGATCTCAACTCCATTCTTTGAACTTAGGAGCCGAGTTGCCCCACAGGATCTCAACTCCATTCTTTGAACTTAGGAGCCTAGTTGCCCCACAGGATCTCAACTCCTTCTTTGAACTTAAGAGCCGAGTTGCCCCACAGTATCTCAAGTCCATTCTTTGTACTTATCAGCCTAGTTGCCCCACAGGATCTCAACTCCATTCTTTGAACTTAGGAGCCTAGTTACCCCACAGGATCTCAACTCCATTCTATGAACTTAGGAGCCGTGTTACCCCACGGGATCTCAACTCCATTCTTTGAACTTAGGAGCCAAGTTGTCCCACAGGATCTCAACTCCATGCTATGACCCAAGGAGCCGAGTTGCCCCCTAGGAATCTCAACTTCATGTTATGACCTCAGGAGCTGAGTTGCTCAAAGGGATCTCAACTCCATCCTATGACCCTTCGAGATAATTTTGCCCCGACAGATCTCAACTCTAATTCTGAGATGCCTCTAAATCTGCTTTGGAGTCACCTTCTCAGTGAGAACAAGTGCCATTTTTTTTTTTTTTTTTGTCTTTAAAGTGGCATGAGTCACTGCAAAGTTTCCTCCAGTGAGATATGCCCTCTTACTTTATCAGTTACATGTCAATGATAATACTTTCACAACAAAATCTTTGGTATGGTGTATGTGACCGTGCATCACAAAACGAACAAAAAGTCGCACACACTGATTTTGTGTGAGACTGAAAATAGGTGAAATGGGTCTACCTAGCCGATCTTGACTTTTTCATATTTTCTAAAAGAGCAAGTCTTCTTCTACATTATGCTAAAATTTGGGATCATAAAACGGGCAGGAAAGTGTATTTTTAAGCTGTTTATCTCGAACATTTTTTTTTTTTTTTGCAGAACAGTGTGATTAGGTGTGTCTTTAGAGTCCCATTTTCATTTCTTAAAAACCTTGTACACACTCTTCACTTTCAACTCTAATAACTTTTGACAGGATGATGCAACTGCATTGAAAGTTGGCAGTAATTATGGACAGAATGTGTTAATAGGGCATGCTTAAGTTCAATTTAATCTGATAATCCCTTCATTGTTGTTACTCCAGTGGTTTACATCCTGTTTTTTTTTTTTGTCCCATTCATCGCACAGCAAGCACGGCTTGGTAGAGATTAACCGCTTGAATAGACACTGTACTTCAGAACCTCTTTTCTCAGTTCACACTTTTCCTGAGTGTGTGTTTTCTTTCCAATATTTAGACAGGTTAGGAGAGTCCATTTCATTTGAGTTATACATCATTTTAAAGCTTAAAGTCTGCTCTTTCAGAATATGCTCTTAACTAAAATTTCATGTCTGGCGACTTTCTGTTCGTTTTGTGATGCAGGGTCACATATAAAACATATATTGACGCCTTTTTTCATTCAGGTCAGAGCCAAGCCCCTTTATTTTTCACAACAAAACCTTTGGTATGGTGTATATAAACATATACATTGACCCTGCATCACAAAAAAAAAATGTATATAAAAAATAATAATATAATGTATAACTAAAATCAAATGGACTCTTCTAACCTATCTAAATATTGGAAAGAAACCACACACTCCCCAGAAGTGTGAACTGAGAAAAGAGGCTCTGAAGTATAGTGTCTATTCAAGCGCTTAACCTTTACCAAGCCGTGCTGGACGTGCGATGAATGGGACAAAAAAACAGGATGCCAACCACCGCAGTAACAACAATGAAGGGATTATCAGATTAAACTGAAATTGAGCATGCCTTATTAACACATTCTGTCCATAGTTAATGCCAACTTTCAAAGCAGTAGCATCATCCTGTCAAAAGTTATGAGAGTTGAAAGTGAAGAGTGTGTGCAAGGTCTTAAAAAAATGAAAAGGGGACTCTAAAGACACACCAAAAAATGTTCGAGATAAACTGCTTAAAAACACACTTTTCTGCCCGTTTTATGATCTCAGATTTTAGCATAATGTAGAAGAAGACTTGCCCTTTCAGAAAATATGAAAAAGTCAAGATCGGCTAGGTTGACCCACTTCATCTGTTTTGAGTCCTCACACAAAATCAGTGTGCGCGACTTTTTGTTCATTTTGTGATGCACGGTCACATATATTGACACCTTTTTTCATTCAGGTCAGAGCCAAGCCCCTTGATTTATAATGAGGCTACCTGACATACTCTGATCAGCTCACTCTTGGTTTCCAGGCTGTCTGTTAACATCACCTTGGGGTAAGGATTTGCACTGGGAACCCCTTGCAGCAGTCACTCTCTGTGTGTGCTGCACATCAATACGGATCAGGCTGGACTGGTTTGTACAGTGCACTCCTGTTATAACGAACACGGTTATAACGAAAATCCAGGTCGCAAAATTATCGGCTCTATGTTTTTTACTTTGTATTTGTTTGGTTATAACGAAATTCTGATATAACGAAAGAAAACTGCCGGTCCCGAGGACTTTGTTATAGCAGAATTCCACTGTACTTAAAGGGTGTGGTGGAACAGAGAATGGAGAGAACTATTCCATCTCAAAGTTACACAAACATAGCTAGGCATCATAAGGGACAACCACATGTCAACTTCACTCTTGGCACGACTGCTGAACAGGATCAGAGTCCTGGATAAGACTTTATACCAAAATATTTAGCTGTACGATTATGAATGAGCACCAATTGATTGTCCAAACTTGGTGCACACTGTTTTCTATGACACAGTGGATTCCCGTTATAATGAAGTCATTGGGACCGGCAGTTTTTCTTTCATTATGCTGAAAATTTGTTATAACCACACAATAAAGTATACAGAGAGATATTCATGATAATTCTTGGATCTGAATTTTTACTTCTTTCTAACATGAATATCATTATAACTGTACTTCATGTGTGACCTGTTAAAAGGAGCCCCTACCCTCTTTTTTTTTTTCTACTACTGACAAGACATGTAACTCCTTCATCTTCATCTTAAAAATGCTTACTAGTTTGATGGTTTCTCGGAGTGAATTTTCGAGCATCGACATGTCCACCTGGTCAGAGTCACTTCTTTTGAAGATTAGAGCGACTTCTGGCTCCGGGATGCTTGGGTGCTTCCATCTGTCCGCGATGCCATTTAAATAGTCGAAATCTGTCTTATTTGCATGCTTTCCACAGTGTAACGGGTCTGACGTACTGCTTGATCTGATTTAAGAACAAAGAAAAAAAAGTAGAAAAATATCAATTAAATTTTCTTGTTGAAGAATATCATGTAATACAATTGTACAATGTATAATGTACTGGGCAGAAAAAAAAAAAGTGCCCCCCCCCCCCCCCCAGATGAAAGGAAATTAACAACATTTTTCTTTTTAAAAGATGACATAATGTACAGGTAAAAATCATTAACAACAAAAGAGCAAAAATATCAAAAGGCTTTATGACGATTGTTTGAATGACAATATTCATCTGTGGTGGTTGTGCTTGAGTTTATTGATAAGCAAAGTAGCAGTGACTGATCTTAAGCCTTGGAAAAGTCATGAGATGGCAGGTTGTGGCAAGAATTAGATGAATCATGGAAATAGATCGGTAATAGGATGAAATGGTTTAAATCAACAGAATTGTACAAAGGAGAGCTTTTCACTGCAGGCTATCCTTACTGCAGTTTGTTTGAATGATGGTATGACCATTTACACACTTTGCTGTCCATTGTCACAAAATGCTCTTTGAATTGAAAAAACTTTCTTTTTTTTTTGTCACCAAAGACAGATCACAAAACTCCCTATAATCTCTATTGTATGTTCACACTATTTTGTAAGTGGCCTTCTGTTGGGACTGTTCAGCTGTGTTCAACCAGTGGAAGTTTTGCCCAGCACCAAAAACAACTTGCCAAGATGGGGAACTGTATATGTGGGAAAACTGACAATGATGCTGAAAGTGGGTATAAATGCACCAAATTCTGCCGCTAACACTATAAATTAAATACCCTTCATTGTTTAAACAATCAAATGGTCTGAATGAGTGAGTTCATTAATAAGCAGACATCTTGGATCAAGCAGACAGATAGATTTTAACTACTTACACAGATATGGGTATTTGGGACTAGAGACTGGCATATCGGCTATCCTATTAATCCATGGCTATCTAGATTGTACAGCAGGCATGACCTGCCTCTGTTCTCAGATTCCACTCCCTCTACAATATAACACAATCATTTCCTGGCACCAAGGAATTCACAATTTAACTGATTTGATAGACTGACTCATTTTGGTAGCCTCTTGTCCAAATCTACTGCCAAACTGTAACCTGTAGACAACTACACTACAGTAAGTAGCAACAAATGCCACAACAAAGACTATACATACTTTAACGTGCTGTCTTACGACAAAAACATCTTGGTCTAACCACAAAGTTTTTGAGTCTAAACCTTACCCACAGGTATACCATGAGATTTGATGTCTGGTCTTCAGTGTAATTATGATAAAGTATGTAAAAGTATTACATGCACAATATACATTGGTGAGGGCTCTAGTAAGAATAACCCAGACAAGGTACCTTTGGAACAGTCTGACACTGATGACCGTTTTGATGAAGATGATTATTAGAAAATGGGTAATAAATGCCTTAACACAATGATGTGTATAATTTGTTTCACAAAATCATAAAGTAGATCTTTGCCATCAAAAGAATATGAAATGTAGTAATTTCAAATTCAGCAGCAGCCATTTTCATGAGTAAATAAAATGATGAAATCTCGCTAAATGAAATGACGAAATGATGAAAGTGCTAATGTCGCGAATATGATGAACAGTCATTATCATGCTTTACTGATGACCGGTCATTTAGGGAGAGTACTTCTTCAAGGATCAAGGTTAGAAGTCATGGAGATTGGTGAAAGTACTCCAGAACAGAATTAACAAGCATACCAGTACTGCAGCCAGTGCAGATTTTGTAATTGTACATCATAATTCTTTATGAGGGACTGATAAACAACTAGCATACAGCAAACACCACCTGCAAAGGGAATTATGAATGTCCTAGGATGTAACAGAAGTTGCAAAAACTGTCAGTGGACACATCAATGGCCAAAATGATTGGAGTGCTTACCATTGACTGTATGTTCATCACTACATCATTACACATTAAATTTAATACACTAGATCTACACTTGTGGGCCGCCGATTCATTTTTACTTGACGCACAAACGACGGCCTGTGTTTCATTGATTAGATTCCATGGATTCATATTAATTGTAATAAAGTCAGTAACAACATTTAGGGTCTAAATAAGACTTTGACATACGTATCACTCTTTTCAACTCCCGTTTTTCCACACGATAAGCATTCCTGGCCGTCCGTTGTCAATATAGTTTCACCGAAGCCATATTTCTTGGCAAGGATACTCATCACTGGATCGTCGCCGGGGAGTTTGCCCGTGTCATCGTCGTGCACGGGTCGGACGAGCAGCTCGCCAGTGGAACTTTCCTGCAACTTCCAGTGGGTTGCAGAGCGAGTGTTTGTCGAAACGATACTTGCAGAGATCACATAGAGCGTCATGTAGGTCATATATGGCACATCTAGCGCCATGATGACACAATTACGAAGGCTCAATTGCGGCAAATCAGGGTCAGAATCGCTACCGTAATCTAGAACCTTTTTTCCTTGTTCTCAGTAGCTAGCTATTTACTGTCACATCACATCGATCGACGTAAATAAAAATGTGAGTCTACCAAGCGCCACCTACGATGCTTGTATGGACAACTCGAGACCTCGAGAGACTCCGACGGTGTTGTGGCACGCGATAGAGATCCTGTAAAACGAGCAATACTCGTATTTTGCGAGAGTCAAGATTCGTGAAATCAAAATACACGTGAAAGTTCTTGTCTACACTATACACAATGAATGTTAGAGGCAATTCGCGAAAATTTCATTCCACGAAAAAGACCATATTCGCGAAAATTTCATGCCGCGAAAATATCGTGTTGGAAATCAGTGAGCTGGACAGGTGTATGACAATAAAACCAATAATTATTCGAGGAGTTTCAAGCGACTTGATAAAACGCAAATACAAGTACAAAATAATTACTGATAATGTTTTCTAATCAGTATTGCCGGTGACAGGATATAACGAAAAGAAAATGGTTAGTTGTCAATGAATGAATAATTCAGGAATATAGACCGGATTACTAAATCTATATTGATGTTTCATCCGTCCTGATTATTATGTTGTAACGAGCTATAACCTATTTATATAACCTCAAAAGCAATATTGTTGTCAATACTTGGAAGCCAGTTTGCATACATGCACTACCCATTGTTGCAAGTTTGGGCAAACCATGGGTGTATGCAAGGGGGGTCGGGAGGGTCGTACGACCCCCCCCCCCCAAAAAAAAAAAAAAAAAAAATTCAAAAGGTCCACTTTTTGTAAAAGACATTTTTGTTTTTCGAGGGATTTTTACCCTATAGATCTATACAACAGGAAAAAAAAAGTCACTTTTGTATGCACCAAATGGCCCCATTTTAAGATATAAAATTCAAAAACTCCGTACCGTCAAGGTGGGAGGGGGGACACCCCTTCCCACACCCTTCCCCCGCTCGGTCACTCCTCTCCCTCGCAAAGGTAAAGGTCCAAAAATTGTGATTACGACCCCCCCCCCCCCCCCAAGAAAAAATCCTGGATACACCCCTGGCACCTTTCAGGTTGTCAAAAAGAACCATCGTCAGAAAGACATGAATGATACCATTTGAATAATTTATGTTAGTAAACCTGCTTGTTGGTATACAATGGATTGAGTTCAATGACTCCGGACAGCGATTTAAAAACAGAAATGTCAGCAATGTGAATATTGTTCCTATTTATACCCGTGAGATTCCTGCAATTATCAAAGGGACGATATTTATATGGCCATGCATGTCCAAAGACTCGAAGACACGGCTGGTTTTAGCCTATTCATTTCCTCATACACCTTTATGATAATGATTAAAAGATCTTAATTAACTTTCCAAAAAGAAAAGAGCTACATTCGATACTGCAACTTGTATTGATTCCCATTAGCCTAAGCTCAAAGTGACTGTTTCTGACAATGAATAATCAATACAATATAATGAATATAATGTGACCCTGCACCTCAAAACAAACAAAAAGTCGCCAGACAGGAATTTTTAGTTAAGACCATATTCTGAAAGAGCAGACTTTAAGCTTTAAAATGATGTATAACTCAAATCAAATGGACTCTCCTAACCTATCTAAATATTGGAAAGAAAGCACAAACTCAGGAAAAGTGTGAACTGAGAAAAGAGGCTCTGAAGTACAGTGTCTATTCAAGCGCTTAATCTTTACCAAACCGTGCTGACTGTGCAATGAATGTGACAAAAACAGGAAGTAAACCACCAATGTAACAACAATGAAGGGATTATCAGATTAAACTGAAATTAAGCATACCTCATTAACACATTCTGTCCATAATAAAAGCCAACTTTCAAAGCAGTGGCACTATCCTTTCAAAAGTTATTAGAGTTGAAAGTCAAGAGTGTGGACAAGGTTTTTCAGAAATGAAAAAGGGATTCTAAAGACACACCTAATCACACTATTCTACCAAAAATGTTCGAGATAAACTGCTAAAAAACACACTTTCCTGCCCGTTTTATGATACCAAATTTTAGCATAATGTAAAAGAAGACCCGCTCTTTCAGAAAATATGAAAAAGTCAAGTTCAGCTATAGGTTGACCCATTTCACTTATTTTCAGTCCTCACGCAAAATCAGTGTGTGCGACTTTATGTTCGTTTTGAGGTGTACGGTCACATTCATCAAGTAGTTAAAATGGACAGTCACTATATAGGATTATGTTTAAGCATAAAATTAATTCATTGCCTTAAGATGTTTTCTGGTATGATATAGATTTAACGATCAGATCCGCAGCTACAACGCTGAAAATATTTGTCATATCAGTTTCTTCTTCTTCTACAGAAGCGGATCTAGAGGGGGGTTGGGGGGGTTGCAACCCCCCCCCCCCAAAAAAAAAAAAAATAAAAAAAAAATAAATAAATAAAAAAATCCGGGGACTTGTAATTTTATTTTTTTCTATTTATGGCAATGACCTCTATATACCAAAAATAGTGGTGTTTTAGATGCAAGAAAACGCCATTTTCACACACAGATTTTCAAAAATTCTCCCTACTGTGGGAGGGGGGAAACCCCCCCCCCCCCTCAAAACCCTCCCCCCCTCGCTCGCTCCGCTCGCTCGGGCTCGGTCGCTACGCTCCCTCGCATACCGCCCCAACCCCCTCCTTTATAAAAAGCTAGATCCGCCCCTGTTCTATATAGTAAAAATGTATAGGCCTACTCTCTAAATTCCTTAGAATTAGATGAGGGACAAATCCAAAATTGGATTGAAAATCTCAATCTGATAGATTTAGAAGTCAGTCTAATCTTTATGTCTTATTTCAGATTTTCCTTAACCACAATCTCATAGATTGATTTCTAATCTAAAGGGTCCTAAACATAACTCTCTTTAGATATGCTATAGTTAGACTACTAATAACCAGTCGATAGTTACAGGTCTTCCGCCTTAAAGGAAACCCAAACCCAAAGAGAAATGTGAATTGAGTGAAAGCAGCAACATTTTAGTAGAACATGATTATCAGTGAAAGTGGGACAATCGATGCAAAAGTTAAATGAATTTTTAAAGTTTTGGTGTTGGAACTGCTGGATGAGGAGTCTACTAGAGGTTATGACGTATGTGTGGACAACAACATAAAGAAAATATAAAGAAAAATTCACACACACTCACACACACACACACACACACACACACAAACACAAACACAAACACAAACACACTCCCTGACAAGTTTCAGAAAGCAGGAGGAATATTGCTCCGCTTAACATGTATTATGTCAGTGTCAAGTTCAAGGAGTGTGTAACTTTCATGAAAAAAAACAAGAATGATTTTTTGTGGAATTCCATTAACCCGTTCCATACTGAATTCTGAAATCCCCATAGACTTAATATACAGGCCACCAGGTTTCCGTACATATTTTGTAAATCAAACTGTTTTCGGACATTATTTTCACCATAATTCCACATTCTTCTTCATTTTTTTTTTTTGTGTGTATATCTTCAGCTGATTTTTTTTTTGAAACTATAGATTGTAACCAACTCAGTTTGAAAATGAAACAAACAAACAAACTTTTAACTGTGCCTGTGATTATTACTGATGCAATGAACAAAATGACCCAGTATAGTACCTATATCATATAGGCCCTACTCATTTTTATGGGAAATACAATTTTAGTATCAGCCCCTATTCATGTTTAATAATACAAAGAAGCAATTATTAGTAATGACGTCAAACACTATCGGATGACTGATGGCTAAATGGCTAAAAAAAAAAAAAAAAAAAAAAATACCAGAGACTAGGCCAATATGGGTATACATGTAAAATCAAACCTGCCTATAGCGGCCAATTGTGTATAACGGCCACCTGCCGTCGATGCGGCCAATAAAAAATCACCCTGCGCCTGCTCCCCTCGAGAGAAAGTGACTCGACCTTGCTCTTACCACAACAATATTGCTCCCAAGGACTTCTAGTATAGAGGCAGGGCAGGGCCGGCGCACTGTTTTCAAAAGTGTGGGGGCCCACTTCCGGGTTTCATGAGCTAACAAGCAAAAAAAAAAAAAAAAAAAAAGGTCCTCAGCTCATTCTCTCCCCTCCCATTGTAGTGCCTCTTGTAACGTACTTCCGGGTTGAAAAAAGTGTGGGGGCCCAAAGTGATGGCACCTTATGTATTCCTTTGTATGGTGTACAAAAAGTGTGGGGGCCCGGGCCCCCACGGCCCCCACGGCTGCGCCGCCCCTGCAGGGTAAGGGTTAGGGTTGGGCTAGGGTTTCAGATAATAGTTTGATGTGAGGATTAGGATCATATCCGGGTTATAGGCTTATGTTTCAGTGGGTGGAAAATGTATTATTTGGCTTTAGCGTGCAGATTATGTCAAGGCCGAGTAATAATTATCGCAAGAGCAAGAGTTTATGGAACCTGAGAGAAAAGCTGATAGTTAAAGACCTTGTCTATAGCGGCCACCTGTGACGGCAACTTTTTTTGTCTCCCTTGAGGCCTATAATAAATAGTGGCCGCTATTAACAGGCTTGCCTAAATGGACAGCTGCACATCCAACTTTTTACAGGTATCTTATTTTTTAGCAAAAAACAAAACAAAACAAAACACAAAATACTACTAATAAAATAAGATTTAAAAAAATGAATCCCTAACTCATAATGTACTCTGGTCTCTATCCGAATCGCCATGGGCCTATTAATTAAAGGGATAGTTCAGTATTGGTTGAGATCGTATGAGAATTGGGCTTTTAAGTTTTCGCAAGATACCAAGAAAACACTTGTGAAATTTTACAGAGCATACCATGTTAAGAGGCATTCAAAGTTTATTTGATGAAAATCGGGTTTGGAATGACTGAAACATCCAAAAACAAAGTAAAACAAAGCGATCGTAATAAATTGTGGGTCCCACACTTTATTACAATCGCCCTGTTTTGGATATCTCAGCCATTTCAAAACCAATTTTCATCAAATAAAGTAACGTTGAATTCCTCATGGAATCACATGCTCTTTCATATTTCATAAGAGGTTTCTCATTATCTCACCAAAAAAAAAAAAAAAAAATGTTAGAAACTTGAAATTAGGTGCTCAACCAAAACTATATGATCCCTTTGATAGGCCTGGGTATAGGCCTGTTATTATGATGATGGCTGCCACCACTCTACTCAGCCTAATTATTTAGCGCGAATCGCGTATTTTGAGATGGGTCCGCCTTACATAAAGAGGATTTTTGTGATTTTTCCCATTTTAAAGACTCGGATACCGAGTCCATCAAGCCATGGTTCACTGTTCCCCCCCCCCCCCCCCCCGGACGACATAGAATACATGTAATCATTTGAGCTGAGCTTTTTAGTGTTTTTCCCCTTTTTATATTATTGTTCTTTCAATCGATACCGAGCTGGCTACACACAGCTCAAAGAATGATTGACCGTCCATTTAGCTAGCTTTTTTGTGTGATCAATGACTTGTTTACTACCTAAGCTGATATTTGGGTGAATGAAACTAAAAGCAGGTTCAGGAACACCAGCTCCGGAGTAGGAGCCTACTGTTAAATCTTAGAAGAGCCGCACCTAAAAAACGATTAGAACACCAAGGCTCATGATTCATGCTCTTGACTGTGTTATGTTGTGCCATACTAGTATTCATGGCTTGGATGCTAGTCTAGAGGTTTAGTAGACGTGATCTCAGCAAACTGAGTTATTTTCTGAACACAAAATAACAACACGGTACGTTCAGTGTAGCGAACAATAGTGCAGAGCATCCCCTGAGAGGGCATTGAGCGAGACTATCGATCGCGATATGTTGTTTGTCCGATTTCACTTCCTCGTTTGGGCGCTGAACGAATAAGCAGTCTGTGCGGTAGGTCGTAAACAACTGACGTGAAAAGCCGGAAAATGTGTCTAATCGACTTTCAACTTAGCTGAGGGTTTCCCATAAGCAATATTTGGATGTCAGAGCCAAGGTTTGTATGTACTGAATATTCAAAATCATTTTCGTATGTGTGTTTTTTTGATGCAAGATGTTTGCAGACTGAGTTGTAAACAAATCAATTATGATAATTGATTGCTGCTAAGTCAGTAAGATGGCTAGTAAGATATCGTGACCCGCGCCTCCCCCGTCTTTGGTGTCCTGCCCGCAGTAACCCGTGTATAGCCGAACCGTTTCCGGCATGTGTATCATGTGTATGGTCGTTGTTCATAAAGCTTGCCTCAGCGTATGGCCTGTTCATGATATATCAGTGTCAGATATAGGGTCTAGACCTCTAGTTTTAACTGTACACTGTTACTCTGTGGTAGTGTAATGTAAATTGTAAGATTTAAATTTACATTTTCAAAGTCAATTAGATAATGTGCTCTTGCTTGGCTAGGTTGGCACTGCACTGTCTGTGTGATGCGGATAAAATGTAGAATTGAGCAGGCTTCGAATCATAAATGTGCACATTAACCCATTGAGCATGAGTCAAGTCCTGATGTACTTAGTGCAAGTGTCAATGGAAATTTAGCAAAATCAGCCCGTTCTCAGCAGGTTGATTAAACACACCATCACCAAGTTGATGGCTTTGAGTTTGAGTACAACCAAACTGAGCTGTGCTCGATCAAGACGTGGTTCTTCGATCAGTACCAGTAATACCACTTCATTCTTGCACTGTTGTCACACTAATTTTACAAAAAGCACAATGACCATACAGTCACAAACTTTCATTTGTAGTTAATACCCTATGTGTACGTCACTAGTATTGTCTCCTATCAAAATATTTCTAAACATTAGTCTTACAATTGTGTACATGCCTTGGATAATGTAGACATTCTGCATTGGAAGTTTGCATAAGGTAAACGGAAAGATCCATCTGACTGGAGAGTCTTTTATTTTTTGACGTTATCGCTCTCCTCCGGATCCATGAAGCCAGATGCAGTTTCAGCAGAACATATCCCAGAAGCCCAGATACAGACCGATCTTTCAGTCAAGGCGTAAGGTTAAACCAAACTCTTCTTTTTGCCACTCGGTGTGATGTAACACAAAATCAATAACTCTTGGATAGACGCTGTGCAGGAAATGAATTGCATGGACAGAAAAATATCTCTTCGGGGTTTATATTTGTTCCTGTTTTGACACCAAAACCTCTCAAAATTAGACTTGAAACTGTTCACTGATAGGCTGTCAACTACAAATAATGGCAGCTCAATTAATATTCCATTCATTGATTACTTTTTGAGAGAAGGAGCATTGTCTCATTTCAGATTTTACATGTTTGAATTTGCATCCGCGTGCCCTCCTCCAGATGAGAACTAAAAAAAACCCCAAAACAAACTTGGGAGACTGTATTACGTCAATCCCACCTACAATCTTTAAAATCCATATCATTCCAGCTCTATGAAAGTGAAGGCAATTTCAAATGTACATTGTATTAATCTTGCTTCATTACTCAGAGTCCAGTCTTTAAAATTTAGAATGTTTTTTTTTTTTTTTCCCACATGTGAGTATTAAAATTTCAGGCAAATTATGAGATAGACTACACATGTGTTTACTTTCTATGAATAGAAAATTGTTAGGATGCTGATTTTCGAGACACCCAACCATGTACACTGTACATAAAATCAACAGATAGATTTGTGGAATTTATTGTGGTTCTAAGAGCAGAGAAACCAATAACTCTAAAAAACCCCTTCAAACAAATTACACTGAACAAGGATGATGACATACAAGTGTAGAAGTTGTAGGAGGCGCACATGTTTCAGAAACTAGCAATTTCATTCCATTTCAATACTGCTCGCGTTAATAACAAGTTCACCTGTGTAAAATTTATGCATGCTTTCTTCTTTTGTTCTGCTTCCTTGAGCCCCAAGTCATGCATTCTACATGAAAGATAGCACTTGTCTGTCTGCTGCACACTGTAATCTATGGTACAAGCGTGTATGCACTGTGGCAAAGTGGATAAGACTCCTTGGACCTTGGACAAGATGTTTTCAAATAACCCACCATGTCCCTCTTGGCCCAGCTTGCAAAGCTAGGGTAATGATCATGACAGGGTCCTCTGGTAGAGCAGTGACAATACTGAAGAGGCTACCCTGGATAAAAAAATAATATTTTTATCATTATAATCATTAAATAGATGAAAATGGTATTTACACTACATGACACAAATTCTTGCATAGTGGGACTGAGAACTCTATGCTGTGATGTAGATCTATGTAGAATAGAATGAATGAGACTTAAAAATGTGAGTGATGCTCTACCTCTTGAGCAAGAGGGTCAGCGTGCAAGATTTGGTAATGGCACTGCTACATACAATGTAGTACTTATGACAATGCAAATAGTGTGTGCAAAATGTGTGTATGTCAATGGATCTCAAAGTTTCAGTCATGATACAGGCTCGTATACCAATATACAATGTAAAGTAGATCAGTGTACAGTATGTGTTCATTGGGTGATGCTGTATGAGGTGTGGTCAAAGAGGAGGTACAGTATTCATCGCATAATCGGGACAGGTTGGGAGTAGCAAACACGACCCCTTTAAGCGGGGTGCCCGATTTCGCGATGAGCACTCACCATACACTAATGGCACATTTTGGTAGATTTTTTGTGTAAAATATCAACAAAATCAAATATCGCTTGACGAAAAATTTTCCCGTTTATCAGAGGTCCCCGCCCGATTATCCAGTGAAAATAACATGCATTGGAAATGTTTCTGGGAAGCGTATGTCATTTAAGCAAGGTTCCTGATTATCAGATGCCCGATTATGCGATGAATACTGTACTAGGCGAGCCACTCACTTTGATGAACAAATAAATTGACAAAGACTTGATATGGCCGCCCAAATTGCTCAAAATTGTTGTTCTGTTTTCACCAGGATTGCGTGCATTTGTGGACAGTTGAGACCATTTGCCCCGTTACCGTGACACCCGCCTCCAGCACAAGCCACGATGCCTCCCGGGTCCGTGCCGCATCTGGACGAGTGGACGGAGGGTGATTTGGCCACCAGTGTGGACATCATGTGCCTCCTGCCCAATGGTATTTATATTCCCCTACAGTGCAGCAGAGAGGCAACATTGACCAGTATCAAAAGGGTGAGCCTGACAAGCTAGAGCTCTACGAGCAGAGTAGAGAGATATTTTTCTTCTTTTCTTTAATAAGTAGATACATTGCACCGTAGTAATGTGCACTTAGACCTGTGGTGTGTGTCTTGATGTGCAAGACCTATAAATTGTTTTACCAGTAGGTGCTTGAAAGACCAATATTTTTGATATCTCCGTTGTGAAAGAACTGGAATATTTTGGACACAGTGCATAACACCCCTAGTCCCATCCCATATCTGTGTTGGGTACAATGTATACCTTTGGGTTTATTTCTGCAAATGATTATGTATTTCTGGGAGGACATTAAAATCTTGATGTCATTACCAAGTCTGTATTAACATTCAGAAATGCGCATGTACATCTTGTACATGTTGTAAATAAGACTAGAATTACAGAAAAATGAATAAAATGCAGGTTTTTCCAAGAATTATGTGTAGTTTGGCTTCATAGGAGACATATTTACTCCCAATAGTACGATGTTTTGAATGATGGCAGAGCAATAAAACTATCAATTCAGTATTAAATTGTTTCAGGCAAATAATTGCATACATTTCAAATACTTTTTGAGTCACAATTTAATAATCAACTAGAATATGACCTTATAAACCTGTGGGCAACTTGTTTGTGTGTGTGTGTGTGTGTGTGTGTGTTTTTTTAATGGCACAATGTGCCAAGTTGATTCCATTTGCTGACTACTAGTGGCCAGCTCGGTCAAAATGTTTGGGGTCAGAATCATTATTTTCGGGAACTGGTTGTATACAAAGTAGTGTACAAATGGCCATGTCGTACAATGTACCGGTCCTACATGTACCTGCTTTGATATACTACGTATGTATGGGGTATAAATACATGTATATTTGACTGTATTTTGTTTTTGAGGGAGTGATATTTAAAGTACATTTTCAAAATTAACAACTCATGAGCTACTACATCTCCAAGGTGGTAGAAGCACATATTGTCCGATATGTACAATGTAACGTTGCCAATTTCCTCTTTCTTAATAGGGTTTCTTCATAGCCCTGCTAGCTGCTCAAGCTAATAAGAAAAAAGAAAAGCCTTTTGTATTAAAAACATGATAATAGACATAGTGATGTCCATGAAATGTAAATTGAAGAGATATTATGAGTGTTTGTTACAATTTTTTGTGCAAGCAAAGAGTAACAGGCCTACCTCACTTGAGGAGACTTCGCAGCAACTGCTGCAGCTTTGATATCAGTTGCCATGATTCATGCGACTGGAAAGACCAAGAACTATAAAATTGCTTGCCCCCCTACCAAGAAGGCAACAGGTACAGAGTGTACTCCAGAGCGACATCTGAAACGACTTCTAACAAGGTGACGTCTTATTCACCTGGAAGTCGCGCAGACGTCGCTACAATGTCTCAGAGACATCTTCTCAGTCACAAAGATGTCTCTGGTAGGTTGCTATGGGTCTTCTGAGGTCGTAAAGATGTCTCGGGTGACCTCGCGGAATAACCAGGAATAACATCATGTTTCAGACTTCAAGGACAGAAACATTGAAATTTTGTCATTTTTTGCACACGATCAATGGAAAATTGTGAGGTTATGACATGATTAATAGCTCACTTAGAATATTTGCATACATGTATTTTTATCTACTGCACAAGAACTGTTTTGCAGAAATTAGCAAAAATTCAAAATGTCATAACTTTCATATTTTTCATCTGATTTCAGTCAAATTTTTACCGTTGAACTCGTAAGATTTTATTCTTTTTTATCATACTAACTTGCATTTGGGCTGGATTTTCCCCTTTAACTCCACCATACATGTAACTGTTACAAATGTAGGTTGACAGACTCCCCGTATTACAAGACTTGGGGAACGTCGCTCGGACCGTAAAGTTTCGCTACTCTACTGGCACACAGGTTTATATAATATCAAAACTTGTGAAGGAGCCACCAGCTCAGTTAGAAAGTTGTATCAATTGGCAATTAAAGACCACACTGAATAGAGCTCTGCATCCTGAAATGAATTAAACAGTTCTTATTACAGTTTCTGTGTGGTTCATAGAGCAATTATCACCTTCACTATCAAAACACTTGATCAGGAAAGACCTCTTCAGAAAAAAAAAAAAATGTGGAACAAGAAGAAGAAAGCATGGCCAAGAAGGATCCACTTTAAGAGTGAGTGGGTCTAGGACTTTTCTCACAATGCAATTTCCATTTCTGTCCATATGTATGGGCTGCAGTGTCGAAAATCCCCGCTTCAACGTGTTTAAATGTGTTTGATTAGCAGTGTAAGTTTGAAAATTTCACATATTGTAGCTGCCTTATCAGTTGCTCATTGTATGAGCAGACCATACATCAATGTATGGTGAACAACATACAATGTAATGACAACAAAACTACAAACTTTCAAACTCACATGTCATGTACAATACAACTGTAAACTAGGTATGTTTCCACTCATCTTGCACTGTGATGGGAAAAATAGTGATAGATTCTTGTGTGTGGACTAAAAACAAGTGTAGATGATAGACTGCAATGAGATATCAAACATTATTCCATTAATGATATTTTTGGAAACTCTCAGCTATACATTTGTCTTCATCAGCACACCATCCAAGCCCACGGTACAGTCGTGTACGTCGTGGGTAGTTTGTAGGATCGAGATTAGTTGCGGCCGCGGTATGACAGTTGTGAACAGGCACAATCAGACTGATATAAAAAACACAATGCATGCATGGAATCATGATCTTTAGGTGAATTTCCGATGTTTTTTCGGCCACCCAAAAACTAGTGAATTATCATGTATATGAAAAAAAGTTGATGTAGCCACCAAAAAAAAAATATGCAAGCGTGGATGTGAAACACAAATTTTTGACATTTTTAATTTTCATTCTGAAAAACCTTTGTAGTAAAAAATTGGGTGCGGCGCCCAGATCAGATGCATGTGAGGACGAGAAACTCTTTTTTTTACTTGGCCTTAATCCAGAGTCATCTGAAAGATTTGTACAAAGCTCGATTATAATGTAAAAATTTGGATTTGTCATGAAATGATTGTACATTGTAGATGTTTTAACTTAAAAAAAGTTTTTATTACTCTCTTAAATTGAGGTTTATACAAATCTAAACAAGTTTTTATTGCTCCCTTAAATTGAGGTTTATACAAATTTATCCATCTCATGTTGCTCTTTAAACTACCAAATTTTGAGTGCATTAATAGCTAATAGGAAACAGACCCCTTTATTTAAATAGCAGTGCTAAACACTGTACAATGTACATCGTGAGTTCTCAAGCAATGCCATCTACATGTACATACATAGTTTGTACATTTAAATGCACTTGCCCCGCATTCTGTCAAGGTTAAATAGCATTGTTACCTCAGCCATGGAAGGGGGTTATGTTTTCATTGGCATTGGTTTGTTTGTTTGTTTGTCTGTGCAAAATAACTCAAAAAGTTGTGTAACAGTTTGGATGAAACTACAGGTACATTTGTACATACAAGAAAGGTTGAGAATGACATAAGGAGTGGTCAGATAATTAAATTTTTTAGTCATCCAGGAGTTTGTATGGACTTTACGAAGGGCTTTTTATATTTTGGCAGGTAGGGTCAATGAACTTGGGAGGTCAAGGTGCGCATACATGTACATGTACTTGAGGTTTGCACTACATGCACTAAAGGTCGTGCTCTGCTCGGGCGAGGCGCTGCGCAGCTAGAAGCTGATGACGTAAAACAAAAGGCTTCTACAGATATTCGTTTTGGGAAATTGGGTGATTTTTAACAAGCTATCATCTATGGGGGGGGGGGGGGGAGATCAGGGGTGGAAAGGGGTGGAAAGGGGTGGAAAGGAGCTGTTTGCCGGAGGTCTGTGCTCTCAGAGTGTTTCTCTAGTTTTGTTATGTTTTTTATTAATTATTCATTTCCCCTTTGAGATCAGACATTATTATCAATGTGTTTTTTACAGTGATGTGATTAAATATTTGTGTATGTGTGTACATGTACACATCTGTACATGTGTGTGTGTGTGGGTGTGTGTGTGAATACTAAACACAATCTTTGCAGGGTGTTGGAAATTCATGGTGACCAGTGGGTTCTTTCTTTCCACCCACCCCCCCCCCCTCTTCCTAATCCCTGAACCCAGAAAGTGTAGTACATGTCCTGGTGTCTGCTTCAAATTGAAAGTGGTCTGATACCCCTTTCATAAACTCATCCTCCTATTATCCGCATAAGAATAATGCGGACAATTCAATAAAAAATGCGTTCACAAACTCTGAAAATAATCCGCATTATTTTTACGAGCGCCTGTCCTGGAAAAGGCGGATAATCGTCATGGTGACTGCACACATCCCTCCTGCGGGAAAGACAGGTGACGTTTGACCGCACCCCGGCAATTATCCGCATTATTTGGGTTTGCGTTCATAAACTCAAAATCTGGTCCCGATGCTGCTATTATGCGGATAATAGAAGGGTCGAAATAATGCGCATTATTCTATCCCCGCTCCGATTTTACGACCAAATGTTGCGGATATTATCCGCATTATTGAGTTTATGAAAGGGGTATTAGACATTATAATTTGAAACAGCCACATGGCTTAGGATCACGAATGGCTTTCAGCCAGAGACTTGCTACAGTTGTAATCCTCAAACAACTCTCAAATGTCAGCGGGGTTGGGATTCACAACTCCATGACCAAAGCACAATGTCAAAACAGAGCAAATGAAGTGTACTGTAGTTATTAATGGATTTCTAATTGACTCCTACAGCTGTAGGTACATATTTATAGTTTGTAGAAGACACAGATGGAGCATGCCTGTACATGTACTGTATATCTTGTATATCGTGTCTTTTGGTCGTGCAAAGCATGCCTTTGAATTGGAATTAATTGAATTTGAATTTGACAAGAGCAGACATTTGACTTGCATTCAACAAGAGCTGTCATTTTGTTCAAAGAATTTTCTGTGAATAAAGTTTATTCGCCAAAGCAGTCTTCACAACTTAGACCTTTTATTTGGTATCAAAGATTCCTTTAATACCAGGTACACCTTGTACCCTCTTTAAGTTCAAGCTTGATAGAACTTTATAACAAGAAGATGCATGGAGTTACAACTGTATGTACATTGTACAATGTAAATGCAGTGTACATACATACTGCAGCTTGGGCTACAACTGTTGATATGTTTAGTGTTGGAATGACAAATATACATGTAGTATGCTATAATACTGCTTTTGTACATCTTCTCTTCCTACTAACAAGGCTAGAAAGCCGTTTCATTGTTATTTTACATGTACACTGAATATTAGTGCACGTTCAAAGTGAGAAGTTATACATTGTATATCGTATAATGACATCTAAGACGTTTTTATGCCTCCGCCACGAAGTGGTGCCGGAGGCATTATGTTTTCGGGTTGTCCGTCCGTCCGTACGTACGTCCGTACGTACGTCCGTACGTACGTCCGTACGTACGTCCGTACGTACGTCCGTACGTACGTCCGTCCGCTTTCGTTTACGCGATAACTTGAGTAATATTTACTGGAATTTTACCAAACTTGGTCCAAGTATGAAGTATGATGGGGCAACGATTTGATAAGATTTTGGGTGAAATCGGCTAAAGGTCAAAGGTCAAAGGTCAAGGTCAAATCATGAAATTGTATCCGTTTACGCGATAACTCAAGACTGTATGGAGCAAATTTCACCAAACTTTGTTGGAGGATGATGTATGATGGGACAATTACTTGAATAGTTTTTCAGTGAAATCGGACAGAGGTCAAAGGTCAAAGATCAAGGTCAAATCCTAAAATTTATCTGTTTATGTGATAACTCAAAACTGGATAAAGCAGCTTTCACCAAACTTGGTCCAGGGATGATGTATGATGGGACAATTAGTTGAGTAGATTCTAGTGACATTGACAAGAGGTCAAAGGTCAAAAGGTCAAGGTCAAATGCTAAAAATGTTGCTATTTCCCCCATATCTATGCAATGCTAGCAGTTATTTTCTTGAAACTTAGTGTAGACATGTACTACTGCGTAAGGATTCTCCAGAGAGAGTTTCATGTCATAAGGTCAGAGGTCAAAAGGTCAAAGGTTAGGTGAAAATGTTTCAATATCACTTTTCTCCCAAATGGTTCAATGTATCTTCATGGAATATGGTACATATGCATGTACTGACTGGCAGGGATTATCTAGGGAATTTAGGGGTCATGGGTCAATAGTCAGGGGTTCAAAGGTCAAGGTCAACTCCTCAAAATGTTACTGCTGTATTTTCCTCATACATGTATACTAGTATATGCAATGATTGCATTATTAGTTTTAAAAGTGTTTGATATATGTACATGTATTACTTGATGGAGATTCCTTGGAAATGTCTAGCCAGAAGGTCAAAGGTCAAAGGTTAAGGGTCAAAGGTCAGGTTTAAATGAAAAAAAAAATATTTTGTACTGTAATTACACTCTTTTTTCATACCTTGAAAATTAAACTCAATGCATAAACTTATAATAAGGTCGGTCAGAAGTCAAGTAAAAATTTTCAATTCCCCAAATATGTGTACCTGCACTCTTTAATAGACAATTATAGCAAACCCAGTTCGTGGAAAGTGAACATTCAAGATATTTCTGACAAACCTGTTATTTCGATATTTTGCCAGTTATGTGAAACTGTCATCACACATTGTCAAGACATTGTACTATACACCTATTGGGAGAATCATGCATTATGGCGGAGGCATCAGTCGCCGTAGCGACATTTCTAGTTTATTTATTTATTTGTTTTCATTTTTATTTTTAAGGCAAAGAGCTTTTTTCCCTCTCAGACATTACATATGTAGCGATTGTAGGTCGATAGTGATCATGCAACCATTGGCCGGAGATTTACCATTTACAGTGCATAATGAGCTTGTAGAGAACTTTGTGAATCTACCAAATTACTGACACCGCAGTCTAATTAGAGATCTGCGCATAATGGCATGGTCTGTACGTTGTAGGCCTATGTATACAACGTAATGTTTAGTGGTAGTATTGTACAGGGTACATTGTAGGGTAATTTTGTATTGTAGTTTGCAATGAATTGATACATGGTTGACTGTTTGAATACAAGCAACTACGGTACTTTAATGTCAAAGCTAAATTTCAATTTAAATGAAATTTCCCAAATTGCTTTGGAATGGACACTAGCAGTGGGATAGTACAATGTAATGTGATAAACTGACAATTTATTGTTTTGACAGGCATGTCCTTTTAAAATATAAAAAATGTGATGTATAGTATAATACAAATAAACAAAAACAATGAAGACTCGTCAAGTTGATTTTTAATTGGTGGTGCTCTGATACATACATGTACTGTAAAGTGCAAATTAAATACTGGCCATCAATAGCCAAACTTTGTCGGAACTCATTCTTAAGTTTACACTCGTGTCACTGCAAATCACAGGTACAGTGTGTGACACATGTATTGTACCATCACTATGCTACATGTATACATTTCATGTTTCACAAACAATTGTAAGAGTTGATATTCACACTATATTAATCAAACATTTCTGGTAGAGCCTTAATAATGTTTGCATGTACTGATGTACAAATTTTGTACAGTGTACAGTACACTATGTGTTATCGGTACACAATTTGTATTTTCTATGTACAACCACATACAGGTTTATGTACCCTGTACATTGCATTTTAAACATGAAATGTGCAGGTTGTATGTTGTAGGCCCTACTGATGTACAGGTAGGGGATACATGTTGTATGACAGACCTGAACATAATAGAAAAAGAGCACAGAGTCTTTAGCCCTTTATCAGGATGGATCTCAAAACAGGAAAATGTCCTCGCCAGGAAGCTTATTTAGAAGCTTATTCTAAAACATCACACAAGCAGAAGCGTCATCCACACTATATCAAGAGAGCTGTGAGTTGTGAAAAAAGATGGCAACAACCTGGATGTGATTAAAGGGATATTGCAGTGTGAGCGTTAAAAAAAAAAAAAAAATGCACAAATGGGTGAGGCATTGAAATACATGTATGTGGTCAGAGGTATAGTTTGAAAGACATACACCACTTGAAAACATACATGACATATATTTGTTTGTTTGTTTTTTGTTCTATTTTATGATAAATATAAAGGACATCATGTACACTGTAACATACAGTACAAATGAATGTGAGGAAGAATTACAACTGCTGTAGGCAAGAAAAGTACTTTACATAATAAAAATATTGTCGCCATGAAAATGGTGACATAACAAATTTATGTGCACAAAAACATTATGTCAGTCATATTAAGTCTACAATGTACATGTACTGTATGTACCATATCTTTACTTACTCAGAACCAGCCTTGCTCAGTTTACATTTTGGTTTTCACGTATGATCATAAACCTGCAAGCATGATCAACCTTACAGAACAAAATCTTATTAGCCTGTTTTGTCCAAATTGATTGTCTTTTAATAGAGAGAAAGGTACAGAGCCTCACACGTACATGTATGTAATTATTGCTGGATTTGATCATCGTGACTGTGGTACACGCTGTACAAGTAGCTCCATTACAAGAAATTTGTATACTTTAATGTAGATTTAAATGTATAACCAGTGCTATAATTATGTAATACTAGTATCAGCATCTTTTCTTAAACAATGTTCGGTCAGAAAGTCACAGATTACACAATAGGTGTTTTCACATCAGCCCGATAAAAATCCAAGCTCGAGATATTTTTCGCGATCGCAAATTAGCGCGCTATTTCATTTCCTATTCACATCAGCCCGAACATTATCAAGAAGCGCTAGTTCGCATTAATTATCCTGCTATTTCGGAAATTTCCCGAGTTGGACTCGAGAAATTTTCTCGATCAATTAGCGCGCTAATTTCTATTCACATTATCAAATAGCGCGCTATTTCATGATCGGGTTAATTTCCCAAGTCAGAAAATAGCGCGCTATTTCGAAACATCGGGCTGATGTGAAAACGCCTAATGAAGATCCAAGCTGAATGTGTCTGTTGGTCTGTGTGTGTGTTCAAAGCAAACCAACATTACCCTCTTAAAGGCAATTTTATGAAAAATGTAACAGTCTATGGCTTGTCTGATGTGGTAGTGGCATTATATATTATTTCAGATGGTAATGTGATACACGTAGCATCGAAACAGCTGTATTGTAACTTTCCCACATCATTACGTTTAAGACTTTGCTCAAATTTTCATTGCCAATTTGTTTTGATATTTTTAATATTTATTTGTAAAATTGTGCCATGAACTTTTCACTCAGAACAAACTTCTCCAAGGTGCAGAATTTCCTTTCCTGGCAGTACTTGTCAGCTGAGGTGTAGACAACTGCGGAGTACGGGGACAGACAAGAGAGGCCAGATTACGGTGCCGCCACCAAAAGATGCTGAGACTTGACATTTAGTCTAACTGTACAGTCATCCAACTTGACCTTGCTTTGGAGAAAACAACATTCATTGGGGAGAGTTAAAGGCAGAGGGTGAATTAGGGAGAAAAAACAACAACATATCAACACAGACCTCTCTTCTCGTTCTGTTAAACTTTGATCAGGGGAGTGCGTAACATAAACCATTGGGTACAAAAAACGATTGTGACCTACTTCTTTTGCAACACAGTCACAACACAGGCTGGTTCTGTGTTGGAATGACACTATTAACATTCGTGCAAGAAACTTTTGAAGAGCAAACAAAGTCATTAAAGGACAGTCAGAATAGCATGATAATGTACATGTATGTGTACACAGGTACAGTACATCTTGCATTTTTCCATGGTATGAAAACCTTTTGATCCTTGGTGTGTAAATCTTGTGCATAAATGAAAGAAACATAATGGTACAAGCGTAGAAAGGCTTGACGTTACATATGCACAAATTTCTTGAGATTTTTCTCATGATCCAAATATCAAGATTTATAAAAAAAAAAGATATTAAATTTGCCTAAATGTATGTGGACATTAAAATCCCACTAATTAGTGCGATCAGCATTGCAATAGAAATCTCAAGAAATTTTGCAAAAATTATTTTGAAATTATATACCGGTAATAATAATTTTAGAAATTGCCCTATATACACATGTGTAATTTGCACCATGGCATGGGTGTGAATGCTTGAGATTTTCAGTCCTGTCATGATCCAAAACACCATCAAGGCAGTGCCCCAAACACAAGGGCAAGTGCAACCATAATAGGTTTTGGACAAGCACAGTTTGGTTGATAATTTATCACGTTTTGCACTTAGCAGGATATTTCTGTCCATCTGAATGGGCGCACAGTACACCGTATCTCAGCAATTGGATCGCAGTTGTTTCGTCTACATGAATGCGACTGTGTTCGGCTGCTCGGTGGCGTGGTGGGGCGTGTTGAATCGAGGAGCTTCTGAAGCTCCTTGGTAGACTCTCCAAACGGGTGCAGAAGGTATTAACAAAAATATTAAACCATTTCCTCATTCTTGCTTGGTACCAGTGCCAAAGTGGAAATAGTCAGATGACCAGAGACTTGTTCTTTTCAGTGGCGATGCTTGCTGCAACATGGAGACGCCCAATGTAGGTGAAGAGCAGTCATGTGATATTTCAAACACACGGCGGAGATGAGTTCTTGGCTCATGAATAGAAACCTTTGTGGGACATGTTTGTGATGTCTCTGTTTGTCCAACCGTGAAACACAATGAAATGCATTATTCCTATAGTTTCTTTGTAATAACACTGGTGATCATAGTGTATAGCGTCAAGGTTTCTAGAAGTCAAAGAGATCTGCACTCACCCGTGCAATAAATGTCCCAGGGCCTGAAACCGTGAAACTTTTGTCTAGTATGGTGGCACAGTACACATGTATCTCAAAAGACCTTGCTGTTTTAGATGTCATTGAAATGCCTTGCCGTAAAATGAACATGGCGGAAGTAAGAGAATTTACTGTCGAAAGCCGAGGCAAGGAAATGTATGATGTGTTGTGTACCTTTAAGGCGGTGACTGATTGTGAATCACAAGCTGCTGCAGCTTGCGTTTCTGTCTGCCACCTGAATATTTTACCCGCCAGGGGGTTGTCAAGTTTCACTGCCACGGAGTGTGCCAGGCCCGTAATTTGTTACAGTATGTGGAAGCTGTCAAGTTGATTTGTTCGTAAAATGTGAACGCTGCATTTGGTTGCATGCAGACCCAGGACCCTTTCTGGTTGCATCTGTCTTTGATGACAGATGTCTTTAATGTCTTTAATGATTCCCTTTTCCCACCCCTTTCATGGCCATTATCTCAACACTAAGTATTCATCTACATCCACCATTGATATCCATTTTTTTTTTGTAATGCACCTCATCTAGTTTTGCAGTGTCATGGCAAAGCTGTTGCAAAGCAATGTCTTGGATGCTGCTTGCAAGTTGTCATTTCATTACAGCATGTAGTTCACACGATTGTGTTCTTATACCCTGTTTCAAAGTAAAAGTTCTACAGAAGGTATACATACAGAGTTTGTGTTCAGGCCTGTAACTGGGGGGGGGGGGGGGGTTCAGGGGGTTCGAACGAAACCCACCCCCCTACCCCCCTCCCCACCCTGCTAGCGAGCAGGGTCCACTTGAACAAAAAATATACCCCTCCCAGAGTGAGACCCTATCCCGCTTGGTTACTTAACTCCCTCAGAAAGGTCCACTATTTCCAATTTTGGACCACCCCCCCCCCCCCCCCCCCATAAAAATCCTAGTTACGGGCCTGGTTTTGGCCAATTCAAAGTCACATAAAGTATTGTGTCAGTATAAGACTGTATGCACTTTAAAAGATCTTCAAGGCAAGATATTTAAAGAGGCAGAAAAAAAAAACAGTATAGAAGAAGCAGAAACAGAAAAAGAAGGAGGAGGAGGAGGAAGAGAAGAAGAAACAGAAAGAAGTAGAAAAGCACTCTGAGAGCGCAGACCTTTCGCAGACCTTGTTTCAAAGTAAAAGTTCTACAGAACGTGTGATACATACAGAGTTTGCGTTCAGGCCTGTAACGGGGGGGGGGGGGGGGGTTCAGGGGGTTCGAACGAAACCCACCCCCCACCCTGCTAGCGAGCAGAGTCCGCTTGAACAAAAAATATACCCCTTCCAGAGTGAGACCCTATCCCGCTTGGTTGCTTTAATAACTCCCTCAGAAAGGTCCACTACACGTATTTCCAGTTTTGAACCCCCCCCCCCCCCCCCATAAAAATCCTAGTTACGGACCTGGTGTTGGCCAATTCAAAGTCACATAAAGTATTATGTCCCTATAAGACTTTATGCACTTTAAAAGACCTTCAAGGCAAGATATTTAAAGGGAACACAAACCCAAAGAGCAATGTGGATTGAGTGAAAGTAGCAACATTAGTACGTGTAGAACACATCGGTGAAAGTTTGAGGAAAATTGGACAGTCGATGCAAAAGTTATGAATTTTTAAAGTTTTGGTGTTTGAACCGCTGGATGAGAAGACTACTAGAGGTTATGACGTATGAGTGGACAACAATACAAAGAAAATTTAAAGAAAATTCAACAAAAATTCATTTTTCTAGCATTATGAAAGAGCACTTGACTATTTAAACCGCTTTCAGAAAGCAGGGGGAATAATTGTTACCCTTAAAGGCATAATTTATCATTTGCAGGTGAAACAAAAACCCAGCATTAGTGCTTTAAAATAGTTCTAGTATGTGTGTTAGGGATAGAAACAACCACTGTAAAAATTTGAATTAGTTAAATCAGTGCTAAGTATTGCTAAATATACAAAATGTGAACAATAGTTATAATAAAAATGTTTCCAGACTAAACCGTCTACAGTTACTTTTTGTTAAGAAAAATACTTATATCTCCTTGTATTTTAGGCTTTATAGTGAAAATGTTATGTGGCAGGATGTTTTGTGGTACAACAGACCTAATCATATGCATCAAATGTGATATCTTGAACATTTCAAAATCACTGTTCCCAAAGGTAAACTGGACCTTTAACATATGTCAGTATCAAGTTGATGGAATTTGTAATTTTCATGAAAAATGATTTTTTTGTGGGATTTTCTATATATTTTCTTTATATTGTTGTCCACTCATACGTCATAACCTCTAGTAGTCTCCTCATCCAGCGGTTCCAACACCAAAACTTTAAAAATTCATAATTTTTACATCGATTGTCCGATTTTCTTCAAACTTTAACTGACATTGTGTTCTACTGTGTTGCTGCTTTCACTCAATCCACATTGCTCTTTGGGTTTGCGTTCCCTTTAAAGAGGCGGAAAAAAAATATAGAAGAAGCAGAAACAGAAAAAGGAGGAGGAGGAGAAGAAGAAGAAACAGAAAGAAGTAGAAAAGCACTCTGAGAGCGCAGACCTTTGCCAAGCAGCTCATTTCCACCTCTGATCTTGTTCTCCAAATGAGATACGTATTAAAGTGATTTCCACTCTTTAGATGCATGCTGAAAATTGCCCTATTTCCCACAACAGAAGCCCTTGTTGTTTCACACGTCATCAGCTTCCAGCTGCGCACGCCTCGCCCAAGTAGAGCATACTACACGTACACTTTTTATAGTGTGTGTACTGGTAGGTACGTTTTACAAATGTATGCAAACCTCAGATACGCTCAGCTTGAACTCCCAAGTTCATTGACCGTATCTGCCAAAAGATTACAAATTACCTTAAAGAATTAATTGAAAATTCCTGGATCTCTACCAAAATTTAATCATCTGTTCGTTGTGTCATTATCAGCTTTTCCTATAGATTCAATCCAAATCAGTTCACAACTTTTTGAGTTGTCTTCCACACAGACAGACAAACAAACAAACAAACAAACCAATGCCAGCAAAAACATAACCACCTCCCTTGGTGGAGGTGCAAACATTATCATTTGTTATTTGTACTCGTATCTCTTTAGATGTTTGTTGTGTTTTGTCACTTGTGAAGCGCTTTTAAAACATTTTCGTCTTTAATGAAGTGCTAAATTTTCAATAATATTATTATGAAAAGAGGAAAACAAGAATGAGAAGGACTTGGCAGAATAGGAATGGGAATAGAAGATACAGAGAAATAGGTGGAGAAAAAATTGGAGGAAGTTAAGAAGGGAGAAGAATGGCGAAATGAGTGGACTATTGTAGTCGAAACTAGAAGCTAGGCACCGATGAGATGTTAAAGTAACAAAGAACAGAGCCTGAACAGAAAGTGAACTTTGTTTTTGTCTGTATCAAATCACTTCAGAGGTACTTAAGAGTTATTTTAGGAGTGTGTGTCAGAGCAATTTGCTTTTAGTACACTGTACATTGTACTGCATACATTGTACACTGTAGAAAAGTAGTACTGTACAAGTAGTACAATGTACATTGTACACTCTGTGCATTTTGGTGTACCCCATTATGTACATGTACAACCTACAATGTAACAATACATTGTATGTTTTGTCAGCCTAAATTTCAAATTTAGATCAATATTCTACATATGGCATCAAAATCTTACTAGTATCATTATTACATGTACTACTTTTCTAAAATTCTTACGTGTACATGAGACAGGATACTGTAGATGCAAAATATGGGATCATTGAACTTGAATGAATACAAAATGATTTAGCCCTTTGCTTTACTAGTGGTAATATGATAATCAGCATCTATTTTGTAGTTGTATTTATAACACTGTAATCATTTTTACAACGATAGTGATAATTGCAAGATGCCGGACTGATGTACAAGTAGATGAGCATTGATAAATATTATACAACACCTAAAAAGAATGTACTATGTAGCTATCCAATTGGTCGATTTCCCATCATGTGACGTACAAATGAAATGTCTTTTAATCTTTGTTGTTGTTGTTGTTTGTGTATGTGTTGGGGGGGGGGGGGCTGTTCTGGTGTGGTCAAGGGACAGACTTTTTTTTTTTTTTTAACCATGGATGTACAGTAAGCAAATAATCAACAATGGTGAAGGTGATGGGACAAACTATCACTTCCGAGGTGATCTGGATGTAGCTGTCTTTCCAAAGTGCAGCTGAGGAAAGATAGCGTACACATTCAGATCGCTGAGAAAGTGATAGTTTGTCTCATTGCCTGAAGCCAAAAGTTGATTATTTGCTTTATACTCCACATCTAGCGTCCTAGATATTCCCATTTTATTCCACATCTGAAACCATTTTTAATAGCTGTCTCAGGGTATCCTCAGGGCTTAGGCTACATTTGTACGTAGTTTACTTAAGACAAGACGTACAATGTAGATGACAAAACAACAAATTTGCTCCACGCCCTGCGCGTGGTACCGAAATAAAAGCGCGTTGCACTGTGGTCTATCACTTGACCCAGGTCAAATGATAGACCACAGTGCAACGCACTTTTATTTCGCTCGTACTCAAAATTTTAAGTTGTATCACGCATTTGTAAAGGACTGTGTGCACTAGAAAGAGATCAGTGAAACAAAATGACAGTCATCATTAGAGTATAACAAACTTTTCTTCTCAGGTGATGTGATGGGCAAAACTATGCTTTATCACGTGATCAGCTCTTGACCAATCCTATAGCAAGATTCTTAGTATGTGGAATATACAATGTACAGTGTAATATGTACTACACATCATCAGCGCTGCCACCTGATTATGTGCATCTTTAATGAGTAGGTGGAGATGTTTGGACAATGACGACCATGTACTTTGTGAATCGTCACTTGACAAAAGAGCCATTTCCCTCATTTCAGTCTTATTTGGCTGAGGTGCCTTTTCAGATTTTGAATGTTAATCCTCAATGATGGGGGAGAAGCAAACCTCAAATCAAGACAAATTTTGTATTACTGTCCATGTTTTCTCTGAAACAATGTGCAAAAATGGGAAAAATTAGATTGCAAATCACCATCAAGATGCCGAAATATTTGTTCTCTCTTGAAATGTACATGTTCCACATGCATTTTGCAAATGAAATTGCTAGAGTGACGATTTCCAAAGATAAGCAACAACTTTACTGCACATTATTTTTTCTTGATTAGAGTGTTTTCATCTTCTGCACATCTACATGTATGTAGGTTTTCAATTTCTTGAAGTGCCATTTTTTGCTTTAATCCAGGTAGGCTGTCAGCAGTGATGATAAGATCAAAGCATGTTTAGAATATTTTTGTGACACTTTTGACAGAAACGGGTGCATGAATAGATAATTAACAGAACAAGCAACAAATGTCCATGTGTACATGTAGGCCCATGTTTTAACATTTCCACACAATGTTCTGAAATTTATCTTAAATCAAGTAAAATCAGCAAACAAAAAGTTTTTCTTTCAATTTGTGTCTATTTGATGAAAATGTTCACATTTCAGATTCCCTCTTCTTCTTTCGTGTCTGATTTTGATAAAACTGCACCATCCAGTTTTTGCGTATAATTAACTCAAATCACTAAGCTATCCTTACAGTGTGATACAGGTACAGTGTAATTCCACCTGACATTGCAGTGGTAATATTCCAACAATGTACATGTAGTACCAAATTCTAAACTCCAAAAATGAAATTGGAGTACCATTGTAATGCTGCTTCACTCTGGAAAACTCATCAGGTAAGGAGCTGTGTTTGATGTACAGCTTGTATGTAGTCAAGGGTAGCGTGTAGACACACTATCATCATTAAATTGCGTTACAATATTCAGACAGTCTGGCTGAGTGCAACAATACCCGCAATTTCAGAGGGCAGGTAGCATTTTGTTTACGTACGTGGAGAATGAATTTAACAACATGTATCATACCAGCTGTGTGAAAATCGAGTCCCTTAAGAATATTTACAAGTGTAGCAAGTACAGTTATGTAGGGCTCAATGCTTGTAACATGAGAACAAGCTACTGGCTTGGTTTTCAAGGAAGTATATTTTTCAGGGTTTATTGTTGTGTATGTGTGTGTGTGTGTGTGTGTGTGTGTTGGTGGGTGGCTGAATGGTTTTCCTTGGCAAGATTGTCTTCTAAAGCTTATGAGCAGCTCCCGTAAAATTTCATTTTTGGAGCAGAATGCAGTTTAATTTTCCCTGTGCTTACTCAATCTATGTAATCAACTCGAAGGTACAAATTTCTGTAATATTACAGTGTGTTCAAGCATGATATTTTCAATATTGTTTTTGTCAATATTTCGTAGATTTTTTTTTTTCAATCTACTATCAAGGCATTCCATACATTTAAAATCATTCTTGAATAGTGTGTAAATTATTATATTATATCATGCTATCACAATTTTGAGAATTACAGTAAATCTAGCATCTAAACTTTGCCGATGATGATTTTTTACTCAAAGAAAAGTTTACCATCGTATAATGAGCAATAATTTATTTTGAGTGAGGCTTATAAAACATGATTTGGATGCACCAAAATGGACTGGTCACTCGCCAAACTTAGCTTCAGTTGCGTGCTCATAGTCATACAGACTGCATAAACTTTGAGAAGATTTGTGGGGGTTCCAGAAATTCTCTAAGTTTGAGTGGGAAGCTTTGCCACTTGAAGTTTTGTGAGAAGTTTTAGAGAAGTGTGGAGTCTCGCAGTTGGCAAAACTTTGACAACTTTGAGTTGTTTTGCCGCTGTCACTGTGGCTTGAATGTGTAAATGCAGCAGCGAAGGATGTATGAAGAATTTGAAGAAGATGTTGATGAATCTTTCTTTGTTTGGCAAACAAATTTTATATTTGTGCTCTCTTTTTGAATGGTGCATTGTGTCACTGTTGGTACAATGTGTACAGGGTGCTTTCCCTATTAAAACTGTGACCATTGTACCATGCCGCCTTGTTACCCCCGCCAAGGGAGGAGGTTATGTTTTCGTTACCGTTGATTTGTTTGTTTGTTTGTTTGTCCATGTGCAAAATAACTCAAAATATAGTTAACGGATTTGGATGAAACTAACGGGACACAAGTAACAAATGATGAAATTTTGGTAGTGATCCGATGATTTTGGGGGGAATTTATGAAGGATTTTTTATATTTTGACAGGTAGGTTCAATGAACTTGGGAGTTCAAGCTGCGCTTTTTTGAGGTTTTCAAATGCGCACTAAAGTACGTACATTACCATAAAGAGGTAACAAAGGCTTGTATAATGGGAAATCTTGCGATTTTTCAGCATGTATACCTATGGGTGGAAATCACTGATCTCTGTTTAAGAGCCCAAAGAACTTTTGCCCAGTGGTGGAGAGGAGAAAAATCTCTTTAGAAGAGCAAGGTCATCGGTGAAAAGAAGCTGCTTGGTGGAGGTCTGCGCTTTCAGAGTGCTTTTCTAGTTTATCACTGCTCAGTGGAGAGTAGGAAGTTGCGGCCAAATGTGACGTGGCGTATATGATGGTGTTGTAAATGTACTGTAGGAGCCAATAATGGCTGGTATGAAGGAAAACGCAGTCCCAACATGGAAGTTACCTTGGACGAAGGCTGTGACATGAAAGGCAATAGTCAAGTGAGAATAGACTCTTGATAAGATAACGGTGTGTGGGTGGTCTAATAATGAATTAAACATGACCTCCAGTGTGCAGCTAGAAATGATGTCTCTCATAAGTACATGTATTAACTCTAGTATCATATAGAATATCTGTCATACTCCTCAATCGATCATAACTCAGTACCGGTACAGAAACATTGTAGGGAGACCTGAAATAGTGAAGTCAAGAATCAATTGCTCATGAGAAAGTACTGTATACGTCGATTATTTTGCAAGGTTTTTATTTTTCGCGAATTTTGCGCGTCAGGAGCTATTCGCAAGAATAAAGACACGCAAAAATAATGACTCTAATCCTGATATGAATGTGATGCACATGACAATGTACATTTCTCCGTTCAGCTCAGCACTCCACGATATCGAATCTAACCACTCGCAAAATCATCGGGAAGTCCTGATAGGCAAAACTTTAGACTCGCTATTATGGCTTATACATGTAGTTACAGTACAGTATTCTGCACTAAGTCTGTGCAGTTTTCAGGTTCTCACTAAAAAATGGGGAAATGGATACAATGTATAAAGTGTTTTGTTTTCTTTTTAATTTCTTTGGGGAAATGTTACTCTTTCCTGGATGATGAATTCAACCATGCTCCCTTGATTTCTTTTTTTTTGTCTGCTTGATAGAATTTACTTCTTTTCTTTTTTTTTTAATGATTTGCATTTAACAAGAATGTCTGAAAAAATATTGTTACCTTCATACATGTAGTCATGAAAACATAGGCCAAATTGTTATAAAACATTGTCATATTCTAACATTCTGTTTTTAAGAGTTTGTCATTAGGAATTTCATGAAAACAAAAGGAATGTGAATGTCATTGTAGTTAAGTGACCCAGAGGACTGTCCTGCTTGACACAGGAGGAGTAGTTATGTGACAAAATTTGAGAGGCCTGTATTATAAATGTCGCAGGGTTCCCCTTTAATAGCACTTTGTCTTGATCTGTTGTATTGGTTTCACTGCTGTTTAGATGTATCATAAGTATGAAAAGAGTGAGGGGTGATTCGTTGACTACACTATCATCTTTGGTTTCTGCATAAATTTTATCAAATCATCTTCTAGTTTGAATTTGTACTGTGCATCAACTTCTATCTATTCTGTTCTTTATGATGTCTTTCTATTAGGAACTATGGAACGTTGCAAGCACCCAGCCGCTGTACAACCTGCTCCTGGATCTCAACTTCTACATCTTCCAGTGCATCAACTACTCCGCCGAGCAGGAGGTCCTACTGGATGAGAAGCGGAGACTCTGCGACGTCAAGCCGTTCTGGAGCACGCTGCGCGTCATCCGCAAGGCGGGTGACGTCGAGGACAAGGTTTTGAACTCGCAGATTGGTCTCTGCATCGGCAAGAGTAAGTTTGGTTGCATGTTTGCTTGTTTGTACAGTTTGTTGTGGTTATTGCACCCTTAGGCCCAAATTCACGAAGATGGTACAAATGAAACCATGGTTTAAACCATGGACAAAAACCATGGAGCGCCAACGTGTCGCATGGAATATTTCGTTACGAAATCAGTCATTTCGTTGATGAAATGATTATTTTGTAACGAAATGACAGCATTTTCGTCAAAGAAATGGTCATTTTGCCAACGAAATGACCAATTTCGTAGCAAAATATTCCGTGCGTCACTTGGCGCTTCATGGTTTTTTTGTCCATGGTTTAAACCATGGTTTCATTTGTACCACCTTCGTGAATTCGGGCCTTAGTGTGTAGGTTTACTGGAGGGTACAAAGTACGTTATATGATTGAGCAGTCTTGATGATTTAACTGTGCTACCCCAACACCCTGCCTGTTACATTTCTTGTGTGTGCTGTACTGTTCACTTTTAATCTTGATCAAGATCGTGGTGAACTTTAGGTCCCTAAAAATGTTTCTGGTAATTTTGATTTCATTCTGAAGCCATGAGATTCCATTACTTCATCCTTGAATATCTCATATTGATGAAAGCTTCTTTCATTATGGTTGTTTGATACTCTATTATCATAATTCAACTTTAACATTTTTGAAACTTACTGCAGTTATAATTCTACATACTTTTAAGGATTTGATTCCTCGTCTTCACTATTGAAACTCTAGTTTTGCACCAAGCGGTGAAGCTGCAAACATCCCCTATAAATAATGATGCTTTGCATATTTTAAAGTTATCATATAGGCAAATGTTTATAACCCCCTCCCCAGCAGTGATTAAAGAAACAAAAACAAAAGCAAGAACTCTTTAAATACGCATCAAATGGTGGCATTTCATTTATGTGTTCTTTGCTACATGCCTTTGATGCTTACAGGACATGCTCCTTTCAGTCCATGGTAGTGTATACTGTAAAAGTGGAAATTTTCGCGGTGTTGAAATTTTCGCGCATTTCGCGCAACCAGAAACTAGCGCGAAAATAAAAACACGCGAATATTTTTGCTTGCCATATGTTCCTGTGCGTGATGTCTTGATTCCGCGGAATTAAAAACACGCGAAACTCTTCTGACCCGGCCTAGCGCGAAAAATTAGTCGCGCAAAAATATCCACTTTTACAGTATTGCACAGTGTTCTTGCACAGTCCACTGAACATCTGTAGCAGTCATTACCAAAATGTACAATAGTATATGTGTATTTTTCCAATACTGCAGAGATTTAAGGTGATTAAGTTTGATTAGCCCTATTTCAAAAATTAAACATAATTAAGACTTAAAACTTTCAGGATATGTAGCCCACATATATGAGAGACAGTGGAGATAAAATCATATGAAACCTTACATTTTTCATGTATATTTTTAACAATATGCCTTAAAAATTGGCCATTTTAGGACACCAAATTTGTGACATGATTAGTACCCCTAAGATCAAATGCATCACACTCAACTAAATTATATATTTCTATAAGTGTTTTTGACTGATCTTATTCCAGAACATGCCTATTTGGAATGACATGTAAAGAAAATCCTGTTAATAAACCTTTTTCATTCCTAAAATGCCATTATAAACAGTGCGTAACGCGTGTTACGCTTGGTGTCCACGCGACAACCGTTACACAGAGATCCTAGAAAAGGTTGATCGGAATTCTGAAAATCAATGCATTTTTGCTGTTTTAATGAGCTCAATGGGGGATGAAAAATATGTGACTTTTGTTCCAAAATATTTACATCTTTATGTCAAAATTAACAATGGTAAATCAGCAATTTTTTGGTGTCCAATGTAACCACCGTTACACATGAAGATTTGATCTTTTATTTTGTACATTTCCAATACTATTTACTGGCCTTTCTGATTTTTCTGAGTTCCTTTCCAGGATAGGTATCCAAAAGAAAAGAATATAAATTATATAAAATATTTGGGAAGAAACTATTTGCCTCTTTCTCTTTAGTGTCCAATCGCGACGCGCGTTGCGACACGCGTTATGCATATTTGGAAAATGCCTAAATAAGTACAAACAGTAAAATTCTGCACTGTTATCACAATACATTAGTTACATTATTAACAAATCAAGTTCATAAATATTTTGTGATCAACAATATGTGTTTAAAATTATTTTCAATATTCTATGTAACGGATGTTACATAGGACACCAAGCATTTTCAATGGATTTCCCTATAGGAATGTACACAAAATAACATTTTTCTGATTTAATTTTTTACAGAGCTTTTTTGTGCACTATCTCTCTGTACAACCCTGAATATCAAGAAGTCACTATTCATTAAAATGAAGCTTATTTTGAGGTCATTCTAGTGGAATTTAATTTTTAGTACAATGTCACACTTTTGGTTGCAGTATTGTAAAACTACACATATATACCATATAGCATTTTATCATTTTTGCCTGGTTCATTTGATTTATCAATTGGACATGCAGAGGATTCATTGCTTTACGCAAGTAGAGCTTACAGGTGTATTTCTCTCACACGAGGAGTTGTTTGGAAAACTTATGTACATGTACATGTATTCAATTCCCTTGGTCGTCATAAAATTGTATACATAACTTTCAGGTTGTGTTATATCCTGTGCTGTAAGGAAGGCACTATAAAATTGTTTTAATTTCAAGCATAACTTTATATTTGCTGCACATAATGTAGCATGGCCCAAATATTTCTTCAAGTTCAAGATCATCATTACTAGCACATTTAGAATTTGAAGGTCTACCATATTTAAGATATTTTTACATTCATACGTAGCTCCATAAAGGGCAGAAAGGACAGCCACATGTACTGCATATATGTACACTGGTTTTTATTTACGATTGTTATATCTGAATGTTTCCTGCCATCATATAATACCTACAAATCATATGCCAGCCACTACAAATAAACAATACATGTAAAGACTTTGAACTTCATTCCGTTTCTTGCAATACTTTAGGGCGTAGTTACAATATGGGTTCACCAGTTTGTAATCTTCAGAGTTTTAAAGTTAAATAATTGTTATTGTTATTGTTGTTATTGTTATCATCATTATCATCATCATAATCATTATCATCATCATCATCATCAATCATCATCAGCATCATCATCATCATCATCATCATCATCATCATCATCATCATCATCAATCATCATCATCATCATCATCAGCATCATCATCATCATCATCATCATCATCATCATCATCATCATCATCATCATCATCATCATCATCATCATTTCTATTGCCATTATCTTGATTATCATATTTTCCTCATCATTATCTTCATAATTGCTGCTCGGATTTATGCAATTGTACATATGATGCACCACGCGTTACCCCGGGGTACCGTAGTACCCCGGATTACTGCGTTGTGTAGCGCCACCTCACGTCCATTCGAGAACAGTCAGAGAAAAATGCATGCACTGTGTACGTGTACATAGTCCTTCCCATGCCACTGCATGTTATACTATGCGTGCATGAAAGCTGCGATACCACTAGCGTGTGCTTTAGTGTAGTGCAGTGCAGTGGCTAGCGCGCGCTAGCTCCAGCACCAAAATAATTTCCTCTTTTTGGCACCCAGGGTACAACCTTTTTAAAAATATAAATAATTCAACAAAATGGCTGATTTTTATTTGGTACCCCGGGATACCATTTATGTCATCATATGTAGGCCTCCATGAATACGACCAGATGAAGAACCAGGAGGTGCACGACTTCCGCAGCAACATGCGACGCATGTGCATGGACGTGCAGCGGGACCACATGAAATGGTCTTGGGACCGGAAGGCCATGTACCTGTTTCCGCCCCAGGTGGACTCCAGCCCGGTTGCAGAGAGCAGCCCAGAGCAGTTTCTGGTCAACATGCGGTTCTCCTCCAGTCTGGTAAGGACTCCCTTATGGGGCAGTACATATTAAAACTATTGTTCACCACTTGTCCGGTCAGAGAAGCAGATTTACAAATTGTTGCAGAACATTTGCCTGAACATGCCCAAACAGAAAGTCCAAAAATGTTAGAGAAAATGATATAGAAAATCACTTTGCAAGTCAAGGGCTTGATAAAACATGATAATTTGAATAAACAGCACACATGGATTCACAAGCTCAAACACATTGTGGTATTAACAAACTTGGATCAATTGAGTGTTGGTGTTGCATTGCATTGAAACTTCTTCACATAAGTGTTGGAAAGTTTTGCTGAAATGAAATCAAGGTGCATTGCATCACTTAACAGTCATTACTTCATGGCTTCTGTATTGTTGACCACGTTGGTTTAAAAGGGGGAAGTGAAAGAAGGTGGCTTTAAAACTTTTGCTTGCCCAGTGTGGGCAAGCATTTTCTCTCATTGTCCCAGAACTCGTGCCTGCCTTTGATTTTAACTTGCCCCTTGCACTTTGGCAAGCCCTTATCCAGCACCTTGCCCTCAACCCCCCCCCCCCCCCAATGACAACACTAGTTTGGATACCATTTGCCCCGAATGCAATACAAAACCAGGGCGTCCCACCTGCTATACATGTAGCGTGCATTGAAAATGTGCTGGTACAAAGCCTGGTGCATGAAAATTATTGAAACAAACCGACAGATACTTATATATCCTTATTTTGTAAAACCATCTGCTCTACTTTGTTGTTTACGCTCAGCAAATAAAATGCAATAAAGTTTACTCTCTCCTACACATTTATTTGTCACTGTGTGCTTGCACAGAATATGATGGGGACCTTTGAATGTTTTTATGTGTGTGAATGTATGTGTGTTTGTTTCATTTTGTCATAGTGTCTGTCTGTAAATCTCCATGGCCGCCTGTAGGCCTATCTCTTCGACTTTTGTTCCTCTTTTTTCTTTCATTTCTTCCCCCCCCCCCCACACACACGCACATTAGCACACTCTCACCCAAAATTGTCATGTACTACCTCAGATACATTATATCTGTTGACTTGAGGAGTGACTTTGTCCTGCTTCAAGAAAATGTAAGTTTTCTGATCCAAAGCCAATCCGCTTAATGATTGGCAAAGGAGGATTTAGGGAGGGCCTTTAGGATTTAGGGAGGGCCTTTAGCAATGCTGAAACATGGTGGCCACCGTGAACGGTAGAAAGGTCAAGTGAAATTCTTTGCTTTCTGGGATTCTAGAAAAGAAACACCTTTTCACTGGATGATTAAAGGTATTGTTTACCATTGGGAGCACATATCACGTTTGATGCACATAATAGTTCAGGGGCCCCTTTCATAGAACTTGTTATCAGTGACAACTACCACATTTCTTTGACAAATTTGCTCTCAGCCAATCAGATGCAAGGATTTCAGTAGCTTGTCACATCTATGACAACTTGTCACTGATAACAAGTTTTATGAAACGGGACCCACTGGTGTATCACAAAACATTTTACCATGTAAAAATTTTGCAATAAAGGCTAAAATATAAGGGGATATCATTATCATTCTCAATAAACCATACCAGTAGATGGTTTATTCTAGAAACAATTTTATTATACACTAACTATTGTTCATATTTTTTATTTTTTATTTTTTATTTTTTTTTTACAATACAGCTGTACTTAACTTTGATTATACGGATTACCATTTTAGCATTGGTTGTTTCTATCCCTAACTCACATTTCAGAACTATTTTGAAGCACTAGAGCTGGGTTTCTGTTTCATCTGCAAGTGGTAAATAATGCCTTTGACAAAGCTTTCCAGACAAGCAATGCAACTCTGACTGTGCTGCTCCCTCTCTGATCATGACACTCTCTCCTTTATTTATCCCAATCGCCTCCTCCACTCAGTCAACAACGTCACTCCTGAGGGTGAACAGTCGGGACCGGCCAGAGGACCTTGTGCAGAAGGCCCAGAAGAAGATGTACCAGCAGGCCACGCAGGCCGACGATTACGTCCTCAAGATCCGCAGCTGCGAGGACTTCCTCCTCGGACGTCACCCGCTCATCAACTACAAGGTCAGCCTCTCTCTCTTTCTCTTAATAATGATGTTGGCTCACGGTATGGAGGGAAACTGGCATATTTACAAATAATATTTATAAATCCATTGACAATTTTTGAAAAGTTTGGACACAAGACATATAATATCTAGCCAGAAATACTGTGTGCACCAAATATTTTGTGAGGTTTTTATTTTTGCAAATTTCACGAGTCAGGTGCCATTCATCAATTTAAAGACACACAAAAATATTGACTCTGATTCCGATATGATTGTGACGTGCACGTATACATGTTTCCCTCTCAGTGCTTTACTCCACGATTGCGAGTTTAACTACTTGCGAAATTATCAAGAAGTCCCGATTCGCAGAGAGTTAACCTCGCTATTAATTTGGCATATACATTGTACAGTGGTTGAAACTGCTTGCCAAACATACAAATTTGCTTGCACAAAAGCACTTTACAGAAGATGAAAGTAACTACTCCCTGTACGGGAATGAAAAATTCCATTGCCACCTCAACAAGCTCTGGACACATTTAATTGGGTGTGAACACATAGGCAAAGACATTGATATTGATGAGGCATTACTAAAGATCTCATATTTGTGTTATCATGCCGGTTGCCAGCTACAATTGTGTCTTTGCATGCCTCGAAGTTATTGGTTTAACAGTGTGTTATCTGTGTCATTTTTATCAAATTAAGTTGATTTACAAGCAATTTGAGGCATAAATCCAAGTTTCTTCTCCCAAATGCACCCTTCGTAACCCAGTACATCCGGAAGACGCTCAAGGTGAATGAGAAGCCAGAGCTGATCCTGATCCACAAGTCGGAACTGAAGGTGGACGAGCGGTGCCAGGACCCGATGTTCAACGTCCTCTCCCAGAAGGAGGAGGAGGCCCCGCCCCTACCGTCCAAGCAGAGCCGTTACGTCAGCTGGGACATCGATGAAAAAGTCAGCGTCACCTTCCATAGCGCCAAAAGTGTCAATGTCATCGAGAGGTCGGGGGTACGTTTACGGACTTTTGATTTTCTAAGAAATCCCCAATATGATACCTTTCCATATCACCAAGAAAACTGCATGGATGTTCACAATCACTTTTTTTATTGCAACTGACTGACAAATTGCCTTACATCGATGTAAATAAGCACTGAATTGATCAGTGTTTTAGTAGTAGCCATGATAAAAGAAATCATGGGCATACATACTGGAGCAGGACTTGAACCTATGACCTCCTGATCTCTGGACAGGCGTCATCTCCACTAGACCACCGAGCTTCTGCCTGACAGCAAGTCTTGGTTCTATTCCTTATGGCAAGCAGTGGGTACTGCGTAATTATTCAAATTCATGAAATTTCTCATGAATTTGAATCATCATTTTTGTTTTCATTTCATGAAAGAGTATAAAGATAAGATTCTGTTAATAGCACATCTCCACCATGTTGTAGCTCAGAAGTCACCATGATTTAGGTTCGTCTTTTTTTTTTTTTCCTGTCATGCCATGCTTTAACTATTTTTTCTTACCATATACAGTGTAATTCAAAACTACCTGGAGATATTGCAGTGAGAGTTCAGTGATTTGAGGGGGAAATGATGAAATCATATCAAATTTAGAATAATGAGGGATAACGTGTAGGAAATTTTTCCACCTGAAATGTTGAAATAGAGCCTAAAGTGGACAAATATTTGACAAATCTTAATCAACTTTTATAGTGCATGTGTGAAGTGCAAATTTTTCAATGTCTTTCAATCTAGCGGTCTATATATCTATGAATCTGTCTGCCTGTCTTCCTATCTGTTTTGTATCTATCTTTACCTATATTGATCTGTATGTTGGTTTATTTAAGATTGAACCTCATTTTAACAGGCTGCTTTGGACCACTGAAGCTTTCTTGCTTTATCAGCTATCTTGTTATATCAGGGATAAAATCAAAAGAATATATTAGGGGAATAGAAGGTACAAAATTACCTCACAGTAGCAGTAATGAAAACAGGAGAGTACTAGGTAATGGGACATGCATAATTACCTTGCTATATTGGGTTTGTTTGTTTGTTTGTTCATTTGCCTTCTGAGAAGATGGCTAGATAGCCCATATTCAGTTACACTGGGTAAAGCTGGTCTTCCATGGGGTCCAGTTGGATGTGAGGTGGGACCACTTCATCCGGTTAAACACCCTGCTCTTTGCGATGAATGAATGAAGCCGTATCTTTATACGTGCACGAATTGTGACTCTCTCACACACAGGACCTCCATTTTATGTCCTCTCCGAGGGAAAGAGTGTTTTGCCTCTTGCTAGAGGAGATGGTATGATTACACACAACATTGCTCAGTCCAGACTCAGGTATCAACCCGGGTCGCTTAGGTCGGAGGCAGACGTGCTACCGACTGAGCGAACTCACCACCCTATTAATCTTTCTATAATGAAATTCCACCATATCTAATCATCTCTCTGTCCACTTCTCATTTTTTCCTCCACCCAGGTGAAAGTAAAAGCGGGTGTGTTCCACGGAGGGGAGGAGCTGTGCACCTTCTTCAGCTCCAAGGAGGTTGAGGGTCCCGACCCAACCTGGGAGGAGACCTACGAGGCGGACATCAGGGTCAGTGACCTGCCCCGCATGGCCAAACTCTGCATCCTAATCTACACGTACAGCAGCAAGAAGCTGGCCAAGAACACATCAGCCGGTCAGCTCAACCAGGAAAAGACCAAGAAGAGGAATGTTCGCAAGGTAGGGAGGGTTATTTTTACCTCCGCCAAGGGAGAAGGTTATGTTTTCGTTACCGTTGGTTTGTTTGTTTGTTAGTTTGTTTGTCCGTGTGCAATATAACTCCAAAAGAAGTTAACAGATTTGGATGAAACTTACAGGAAAGGTTGAGAATTACACAAGTAACAGATGATTAAATTTTGGTAGTGATCCGAGAATTTTGGGGGAATTTATGAAGGATTTTTTATACTTTGACAGGTAGGGTCAATGAACTTGGGAGTTCAGGCTGCGCGTATTTGAGATTTGCATGTCCGCACTCAAGTGCATGCTCTACATCGTAGTTTCTGCTAGGGCGAGGCGCGCCATCAGCTTAGGGTTTATGATGTAACAAAGGCTTCTATATTGGGAAATCGGGCGACTGTCACGCACACAATGCTATAAGTACGTATGGGTGGAAATCACTGGTATCTCTATGGAAGAACAAGATCAGTGGTGGAAATGAGCTGCATGCTTGGCGGAGGTCTGCGCTCTCAGAGTGCTTCTCTAGTTTTGACGTTTTTTTTTCTTGAGTGGCGACGTGGAATAACTTTTCTGCTGAGTTATTCTGTCAGTAGATCTTCGGTGTGATTTGAATTCCTGTTAATTGATAGATCAATGCTAAGGGTATTACCTATTAGGAGGCTTTAAAGAGGGAGCTGTGTAGATTAGTTTCTGCTATGTAACATTATATACTCAGATCCCCAATGAGATTGCGAATAGCTTGTCAGGTGTTAGGCTGAATTCTAAAAGTTTGTTCATTGCAGTATCATGAGAGTTTGATTCAGAGTCTGCTATTCATGTACACAGTAACCATATGGTCAGAACAATACAATATTCGATACAAATGTGTTTGACGAACTGTGAAAATTCAGGGTTGTTTAGTGCAGTGGAGTGATGTATGGACGATAAGCGGTCTGGTGTTTATTCCGCCACCTGTTCGCAACAGTGTAATGTAAGAAAGACAAAGACCGTGATAACATACAGCAGTAGCGATGATACGTGTGAATATTTTGAAATTCTGCTCAGCATGTTGACCTCTGTGTATCTTGGTCCACCCAGGAGGTCGTCCCGATTGCGTGGGTGAACACCACATTCTTTGACTACCGGTCCCAGCTACGTACGGGGCAGACCAAGCTCTATATGTGGCCCGCCTCGGAGGCGGCCGACCTCAACCCCCTGGGTCCCTGCGAGTCCAACCCTAACCGGGATGACACCACCTCCATCGAGCTTTCGTTCCACCTGTACAGGCAAGGCACTGTCTCTTACCCGACGTTCGACAAGGTCCTCGAGAGGGCGGCAGATATTGCTCGCAATATTGACGCTCCATTCCAAGCCCCATCGGTGAGTCACTTTATTCTCTTCTTTGTAAGCGTTTGAGTCTTATCGTCAAAATCTGTAGCCCTTGACGCACATACACGTATTCATATAATCTTGTAAGAAGCACCATACCTTTTTGTTGAGAACAGTCGGTCTGTACATCAAGCACATTTGTATTCTTCTAGTCCTTTGCCTATTGTATGTCCGGTTTTAAAGGTACAGTTTACCTTTGTTAGCAGTGATTTAACCCTATTCCCACCGGGGGGGGGGGGGGGCATTTTGGCCCCCCCCCTCGACGTTTCGCGTGATTATTCCGCAACGTGTGATGCTCTCGCCGCGACATTTTATGACTTTTTTCTTTCAAGTATCGCGCAACTTTTGAGACCAAATTTGTCGCTCCCGGACATACCGTTTTGAAGCCACGCCCCTTTGAAAAAAATCTGTTGACCCAAAAATTGCTCAAAAACGTGATTTTGTGTACAAATCCAATGTAAATTGTGTTTTTGCAATTAATTCATATAAAAACAAATATTTTTACTCGCAATGGCTGATAATGATTTATTTTAGCCTGATTATGCTTTAAAAAAGTTCTGCGACAAATATTGACGAAAAACCAACAAAAACAAAAAGTAAAAAAACAAAGAAATACATAAGAAATTCAATAAACAATGAAATACATAAGAAACAATTATGAAGCCGAATTTTTGCTTCAATATTATTGTTGAGGGTATTGAAAAGAATATGTTCACCAAAAAGTAGAAGTCTTGGAGCTTTATTTTTTGATTTATAGGCAAAAATTTTTTTTTGCATAAATTAGCATAAATTAATTAATATAAAATACATAGATTAAAATTTGAAAAATCTAACTATACAGTCTTGTAGATTACATTGGCCTCTATCTCAGTGCAAATTTTCGCGAGGATCGCGCGATCCATGACAGAGATCTGAAGGGGGGGCCAAAAACCCAGAGACTTGCTCAGGCACTAGTTATGTCTCGCATTGACTTTTGCAACAGTCTCTTGTATGGTCTGCCTGATGCGCAAATCAACAGACTGCAGAGAGTTCAAAATTCAGTTGCTAGGCTTATTGCTAAACGTCGTTCACGTGAGTCGGTTACCCCACTACTGAGAGAACTGCATACGTAAGAATCCGCGAACGAATTACAGTGTAACTTCAGGATTCTTTTGTTAACTTTTAAATGTTTGGGAAATATTGCACCGGTTTATCTTCAACAGTTGATAACTGAATACCTACCCTCCCGGAACTTGCGGTCTAACAACAAATCACTTTTAATACCTCCTCCTGTCAATACACAATCTTATGGTTCTAGATCTTTTCAGTCAGCATCACCTCAACTGTGGAACAGTTTACCTGAATGCTTGAAACAAACAGACTCAATAGACAAATTTAAATCCATGTTAAAAACGTATTTGTTTATTGAGTAGTATTATGACTGTGTCTCATGTCTTATACCGTTACTGAAACTGTACCTTCTTCTTCTTTCTCTCTTCTTCCCTTTCTATTGTTTTCTTTTTCCCATAGCGCTTAGAGACATTTTATGTAATAACGCGCTATATAAATGTTGTGAATTATTATTATTATTATTGATTTAGTAATGACACTGTATGCAATATAATTTTTTGCACCGTAGGGCACTTTTTTTTTGCGCCATAGGGCACTTTTTTTTTTGCACCATACAAAGGAATACATAAGGTGTCACCACTTTGGGCACTAGAAGAAATAGATAGAAACCTCTTAGTCTGAGTGCAGTTAGGCTTTGGTTTTGCACTGAAGACCTTATTCATTTTTTTTTTGTCAGCTGAAAAAACCCAGAAGTGGCACGCTACAGAACTACAGAAGTTGCGCTGAAGACATTTTTTTTTTTTGCTCGTTAGCTTATGAAACCCAGAAGTGGCATCACAGTCTGAAGTGGCCTCCCCTTCCTCCACTTTTGAAATTGTGTCACTGGCCATGATATTTAATTTATGTTATACTTGTAAGACTTATTAATCAATATTTTTTTTTTATTGCTTTTAGTACCGGTAGTAATAGTATGATTATTGCTTCTACTGATATTATCTTAGTATTGTTACTGTTTTGATACAATAGTTACTACGATTATTTCATTTGTCACTGTAGCATTATCTTTGTACTGTTAATGTTATTCTTAATTTTGTTTCTATTATTTTTCTATACTTGCTGCTCAAATATAGTTTGGAAGAGGTATATACTTGATTATACAGTGTAGTATCTTTACTAAGTCAAAAATATGAGGGACTTGAAATAGACTCACAATACTTGCTACTTTTGAGTTGAGTGATGCTTTGTTCGTGCCAATGAAACGGGAACATTTACATCTGTAATTCGTTAATATAGTGTGGGATATCATTGTCCTGTGTAGGCCCTATTAAAAGTCATCACGTTGTATTTTGTGGTTGTTGTTGAGCAGGAGGAGTCCATGCAGCTCCTGCGCCAGATCGTGGAGAAGGATCCCCTGGAGCCCCTGAGTGAACAGGAGCGGGAGGACCTGTGGGAGGCTCGGCAGGACTGCCGGGACACGCTCCCCCACGCCCTACCCAGGCTCCTCAAATGTGTGCACTGGAACCACAAGGACGAGGTGGCACAGGTGTGTGCAAGTGGCCGTGCTTGACATGAATCATTATGGGTTGGACTAAGGAGGGCTCACCTGTGTATGGTTAATACCTATAGTGACACATATTACTATGGATGGGACTAAGAATGGCCCATCTATAAACTGTAGGCCCTATGTCTTGTTTATACCTATGCCAACACTTATAATTATGGATGGGACCTATGAGAGCTCATCTGTGTATGGTTGATGTCTGTGCAAACACATACTACTCGGGGTGGGACTATAAGCAGAGCCCAGCCATGCATTGCTGTTGCCTGGCCCTGCCAACTTGTATTCCTATTACTAAGGCTAGAGTTACAAGTGTAATTCACATATTGGCGTGATGCCCAGATTATACATGTATGCAGGACGTGGTAGCACACTATGTACAATTGTACCATCAGAGGATAATTACACTTGGTCTATTTAGCAACCTTTTTTAAAAAGGTAGTGAGGGCAAAATTCTGATGATATGTTTAACAGTGGATCCATACCTGAATACCTGAATTGAACATGCAATTGTACTGTTGTTACTGGTACTGATTTTCATTTCCTACTTTATAATTCGTTTTTTTATTGAAACAACATTCCGTCGAACTTTGTTTTTATGGTTGTACAATCATATGTCTTTAATATTCATGACATAGACCTTAAAAATGACATATTACATATGTGAAAGCTGTTATTGCCCTCAGGTGAAGCATATATGTTAGCATATTATTGTACCCTGAAATTACATGAATTTTATGTAAATACCCTAAACATTTTTTTTTTTTCCAGTGGCCTCACTAAGAACTTTCTTCATAGATATAAACTGTGAAGAAGAAAAGAAATCTAATGAGAATCTAAAATGTTAAAGATAACTCACATGGTGTGTTATGTCTTACTTTTATAATCATGTTAAACCTTAGCTGTTTTTCTTCAAGCTCATCTTATTATTTTCTATTTTCAACTATTAAATGCAAACACTATAAAGGAGAGTTTGACTCACAAAGTCGAACAGTTTCACTGGATGACAAATTATTTCTGTTTTCTCAAAAACTCTTCCCCAAAGATGCAAGCACTGCTACAAATATGGCCGCCCCTCAAGCCAGAGGAGGCGATGGAGCTTCTAGACTACCGTTACCCAGACGTCTCTGTCAGACAGTTTGCGGTAGAATGTCTCAAGTCACTTACGTAAGTCGTCTCACAGAGCTGTGTTTGAATGATTACATATCATCCCATTTCCACCAAGAAAAGAAAATGATAAATTGATATATTACTTCTAAAGTTTGCATCAACGAGCCTCAAAAAAAAAAGTGTGAACAAAATGCAAAGATTTCTTCTGTTTTGTGTGAAATACCGCTTTTTATTTTCATCTAATTGCTAACCTTTCCGCTCTCAAGTGTATGCTCATAGGATACAGCCTTTTTTTTTTTGCAATTACTCCCCCCCCCCCAGATTGTACCTCTGAATTATTTCTCTTTATTATCAATGTACCGTGTAATTTGTATTATTACGTAATTGTCAATATTTTGTATTCACCAAGTCTATTAATTCTTCTTTAAAAATCCTTTGATTTGTACAAAAGAAAAATGTATTTGTATATGTGTCATGAAATCGCAGAAATGAATCAATATCAAATGTCAATATCATATCAATATCAACCTCTGCCTCAAAAGCTCTACAGACTTCAGCAACAAAGATGAATGATTTGTTTTAATCTGATTCGAGTTAAGTGATATGGTAACGGTCAATCAGTAAAGCCCTGTCTGTGGTCATTTCTCTCCCACAGTGATGACCAGTTCTCTCAGTATCTTCTCCAGCTAGTCCAGGCCCTGAAGTACGAGACCCACTTGGACTGTGCCCTTGGCAGGTTTCTTTTAGACAGGGCCCTCTCGAACCAACGCATTGGACATTTCCTCTTTTGGCACTTGAGGTAGGCATAACAAAAAGAACTTGTTTGTAGAGCTACGAGTTGTGTTTCAGTAGGGATTGACAGCTTTGTTTATAAGCCATTTTGGATTTATATCTTGTGCATGAGCACATAGAAGTCAGGTGTCATTGCAAAAAGCAACAAAATGTGACAGAGAGTTGTAATGACCAATGTCAGCGACACAGCGCCTGAGCAGTTTCTTTACATTGCAATGAAAGAACATTTCCGAACATTCCAGGCACAGTTGTAGCTTGCAAACAGCTACATTTTTTCTTCAGTGTAAGATTATTGATTTTCTATTCTAGATGGGCAACCTGATTCAGGATTATGATTTGTGTTTTGAAAACAAAACAAAATTGAGTAATTACTAGCAATTCTTAGGACTTTTGCATCAACCCCACACATTGTACGTAAATTTTGTCCAATAAAATTGCGAACATTTCCAGAGAAATAGAAGTGTTGCACTTGCACACAACAGATGCCTGGGTCACATTTTTCATAAAATTCTCCCTGCTCTGTGCAATTGTTCCTTAGGGCGGAGATGCACCAGGCAGCTGTTACCACTCGCTTCGGCCTGATGCTGGAGGCGTACTGCAGGGGGAGCATGGCTCACATCAAAACACTTAGCAAACAGGTGAGGCAAATCCAGAATAGACCTGTTTGGCATTGGCTCTTTTTTTTTTTTATGTTGATATCTATTTCCATCATAAATGCCTAACAAAAGTTGATTTATGCACTGATGCAGCAATATATTCTAAATAATTACATATTTAGAGCAAGCTACAAATGATAGGTAAATCAGTGTGATGGACAGGATCTGAGAACACACGGGAAGGAATAATATAACACAGTCATGCAGGTCTTTTGATGAAGTGGAAAAATACAATAGGGAACATGTATAAAAATCTGTGAGGTTAGGTGATTTTCACTCATGGTGAAGTCTGTCTGTGGCAGCTTGTAGAGAAACTAAAGTACAATATATATATCATTCTTGGCACTGCGGCTATTGTGAGTGCACTATTACCTTTTAATAGCAGGTGGCAACATTTTCGTGTGTTGTTAAATTCGCGGTCCAACGGTGATTTGCAAAATTTGTGAAAATAAAGGCTTAAAGGTAGGGGATACCTTTTACAGACCTCCCAAAATGCAGCAAAACATTAAATATGAACCTCAGGGGACTTGTTTAGGCCACTGCTGAGAAATTTGGAAGTCAACAGTTATCTACAATTTGAATAATGCACAAAACTCAACTACTCAGTAGATCTGTGTGTCAGCCACACTTAAGCCTTTTTGTTGCAGTCTTCTGTATTTTTTATCTATAAACACAAATCTAAAAGTATAAGAGCTGATGTAATAACATATAGAGTGTGTGGCAAGAATGTATATAGAAATGTTTGTAAGTTTTGATGAACTTTCTTCACAAAATATACATGATGGACACACATGCAGTGCATGGGTCTGCAAAGGTAGCCTAGTAATGTACTGGAATTTACGGTGAGCCCCGAAAAAAAATTCATTTCAAAATCTAACGGTCAATAAAAATGTACTAAATGTTACCTTCCACTTTCAATACTTTATGGGAGTTTCTAAAATGATACTCTCTTCAACATACCACTGTATTTATACAACTCTTCATTTAAGGCATGCAAATGGGATTCCCTACCTTTAATATACAGTATACAAGCTTGTTCAAAATGTATTCCTACATTATGATATGACAGTGTATGAAGCACAGATAATACACCATACTATTCTACAGTCACAAAGCTGATGATACATGTGATGGCAATCTGAGAAGAGTTGAGAGAGAGAGGTAAGTAGGTGAAGTGACCATGCTGACCTTTGACCTTTGACCTTTCCAGGTAGAGTCGCTGAACAAGATGAAGAACCTGAATGAGCTGATCAAGTCCAAGCAGGCCAAGCAGCAGGACAAGTCGGACCTGCGGCTCATGATGAGGCAGGTTCTCGAGCAGGAGTCCTACGCCGACACTCTCTCCAACTTCATCTCACCGTCTTCCCCCTCCTACAAACTCAAATGTCTCAGGTAGGACTCACGAGGGCGGCATCATCCACAATCAAACTCTTGCTTCTATCATCCCCTCCCCCTGCAAATTTGTATCTTCCCCACATTCTAAAAAAAAAAAGAATCTTAACTGTACTCTGCTTTCTTTGTCTATTGGTGCAGATGTTTTGTCAATGAATAGAGATTTCCTAATCCCACTAATCCCCATCATGTCATCAAGGCATTCTTCTTGGACTGAGGCACATTGCTTTGACTGAGTGGGCTTGATAACTTTTACAACAAGGCCAAGTTTTGATGGATTACTGAATGCTGGTGACAAAGCTTGTAAAGTAAGTTAAGTGCCAGGGCACATAAAAAGTGGAGGAACAATGTACAGGAAGACCACATTAGTATGTATGGAACTTAGACACACAGTCTTGTAGGAGCTACAACTGGGACTTCCTTGATCTTTGAATTTCAGTATAAACTTAAGTTATCATGCAAAGTTCTTACATCTGTGTTGTAGTACATGTATTATTGGTAGTAGAGTTTGTAGTCTGCCTCTGATCTTTTTTTTTTTTTTTTTTTCCCAATACTTCAACTCACTTGAAGGCTAAGGCTAAGAAATCAAAAGCTGTTGTTGATAATGCTCAGGCTATATTTGCAACCACATTTTTGCTTGTGCCCTTATACTGCTGTATAACCAAAGAGCTTTTTCCCAGTAAGAACTAGAGTGCAGAGTATGCATACACCCTGTACTATTGTTTTGTGAGCGCACAGGAGCACCGGTTGACGACGACGCGGTAAGGTCACCCATCATGCTAACACCCTAGCAAACAAGCAATCGGGAGCAGCCAAATCTAGAAGTGCTACTCGCATAAAAGTTAAAATACGCGCTGTAAAAATGTTACTTCACTACGCAAAATGTCTGCCATTACTAAGTGGGTAATGGCAGCCCCCATGATATCTCAGACACCATTATGTAGTTTGCCCTTTGGTTGTGGAGAGGAGAAAAATCTTCTTGTGTGCAACATACATCCATGAAGCTGGTGGGTTCAGAGGTCATCAAATTCCTTCACCCTTATTTTTTTCTATCACAGCCTTGATGATTGCAAGTTCATGTCCTCCAAGATGAGACCACTCTGGCTTGTCTTCAAGAATGACGATCCAATCGGGGATGACATCTACCTTCTGTTCAAGAATGGAGATGGTAAATATACCTCAGGAGTCTACATATCACAACAACTCTTTTAACCCATTGAGGACGGTTCGATTTTGCTACAACACGCATTTCCCATAGAAGCTTGCCCTAGTAGACTCGGGACTCCTACTCAATGGGTTAACATCTCTCTGTCATTGATTTCTTACCATGTCTGCATTCTCCGTACATTTCATTTCAAGTCTCCTGCTTATTCTATTTCTATTTTGCCTGATCTTTCTCGTCAAACAGTTTGTGACAGTTTTACCTCAGAATTGAATGGTGAGTGCTACGTATGCCATAGTTATGGTGTTCAAAGTTTAAGCCTCCCACTCTTTAATGCTTCCCTTGTATTTTGTGTCTCCCACACCCCTCCATTCATGTACAATCATTCCTCTGTCATTGAGGCATTTCTCTTCATATCATTTTTTATTCTTTCTGAAGTCGAATGAAATCAAGTCCAATACTTTTACTTCCACAGGCCATGGAAAATTTAACTTCTTTTTAAAACTTGAGTGTGAGAGAGGAAATGTCTCAAACATGAAACAGAAAGCCCATTACCAACCGTAAAATAGGTTCCATGGCATTTACTTCCATGACATTTCTGTCTGTGACAATTGCTCCCATGAAATTCTGCATGCTAAAGCCAAACATAAACTCTACCCACAAACGTTACCCTAACCCTCATCCTAATCCTCACATCAAACTAAACTTAACACCCTATTACAATGCTAACACTGACCCTAAGTCCTTGGAGAAAGTACAATATGACCTGAGCAATTGTTGCAGGAGCAAATGTCTTGTCACCTGTAGACTAAGATCTGACTGTAGTACACATCGTCTCCCATTACCTGTTTTCGGTTTTGTGTATTCCCCGTCCCTTCTGGTAGACTTACGCCAGGACATGCTGACACTCCAGGTGATGCAGATTATGGACAACATATGGCAAGAAGAGGGACTGGACCTGAGGTAAGGGCGTGGCAGTCTTTGGTACCAGTGCACCTGCAGCAAATGAAGAGCCCCCCCCCCCCCCCCCTTGAGGGGGTTGCACAATTTTTGCGATGTCAGACAAATTCACATCTGTCCTTTTAAACCTAATTCAGTTCCACATAGGGGAGTCTTGTCTTATGTCCTATGTCAAGATTATTGCAAGAATGTCTTATGTCAAGATTGTTGCAAGAATGTCTTACATGTATGTCAAGATTGTTGCAAGAATGTGTAGTCAGATGTGACTTGCATATCAGGGGGGCAGTCAATCTGGTGTAAGTCAAGATCTTATTTATCTCGTAAAGCTCAGTGGAAGTGCTGTGAACTTTTCTCTGAGCCTTGGGGTAGTTTCTGGACTCTCTCTTTCTCTCAGTCAAATTTTACAGTGTCCAACTTGTGTGCTTCGTTTCGAAGGGATTCAATGGCTCAAAGCCAATTGTATTGACTTAAAAGAGTAAACTCTGATGAGATGTTGTAATTTGTCTCTCGCAAAAGGTCATTTGTCATTATTCAGCTTGTATGTAGCTGGGCGAGTACTCTGTCAAGATAGCAGTGTATAACAATATGATTTTATTAGAAAGGTTGTGTTTTTTTGTGTGTGTGGTATTAAAGTAGAATTACATTTGCAATAATTGCTGACTCTATTGAAAATTGTATTCATACAAATGTCTTTTCAGTATTTTCGTCTGATATTCTCACATGTTGATGGCTAATTAGTGATCGGATGAAATCTGTGATTGATTACTATGGTCCAGTAGGAGTGGACTTTTGGCTCTATTTAAGGCATTCTTGGTGCACATTCCATTCATCCCTGCAGGATAATCCCCTACCGCACCCTGGCCACGGGTCCCAAGGTGGGCCTCATAGAGGTGGTGACCAATGCCGAAACCATGGCCAACATCCAGAAGAAGCATGGCTCCACGAACGCCATCACGGCAGCCTTCCAGAAAGCCGCACTCTTTGAGTGGATCAAGAAAAAGAATCCGACAGATGAAAAGTAAGGAATCTTGATATGTGTCCCTGCATCACACAACCAACAAAAGTCGCCAGACATGGATTTTTAGTTAAGAGCATATTCTAAAAGACAGACTTGAAGCTTTAAAATGATGTATAACTCAAATAAAATGGAACCCAGTCCAAAATAAAAAGAGACTTTCCGAAACAGTCTACAAAAAAGCACTCGATTTTGGGAAAAATTTGTTAAAAATTGATCCATCAATGTGCAAAAAATGGTATTTTCTACTGAAAACGCTGCTCCCAGGTTCGCCAAAAAGCGAACCTGGCTGCCGGGTTTGCCAAAAAGCGAACCTGGCTGCCGGGTTTGCCAAAAAGCGAACCTGGCTGCCGGGTTTGCCAAAAAGCGAACCTGACTGCCGGGTTTGCCAAAAAGCAAACCTGGCTGCCAGGTTCGTCAAAAAGCGAACCTGGCAGCCAGGTTCGCCACAAAGCAAACCTGGCCGCCAGGTTCGCCACAAAGCAAACCTGGCCGCCAGGTTCGCCAAAAAGCGAACTTGGCAGCCAGGTTCGCCAAAAAGCGAACCTGTCCGCCAGGTTCACCAAAAAGCGAACCTGGCAGCCAGGTTCGCAAAAAAGCGAACCTGTCCGCCAGGTTCGCCAAAAAGCGAACCTGTCCGCCAGGTTCGCCAAAAAGCGAACCTGTCCGCCAGGTTCGCCAAAAAGCGAACCTGTCCGCCAGGTTCGCCAAAAAGCGAACCTGTCCGCCAGGTTCGCCAAAAAGCGAACCTGGCCGCCAGGTTCGCCAAAGCCGGGTTCGCCAAAAAGCGAACCTGGCCGCCAGGTTCGCCAAAAAGCGAACGTGGCAGCCAGGTTCGCCAAAAAGCGAACCTGGCAGCCAGGTTCGCCAAAAAGCGAACCTGTCCGCCAGGTTCGCCAAAAAGCGAACTTGGCAGCCGGGTTCGCCATAAAGCGAACCTGGCAGCCAGGTTCGCCAAAAAGCGAACCTGTCCGCCAGGTTCGCCAAAAAGCGAACCTGGCAGCCAGGTTCGCAAAAAAGCGAACCTGTCCGCCAGGTTCGCCAAAAAGCGAACCTGTCCGCCAGGTTCGCCAAAAAGCGAACCTGTCCGCCAGGTTCGCCAAAAAGCGAACCTGTCCGCCAGGTTCGCCAAAAAGCGAACCTGGCCGCCAGGTTCGCCAAAGCCGGGTTCGCCAAAAAGCGAACCTGGCCGCCAGGTTCGCCAAAAAGCGAACGTGGCAGCCAGGTTCGCCAAAAAGCGAACCTGGCAGCCAGGTTCGCCAAAAAGCGAACCTGTCCGCCAGGTTCGCCAAAAAGCGAACTTGGCAGCCGGGTTCGCCATAAAGCGAACCTGGCAGCCAGGTTCGCCAAAAAGCGAACCTGTCCGCCAGGTTCGCCAAAAAGCGAACCTGTCCGCCAGGTTCGCCAAAAAGCGAACCTGTGTCCGCCAGGTTCGCCAAAAAGCGAACCTGGCCGCCAGGTTCGCCAAAGCCGGGTTCGCCAAAAAGCGAACCTGGCGGCCAGGTTCGCCAAAAAGCGAACTTGGCAGCCAGGTTCGCCAAAAAGCGAACTTGGCAGCCAGGTTCGCCAAAAAGCGAACCTGTCCGCCAGGTTCGCCAAAAAGCGAACCTGTCCGCCAGGTTCGCCAAAAAGCGAACCTGGCCGCCAGGTTCGCCAAAGCCGGGTTCACCAAAAGCGAACCTGGCAGCCAGGTTCGCCAAAAAGCGAACCTGGTTGCCAGGTTTGCCAAAAAGCGAATCTGGCATACATCACAAAATCCTTTTCAAGCAAGAGAAAATGTTAGGTGCATTTTGATCTCCAAAAGGCTATTCTAATGGTTTTCATCAGATTTTCCTTCAGTAAATGTGAAATTATCACTCTTGGTTTTGTGTATGAAGAGTTTAGATAAGTGAACAAACATTTGTCAGTGACAATCAATTTTACCTGTGTAATTACTCTGTACTAATCGTTAATTTCAGCCCATTGGGCCATGTATGTCCGTAACAAAAAAAAAAAAAACATGTTTTTTTTAAAGTTTTACAAATCACGCACTCGGTAAAGAAGAACACACTAATTAAATGCAAAGCAAGGTCAAAACCCTCTTCCGAAACACTCATAAAGAAACTTCTGCTCTGTAATAATTAAGTAACTTGTTTAAAAGTGTACATCTGTAACAGACACATATAGTGTGACTGTATGTGAGCTTTACAATTTCATGAGGATTGATTTGTTGATTTTATTTTCTGATGTTTATTTGTGATTTAATTGAAAGGTAGCATGGAACATCTTGATAACTACGATTAAGTTGAAATACTTGTTGATCAAACTAATTAACAGTGTTTGTTTGTTTGTTTTGTTTGTTTGTTTGTTGTTGTTTTGTAAATTGCATTGCACACATATTCAAAATTTCCGAGAAAGACCCAAAGTATATGGAAATGCTAAATTGCATAGATCTCTCATCTTTTGTGTATCAGGAGACAGAGAGTAAAACAAAGAGCATTGTTACTGTCTCAGATGAGCATACAACACAAGCAAACATCTATACATGTAGATCTATATAATTATGGAGCATATCTTGATTAGGATTAAACAAAAAATACCTTTAACTACCCACAATCCATGTGGTTTCAAATGTACACATACCCAGTTCAAGCCAAGTCTTCCTTGATACAAAAGTAGAAGGAAACTATCAATGCAGATAATGATAAAGTGGCTTTTTGTCATGGTAAGGGTGTACAACGAAAGTGTGTTCTCAGTGGACGGACAAGATAGTGAGTACTGTAAAAAAAAAGAAAAAAGAAAAAGAAAAAAAAAAGGAGCAGTTTGGAGATACATGACATTCATGTGTAAAATGGGCGGGCAGCTACATCAACCCCACAAACAAGCTATGAGGTAGAAATACTAAGAATCCCACAAAAGATGTGATTACTAAAGGAAATGATATCAACTGAGAGAGAAGTTGGATTCAAAGGCACCCCTATTTGCAAATAGCTGTACCTGTACCAAATGCTCACACAGTCATTAGGCCTACTAGTATATAAGGAGCATAATGTGAGTATCAAAAGTACCATTGAATGCTTTAGAATACAGGAAAGTCCAATTAGACAGGTTTAAGATCTCTGATTCCATGGTCAGTCTAGATGAGAAACCTGAAGATGACACGTCAGTGAATGATAAACTTGATGTAAATGTTGGGGATTTAGTGTTTTAGATGAATATCACATGGAAACATTTCCGGATGAGGTTCTTTAAATAGGGGCACTAAGGGCAGGAATCTCAGGATCAATGTCAAGTATCCTGCAAGTGGTCACCAAATCACCAGATCAAATATTTTCCTTAAAAAAAAAAAAAAAACACACAAAAAAACACACAAAAAAAACCCACAAAAAACACTGCCAGAAAAATCACACTACAAACAGTTGATGGCAATCGTGGTCAGTTTACACGTAGCTGGAGTCTGGGACTCGCATTCAAACTCTTTGCTCTGTAAATTATGTCCTTCATCCATTAAAGTCTCAATCATTCCATGTTACACTATTTTTAATACCCCCCAAAAAATGAAATTACTACTTCAATTTTAACCATACAAACCAGTATAATTTTGTTTTTAACATGCTGAGAAATAAAAGATTTTTGGAGTACTCACAATTCATAGAGCAAGGGACACCATGATGTGTTTTCAAAATCCACATTTTCAAAATCCACATTAAGATTATTATTCTGGTGATCATGATAGTTTACTGTCAATTTGTTTTTATGTACAAATGTATCTATTCTTTTTTATTTCAAAACTTTGATCAGGTATAGACTCTACAATTCAGATATGTTTGAAAGGATTTTGTGTGAAATGCTTGCAAAATATAGTAGGCCTACACCATCAATTTTTCATGTGTGGCGCAAACCATTTCTGCACAGCTTTGTGTGTACTGCATACATGAGCAATGGATCCCTAAATAGTTTTATGATGGCATTAATTAAATCTGATTCCAATATCAAATTAATTTCTTTTCTACAAATTAATATTCTAGACAATAATGTGTTTGTCAAAATGAAATAGGCTACAACATGACCAACTGACAAGCTAATTTACCATGAAAGGATATTTCTTTGAATAATGTAATCATCCTGTTGCTCAGTGAAGCATGAACTGTATGCAAGGTGATGATTTGGGGAAGGTTTTTGCAGATTTCAGTAAAAAAATGCAATTGTCATCTCAAATTATTAAGATTAAGACCCTACAGCATGAGAAGTCACTGAATTCTGGTATAGGGATCTTAAAATAAATCCATCAAAATAAGATCCCTAAAATAAATCCATCAAAATAATAAAATTAATAACTTTTTCAAAACGTACGTCTGTAACGGAAATTTTGTACGTCAGTAAAATACTGTACATCCGTAACACAAAAAGGGTGCAATTAATTGCTAATTTAAAAAAAAAATAATTCTTCATTTCTGCACTTTTGGGTTGTTTAACATCTAATTGAATGAAAAGAATGAATTTGCTGGAAAGTACCCCAAAATTCACAGAGTTTTCCACTTTACATTCCAATGTCAGAAATTTCAACTCATGCGAGTACGTCTGTAACAGCCCTATTTTCATCATATCAAGGTCAAAGTAATGATCATATTGAATATGATTTTGTGATCACTTTACCTTCGAGATGGATGTTAGAAATTAAAAGTATCAAATCTTGTGAATGAAATCAAGTCTAGTTGTTAGAGCTTTTTAAAGTGTATGAAATGTACGTTTGTAATTATGGAATTGCCCGTAAAAGACAGTGAAAACAAGAGAGAAAGAGATAGATGGCGTTTCTCAGCTCAAACACAAACTTTGATGCACTACAGATTGAAAAGTAGTGACATTACTTCAAATTTTTTTTAATGTATCAACAGAAAATATACTTCTGCTGATATTTTGAAGCCTGATACGCAGTTTTACCGCTGTGGTGTGTCTCCTTAAAACGAAGAAAATGAAAGGAAGGTAGGATTCCCTCCATAGGCTCACGTGTTATGAAGCTTGCGGTTTCATTACTAAAATGACCGCCGTTGGGCTCAATGTGAGGCCCCATGGCGCACTACATCCATTTTTGTGCGAAATCGCGAGAGTATACACCCTCTTAGCCTAGCTATGTATACTATTTGCTATGAGTTAATAAACGCAACTTTTCTGAAGACGTTTATCACAGGGCTTTGGAAACGACTTTTGATAGTGGGTATGCATGGAAAGACTTTTTGTAATTCGCGGAAAGATGATAAACGCAGCCTTTAGGCCTATGCTTCTCCTATATTTTCTATATCACACCTGAGAACTGGATTGTATTCGGCTATTGATAGATAGCCCTGCTTGTGGTGTGTGTGTGAGTGTGTGAACATATACATACATGTAATTATCCATACATGGCCTTGCATATGCAAAGTTTGTATGTACTAGGCTTTGCATTATGCTTAACAAGTTTGAATATTTTGCACATGAAGTGGAACATTATCATTTAATGCAATTAACGTGTAATGGTAAAGCAAGAACTGTAACTATTTTATACCGGTACACAATCAATGCAATATTTTGCAACAACATTCCCGCATGCATATTGATCAGAAGAAAGCTATGTAAAGTTATAGGGCCAGTACCAGGTATCGCAGGTATCGCACAAACATTTAATACGTACAGTCCAAATAACGTCACTGACAAACACAAGTAAGTCAAATGCTCACAACTCAAAAAAGGATATAGTTCTGGACACTCAATCGAAATGTTTATGCACAGCTCCTAATCATTGCATGATCACCATCCAGTGCACCACTGGCCTCATCCTGTGAAGTGAACAGTTTACAAGAGAATATTGGATAGACTTACAGTTGTACAAACTACTATGAAATCCGTTTAACAATATTTGTGAGTCAGGACACCGCTCTCTTATCACAGTCGTCATCTTATGGCGAGTGCTCTTCTTCAAATGGCCATGTTCACGATGATCAACATACAATTGTATACATGCTGGTTTCAGAGGATTTATATTGTGGGGATAGAAAGTGTGGAACGATGTCTGGCCTATGTCCATCAGTGCAGGGGTCAGAAAAGGTCAAGACCTAGCCAACTGCCAAATCCACAGAGGGTTCAGTGAGTGGAATGTGATAATTCAGACACACTAGCACAGTGCCTGCACTACATTGTAGCTGTACAGTTCTCATTGCAGTGTGTCTGCAAACCAAGGCCATAGACAATGTTTTGGTGGGACAAAGCCACTTGTATGAAATATATTAAACTAACAATCCCACCTCATCCCTGCTCATGGATATACAGTTCTGTATCATACACTTGAACATTAAAGGGGATGGCTAGTAACTGTTCAGTGGGAATCAGTGGGAATGCTGGGGGATGATCAAGGATTGCAACAATCACCCCTCAGCATTCCCACTGATTCCCACTGATCAGTTTGGTAAGAGTAGCCATCCCCTGTAAGTATGCATTTCAGTTAATTGAAACAGGTTTGTTTAGTATTTGTTAGTTCATGTGTTTGCTTGTTTTGGTGATCATGGCGATCATGGAAATTTATTCACGTCATGAAACACAACTGAAACGTGTTTATTTTTTGTGGGCTTGTTTTTGGAGATGGCCTGTGTTCATGGATATTTGACAGAACTATATAATCATACCCAATCTAAGGATAACTGTGAAGATAAAGGCAATTTTGATTTAGAGATAAACATGGTTTTGCTATTGTCCTGTCGCAAATATAACTTTAATTCCCAGTAATTGGTCCCTTTTAAACCTGGTTAAACCCACTTGTGATGTTACTCTATTCCAAATATCAGGATACTCTTTTGCATTTATGCATATGTCAGTGTGCTTTCACTGAACAGGCAGGTCGTGGGCGCAGTGCGGCTTGCTGTGGCGAAATTAGTAGTCCCAGAATACTGTATGGTGTCTTCAAGGAGACAAATTGAAAACAGCATCCATATCCATTATCGGCCTGCAATAAACATATGCCTTGTATCAAAACATTGTTTGGGCAATATGCTTTTGGTGAAAAATGATTTAAATATTTCAAAAAATAATGGTTTGGGTAACTAACAGGAGAATAAATTGGAACTATGAGAATGGTGCAAATTGTACACTACTAGGGTACAAAATGAGTGCTGAATTCACAAATATTATGAAGGCATTAGCATATAAAATGGGGATCCCAATTGTTTAAACAATGCAGCAAAGATGTGTCGTGTCCAAGATCCAATTCGTATTGGAATTCACGAATGACTAATAACTGTTCTGGAGGTACATTTAATGTTTTTACCCTCAGGCTGACCTAAAAATCATGATTCAAAGTGGACGGAGGGGCTAATATTCATGATAGACATTGCTTCTGAAAGCTTTGTTTAAGAGGAGATTCCTACAGTACGTGTTGGCCTATACTTATTCGTAATCTGTATTTTCTGACATCAGTCTTAACTTTTTTGTGTGTGCGTGTGTTTCTTTTACTTTCACCATTCTGCTTTCCTAAGTTGTGTGTTTGTACTCCTTATAGCGTCTCCTTTTGTTGCAACTTCAATTTTTCTTAATACTGAAATTTAATAGCATTGACTTGATTCTTTGTTATTATTTGATAGTTAACAAGAATTTGAACATCTACAGTGTAAAAAAAATCATAGTAAATGAAAAGCTGTTCTTGGTTTTTATTTTCGGGCGATGAGCTTCTAATCTGTGTGGATGTAGCTCTTTCTTTTTCTTTCCTTGCTGTCTATCTTAGCTTATCCATCATTTTCTTTGTCCATTCCTATCTCATCTTAGGTTGATTCTGATTTCAGTTCGATGAAGCAATTTGGAGACTGAAGTTGTTGGGTTTTTTTTGTACAAAATAGTCATCAATGGTAGCATTTAGTGGAATTGTTCAAAAAAACAGATAAACACACCAATTTTCTATCTTACTGACAAGAGTTCATTTTTTTTTTCATATCTTCGAGGTAAGGCAATGTCTGCACGGAGTAATACACCTTGAGCTATACCTTGTTAATCTTTATCCTTTTCCCTATGATATGTCATTCTGTCTCATTATGTTTTATATTATCTTGTCATATTTTCCCACTGTTCCTCCCCTTATGTTATTTACAGTATTGTTTTATTTCATCTCATCTTCCATCTTTCCTCCCCTTTTATCCTCTGTCAATCATCATTTTCCCTTTTTATGATTCCATCATCTTCTCTTCTTATGCTTTGTTAAGTGTTATTTCTCTCTGTATATCAATTTGAATGGTTTTCATTCCGTGATACGGACTCTTTTCGATGAGTCCCCTTGAATACACGCGTATAAAGCTTTTATAGGCTAATTTTGCCCCAGCTAGCCACACCGCACCTGTGATCTGATTGTTTATCAAAAGCCTGTTTGGAATACGAGAAGTACAGAGGTTACACTCTAGAAAGATATGTTCATACAGGGTGGGTCGTGGCTCAAAAAAAAAAAAAAAAGGCCTAACCAGTTTCCCATGGTCAGTTTCTGCAATATTTGTTATCAGTAATTTAGATGCGCCATTTTCTAAGAAAAACGATACCAAGAATGATCGTCAATTTTGGTCGAGTAGTTTTTGTTTTATGCTACAAATCATACTGTGGAAGGAAGCCCCACCGCCATGCTTATCTACCGATGAACGCCACGGTGGGGCTGAATTCACGAGTAGGTTTAGGCCTATAAAGCAGGCGAGTCGCCGTAGTACAGACACGCAGTGGTGGTGGGGCTATCGTGAAATAGGCCCCACCGCAGTGCGTGGGCACCGTACCCGTGTGTTTATAGCAAGCAAGGGTAGGTCCTAGGGTTTAGGGTTAGGTAGGGTTGTATTTATGGTTAAATTGGCCGTAAAATTAGTCGAGGGACATATTAGGAAGTCATTTTCGCCGCATTCACGAGTATTGACTATGGAAGGCAGCCCCACCGCCATGCTTACCTACCGAAATGCCACACGATGGGGCTGAATTCACGAGTATTGAAACAGGCGAGTCGCCGTAGTATTAGTGGTGGGGCCTATTTCACGAGTTTGCCGAAAATAATGAATATCCAAGCGTACCACAGTTGTAATCTGTATTATTGGCAGTATTAAATCCGATACAATTCATTAAATATTCTTTTGTCTAAAGGCTTAGCCAATGACAATAATGCAGCGCCTGCTATGCGCTCGCTAGCTCGCTCCCCAGCCAGCGCTAGCCGCCGGCCGGCTGTCGCTGCGCTGCGCTAGCATAGCCTTGCAAGCTCGCTGGCTTTCAACCAGACAATCAATATCGACGACTCCGTTCTTAGATGTCATCACAATTTAGAAGTGATAGTGCCAAAGTATAGAAAGTTTTCCAAAACCGAGGAAATTGCATCCATTATGTTAACAAATGTAGAACAAAATTCAGAACAGTAAAAAACCCCGCACGACCATAGAATTACTTAGAATTTAACATTTAATATTATTACATCATTAAGAAAAGAATGTCTAAACCATTTTATTAGGTCTTTAATGTCAGGCCTTGTTTGATATTTTGTATCAAATTATAATGCATGTAGTGTTTTGTTCTTGTTTGTATGTCATGTGTTTTCTTCGATAAAAACATTGAAAAAATAAAGAAAAAAAGTTTTACTCATCAGACTGCAATCACATACCCTTTCTTGGGTGGCCGGAAGCAGCATACTTTGCATTCGATGACCTGACCTTACCCAGAGACTCCAACCCCAAGCACCTTCTGATCTGGAGATTCTCCCGCCCGAAACCCCTAACAGACGGGAGACTCCAAGTTAATGTGTGCGAAGCGCGAAGTTCCTAGGGTTTTAGATGTTCTCTGGTGCTATCTAAGGCTTATTTTTTCAACATACGATAGCAATAAGTAAGAAATCCTTTCCACCGGGAGACACAGAGCCAGGGCGGGAGAAATCAAATCTCAATCGGGAGAACGGGAGATTTTGCGAAAATGGGCTTTCAGCGGGAGATCTCCAGTTGAAAACGGGAGGGTATGGAGTCTCTGCTTACCCAACCCTTTGTATATTAGGCCATGTTATTCACGAAAAGTAGGTAACGCGACCACCTGACACGAATATGATCACCTAATGAAACAATGTAAAGCCTTATAATTGAGGTTTGTTGAAGTCAAGGGTAAATCAAGAAAATATTGATTTCAATTTTAGGGCATAACAATATCACAATGCCAAAACAGTTTAGAACTCTGCTATTAAAGGAAAAAGGGGTAACTGAAAAAATTTTAGCAACTAAAGTATGGAACCTGTTAACAATATTCTTAATCGGGAGTCCTTAAAGTCAAAACTTGTTATCCGTGACATTAACTACCACATTTCTGTGACAAATTTGTTCTGCGCCAATCCAATCATGTAAGGATTTCATTACAACAGCTATAATTGCAATTTGGCACTCATAACAAGTTTCATGAAAAGAGCCCTGGACACTATACTTTCTCAATGCAGGAAGTTGTATGTTCACAATGAGTGCAGAGATGCCAAGTTCAAAAAACTTTTATGAGTGAGATTTTTATGACTCGGCGTCTTGGCGCTCATGCGCATGCGAACGAGGAGGGTGTCCCACTCCCACTGTAGGGAGCTTTTTTAAATTGTTAGCTCTTAATGATGCGATCTGGTGCATACTTTAGTGACTATTTTTTACTAATTTTGAAAGGCAAAAGGGAAATATACCTTCAATTGCAACTATCACTTTAATCCTTTGAGCTATGCTCCTTATTTTTGGCCCAAATTGCAGACTTCACCAGATGCGTGAGAAAAATGGGTGCCATGCGTGAGATCGTGAGACAGACCCTAAATGCTCGAGTCTCACGCAGAATGCGTGAGACTTGGTAGCTCTGTGAGTGTCCAGTGTATGCTGTATTGTGGGGAAAGTATTTAACTTTTGCCCCTGTACAGTTCAGGGGTCAAAAAGAATGTCACCTTGATAAGACTTGGCCAAAACATTCACCAGACTCATGGTCAGGGGAGAGTAAAGTAACATTAGCCCACTGTATCTGCACTTTGCTGTGTGCACCATACACTCTGTGTGCCACCAAGTTTGGTTGTCTTAAAGGGACCCTTAACTTTTGCAAATACATTCATTCTGGCATAGGCCTGTACAAACATTATTGTTCTGTCACCACAGCCAGATTAGTGAGATCCCTAGGGCTTACAATTAATCAATTACATGGCAGTATAGCTAAATTGGATGAAAAGGATGAGGACCTCATATCAAGGTGACTTAAAAAAAAAAACAGCTTTCTATAAAATAATACCAGACGTTCTAGACATAAAAAAAGAAAAAAAAAATCATGGGTACATCCCATCATCTTTGCACTTTTCGTTTGAATAATTCTTAACACAAACGCAAAACACACACACACAAAAAAAAAAAAAACTTTAAAGAAATTGAAAACACTTGGATCGATGTATAGGACTGCCTCTCCACCTGAAAACTTCATAAATAACTTTTTTTTAAAAAGGTGCCCATTTGCATAAATTGAGATTCTATTCCCCTCAGGATGGATGCTACCTGCCAAGTTTGGTGAACTATGTTGTATCAGTCATGGGGTTTTCACGAAGAAAATGAAAGTACAAAATTAACGCATGACGCACATCACACACCGGACAAAGAGCACACGCAATAACTCAATTGAGCCTTCAGCTCAGGTGAGCTATAAAAAGGATGTCAAAAAGTACAGATTATGAATATCAAGTATGGGTTTCCTCCTGTTATCAATGTCTGCAGATGCAATGTAGCCCCTCTGTTCACTTTGAGTAATGATTTTCATATCTGTCAATGTGAAGGTAATTGATCTCCATAGCAAATGTATGAGTCTGTATGTTGCTTGAACAAGGATCCCAATTTCATTTGTGATCTTATAGTCGATCCTCATCAAATGCAAATGAATTTTCATTCATTAATTGGGTACTTATCTTAATGCACTAGTATACTTTTGCACCATTCCTTTTGAATTTCTGATTTCTCCTGTTTACGTAATACCCCGCTCATTATTCTTTGAACGGATGAATTAAATCATCTACTACCAAAAACATAGGCCTTCAGGGTACTGCCAAGGCAGTGTTATTGCTGTGTAGGCCTACATGCCATAAGATCGTTGCACTACCATTAATCATGGATATGTGGATGCTGTTTCAATGTGCTTTCTTGAAGACACCATACAGCTTTTTTGTATGCTCCAAGCAAGCTGCATCACTGATCTTATAAGAGATCAGTTGCCGCACCATGAATGACACGTCCACCCACGGCCCAACTGTTAAGCTTAAGTTATATATACGCCTGAGCAAAAGAGTATCCTGATATTTGTATGTCTATATACGTAAGAAGTGGGTTTTTAGAGGCAGCTTCTAGGACAATAAAGAAACCATGCAGCTCACTATAATTCTTATTAAGCTTCTAGCATTCACATGTAAATTATCAAAATCATCTAAATTGCCTTAACTTCACAATCAACATAAAACTGGGTATGTTACTGTGGAGTTCTGTCAAATTTCCATGATCGCCATGATCGCCAAAACAAGCAAACACATGAACAAACAAATACTAAACAAACCTGTTTCAATTAACTGAAATGCATACTAAAAGGGATAGCCTGTATTACCAAACTGATCAGTGGGAATCAGTGGGAATGCTGAGGGGTGATTGTTGCAATCCTTGTGGGATTCTTTTATGAGTATATTATACATGTATATCTATTGTTGAATGAAAATTATTTGCCTCAGAATGATCTCATATTCAAGTAATGTGCAGTATATGCCCCGTCACTGTCAGGCATGCTAACCTGGAAACATTGAACTGCACATTACTTGAATAATAATTATATGAGACCATTAATTCTCAAGCAAATAATTTTCACACAACAATAGATACCGGTATATAAAGTACTCTATCCCACAAGGATTGGAACAATCATCCCCCAGCATTCCCACTGAACAGTTGCTACAAATTGTAGCACTCATTTTGGTCCTTTCTCACTCTAAAACTTTATTTCATTTGCATGCATTTCTATTGATATCACTCATTTTGACTCCTAAATTATAGCATTGGCCTATGGGAGTCTCACTCTCAACTATAGTTGCCAATTATGGCAGCCCTGTACTAGCCATCCCCTTTTATAATGTTCATGTGTATGATATATTCACATGCAAGCAGGGATGAGGTGGGATTGTTAGTTTAATACATCTCATACAAGTGGCTTCCCACCAAAACATTATCAATAACCTTGGTTTGCACACACGCTACCATAAGAACTGTATAGCTATGTGTAGTGCAGGCACTGTGCTAGTGTGTCTGAATTATCACATTCCACTCACTGAACCCTCTGCGGATTTGGCAGTTGGCTAGGTCTTGACCTTTTCTGACCCCTGCACTGATGGACATAGGCCAGACATCGTTCCACACTTTCCATCCCCACAATATAAATCCTCTGAAACCAGCATGTATATGTTGCTCATCGTGAACATGGCCATTTGAAGAAGAGGACTCGCCATAAGATGACGACTGTGATAAGAGAGCGGTGTCCTGACTCACAAATTTGTTAAACGGATTTCATAGTACGTACACCATGTAGTTTGTACAACTGTAAGTCTATCCCATATTCTCTTGTAAACTGTTTACTTCACAGGATGAGGCCAGTGGTGCACTGGATGGTGATCATGCAATGATTAGGAGCTGTGAATAAACATTTCGATTGAGTGTCCAGAACTACTGTATATCCTTTTATGAGTTGTGAGCATTTGACTTACTTATGTTTGTCAATTTGACATTTGGACTTCATCAAATGTTGGTGCGATACCTGGTACTGGCCCTATAACTTTATATAGCTTTCTTCTGATCAATATGCATGCGGGAATGTTGTTGCAAAATATTACATTGATTGTGTACCGGTAGTTACAGTTCTTGCTTTACCATTACACGTAAATTGCATTTAATGATAATGTTCCACTTCATGTGTGTGCTGTGTAGTGCGCAAAATATTCAAACTTGTTACGCAGAATGCAAAGCCTAGCACATACAAACTTTGCATACATGTGCAGGTCAGGGCTGCCAACTCTCATGCATTGAGGTCCTTTCTCACTCGATCTAAAACTTATTTCATTTCCATGCATTTCTATTGATCTCACGCATTTTGACTCCTAATAGCATTGGCCTATGGGAGTCTCACTCTCAACTAGTTTCCTATGTTGACAGCCCTGGCATGTATGGATAATTACATGTATGTATGTTCACACACTCACACACCACATGCAGGGCTATATCTATCAATACTAATAGCCAAATACAATCCAGTTCTCAGGTGTGATGTAGAAAATATAGGAGAAGCATAGGCCTAAAGGCTGCATTTATCATCTTTCTGCGAATTACAAAATTACAAAAGGCTTAATTTCCATGCACACCCACTATCAAAAGTTGTTTTTTAATATGTGTGCAATGCAATCTACAAAAAACAAAACAAACAAACAAACACTGCTAATTAGTTTTAATTAACAAGTATTCCAACTTAATAATAGTTATCGAGATGTTCCATGCTACCTTTCAATTAAATCACAAATAAACATCAGAAAATAAAATCAACAAATCAATCCTCATGAAATTATAAAGCTCACATACAGTCACACTATATGTGTCTGTTACAGATGTACACTTTTTAACAATAATTGATTACTTAATTATTACAGAGCAGAAGTTTCTTTATGAGTGTTTCGGAAGAGGGTTATGAGCTTGCTTTGCATTCAATTAGTATGTTCTTCTTTACTGAGTGCTTAATTTGTAAAACTTAAAAAAAAAACATGTTTTTGTTTTGTTTTGTTACAGACATACATGGCCCAATGGGCTGAAATTAACAATTAGTAGAGTAATCACACAGGTAAAATTGATTGTCACTGACAAATGTTTGTGCACTTACCTAAACTCTTCATACACAAAACCAAGAGTGGTAATTTCACATTTACTGAAGGAAAATATAATGACAACAATTAGATAGCAATTAGATAGGCTCATCAAAATGCACCTAATATTTTCTCTTCTTTGAAAAGGATTTTGTGATGTATGCCAGGTTCACTTTTTGGCAAACCTGGCAGCCAGGTTTACTTTCTGGCAAACCTGGCAGCCAGGTTTACTTTCTGGCAAACCTGGCAGCCATGTTCGGTTTTTGGCAAACCTGGCAGCCAGGTTCGCTTTTTGGCGAACCTGGCGGTCAGGTTCGCTTTTTGGCGAACCTGGCGGCCAGGTTCGCTTTTCGGCGAACCTGGCGGTCAGGTTCGCTCTTTGGCGAACCTTGCAGCCAGGTTCGCTTTTTGGCCAACCTTGCAGCCAGGTTCGCTTTTTGGCGAACCTGGCGGCCAGGTTCGCTTTTTGGCGAACCTGGCGGCCAGGTTCGCTTTTTGGCGAACCTGGCGGCCAGGTTCGCTTTTTGGCAAACCTTGCAGCCAGGTTCGCTTTTTGGCGAACCTGGCAGCCAGGTTCGCTTTTTGGCGAACCTGGCGGTCAGGTTCGCTTTTTGGCGAACCTTGCAGCCAGGTTCGCTTTTTGGCGAACCTGGCAGGGGGTTCGCCTTTTTGGCGAACCTTGCAGCCAGGTTCGCTTTTTGGCGAACCTGGCGGCCAGGTTCGCTTTTTGGCGAACCTGGCGGTCAGGTTCGCTTTTTGGCGAACCTTGCAGCCAGGTTCGCTTTTTGGCGAACCTGGCAGCCAGGTTCGCTTTTTGGCAAACCTTGCAGCCAGGTTTGCTTTTTGGCGAACCTGGCGGCCAGGTTCGCTTTCTGGCAAACCTTGCAGCCAGGTTCGCTTTTTGGCGAACCTTGCAGCCAGGTTTGCTTTTTTTGCGAACCTGGCGGCCAGGTTCGCTTTTTGGCAAACCTTGCAGCCAGGTTCGCTTTTTGGCGAACCTGGCTGCCAGGTTCGCTTTTTGGCGAACCTGGGAGCATCATTTTCAGTGTAGCAAAAGCCATTTTTTGCACATTGATGGATCAATTTGTAACAAATTTTTCCCAAAATCGAGTGCTTTTTTGTAGACTGTTTTGGAAAGTCTCTTTTTATTTTGGACTGGGTTATGGACTCTCCTAATCTATCTAAATATTGGAAAGAAAGCACACACTCAGAAAAAGTGTGAACTGAGAAAAGAGGCTCTGAGGCACAGGGTCTATTCAAACGTTTAATCTTTACCAAGTCGTGCTAGCTGTGCGATGAATGGGACTATAAAAAAAAAAAAAAACAGGATGTAAACCACCAGAGTAACAACAATGGAGGGATTATCAGAAATTGAGCATGCCTTATTAGCACATTCTGTCCATGATTAATGCCAACTTTCAAAGCAGTAGCATCATATTTTCTAAAATGTTATTGGAGTTGAAAGTGAAGAGTGTGTGCAGGGTTTTTGAGAAATGGAAAGGGGACTCTAACACCGAATCACACTTTTCTAAGAAAAACGTGTTCAAGATAAACTGCTAAAAACACACTTGTTTTTTTTTTTATGATCCCAAATTTTAGTATAATGTAGAAGAAGACTTGCTCTTTCAGAAAATATGAAAAAGTAAAGATTGGCTAGGTTGACCCATTTCACCTATTTTCAGTTCTCACACAAAATCAGTCCATGCAACTTTTTGTCCGTTTTGTGATGCACAGTCACATATGTTCTTTTTAACTCACCTGAACCCAAGGTTGGAGTAAGCTATTGCGATCATTCCTTGTCCAGCATATATTGTGTGGTTGTGTCGTGTGTGGCGCATAAACATTTTACATTTTCAGCCTTTTTTTTTAAGAACTCAAAGATGAATTTTCTCCAAACTTGGCAGGTAGCATCTCAGCAGGGATAGGATCTCACTTTTTTTCCAATGGACACAATGCCCCCAAGGCCCGAAATTAAGGGATCTTTACAAATCCTCTTTAGAATAGGAAATGATTGAGCTATTCAGGTTAGTACATTGGTATGAGTCAGTAGTTTCAAGTTTGTTCATGGTGGATCCAGGGATGCCCCACGTATACAAAGGCCCTTTGGTGTGGCGGGGTCCAAATTGGAGCCCAAATTGTACATTTTCATCTTCTTGAAAACATAACCGTCAGATTTTCACCAAACCTGACAGGTGTTATCAAAGGAGTGATAGAATATGTGTATTTTGAGTGGGCATTCTGTGTTTTTGTTTACCCTTGCCAGGTTGGACCGTGCAATAGAAGATTTCACCCTCTCGTGTGCTGGCTACTGCGTTGCCACCTATGTTCTTGGCATTGGAGATAGACACAACGACAACATCATGGTCAAGACGTCTGGTCAGGTATGTATGACGGCTACAGCTATCCTAGCAGGAGAATATCATGTACAATAAATCAAGAAATTTAGTCCTTTTGTGGTGTTTCTGCAGCACCATTTAATGACTTCTTTCTTTGCAGTCTCCAACGTATTGTGAGACCAAATTTGCGACATCCGGGTACACCATTCTGAAGTTGTGTATTGTTTTGATTATCCATGTCAGCCCCAAAACAGCTCAAATTTTTTATTTTGTGTGCAAATCCAATGTAAATCGTGTATTATTTGTCAAATTGATATGAATTTAATTATTTAAACTTTTAATCAATGAAATTGATTGATTTCAATGTAGATAAGCTTGAAAAAGTTTCTGCAACAAATTTTGGCCAAAAAAATGAAACATAAAAGGAAAAAAAAATACAAGAAAATATCAAAACAATAAAAAACAGTAGAAAATGATTTTGATTGTGCTATTTTATTCTAAGAAATTTCTTCGATGTGTGTTAAGGAATTTTTACACAAAAAGTTAGCAATCCTTCAGTCTTTAATGGAGTTACAGTTGAAAATATGATTTCATGCATAAATTTGCATAATTAATAAATTAGGAATATAAAAATCAATATCTTTCTGTTGTTTAATCATATAATCTTATTGTTGACATCCAGCTGTATGTTCAGGCAAAATTTTGCCGCGATTGCGCTATTGGTGGTCGAGAGTAAAAAAAAACCAGTAAAACCCCAGTAAAAACGTGGTCTCAAATAGCCCATTTAGAATAGGGTTAATACTGCATTTAATAACTATATGTGAATTATCCTTGTCTGCTTTTTTCTTTCTGTCATTTCCATAATTACTGATTTGCAGTCAAATTACCTTTTGTAATCTTAGAAGTGTTTCAAATGACTGCAATTTTTCACTTGTGATATTATTTTCCCTTTTGCATTCGTGTGTGTGTGTTACTCCTTGTCTGATATTCTGCAGCTGTTTCACATTGACTTCGGCCATTTTCTGGGTAACTTCAAGAGAAAGTTTGGTGTGAAGCGGGAGCGTGTCCCCTTTGTTCTCACCCACGACTTTGTGCATGTCATCACAAGGGGGAAAGGCATCGGCACCACGACCGAGTTCAACAAGTATGTCATGGTTCGGTATCAGTCAGCCAAGTCTTGCCTGAAGCTTATTCCTTGAGTATCTAACATGCTAGATATAATGAATATTTCCATCATGCCCTCCCTTTTTTGATATTTTCTCAGCCAGTTTTATCAAATTTGCACAAAGCTGTTGTGGTGGTCTTCCTATGTCATTTGTAATATTCTCATTCATTGCTTTTCTGACATCTATATTTCTTTTCCTCCTTTCTCTTCTTTTTTTTTTTTTTGCTTAAAACTTTCTATTCATTAGTTATGCAAAGATTAATTTCGGTCACAAATTTGTCTTGTTCTTGTCATGTATATTTACATTGTATATGCCCCAATTAACTGCTGACATTCCCACTCTTGATAATCATGTGCTCTTAAAGTTTAAATTTTTGTTTTGTTGAAATTTTTGTGTGACAATAAACTTGTGCAAATTGTTTTCTCTCTTTTTTTTTTTTGCTTATCATATGTAACACTATTTATATTTAGAATCTGCTGAATTAAAAGCACGTAAAATTCATCCTTCGTAGATCCTGGAAAATATTGTGTGCAAAAATTTGTTTTTACCGTATTCAAATTTTGTTAATTTTATTTTTAGTTCTCCAGAGTAATGCAAAGATGTTAGCTTGCACAGTTTACTACTGTTTTAATGGATGGGACCAAAGGAATGGAGTCGAGCATGCTTAGGTGGATGTGTCAAATGTCATAGATCTTCCAAGTCTCCATGAATCCATGGGTGTCTCCTTGAAAATTTAAGTTACTCTTCATGTCCTTCCAAGAGAATATTAACCCATTGAGGACGGTTTGATTTTGCTACAACATGCATTTCCCATAGATGCTTGCCCGAGTATACTCGGGACTCGTCCTCAACGGGTTAAAGCCTCCCTAATTTTGAAGTTGAATTTTTCATACTGAGATGCATGGAATGACAAACTATCTCCCATATTACTCTTTGGATCTACCCTGATTTTGATTTTAACAATCCTGGGCCCTGTTTCATAAAGCTGTTCGTAAAGTTACGAACAACTTACGAGCGACTGGTGATCAGTTCTGATGTGCTATACTTATCAGAATTTCCATAATTCAGCACAAGAACTGATCACCAGTCGCTCGTAATTCGTTCGTAACTGTACGAACAGCTTTATGAAACACCCCCCTGATGTAATATCACCATGATGGTAATTCCCTTTCCTGCAAACGTTCCACTCTTACAGCTTCAGGCGCTGCTGCGAGGAAGCCTTCATGATCCTCCGTCGCCGCGGCAACCTCCTCATCAACCTCTTTGCCATGATGCTTTCCAGCGGGATCCCCGAGCTGTCGGACGAGACCATCAAGTACCTGCGGGACGTGCTGGTCCTCGACCGCTCGGAGGACGACGCCCTCAAGCACTTCCAGGGCAAGTTCAACGAGGCGTTGAAGAACTCATGGAAAACCAGCATTGACTGGATGATGCACCACATCGCAAACAGGGACTAAAAGAGAGCAGGGATGAGCAACCTCCATCCCTGGTTCTCGTTCATCAGATGTCTTGCGCTGCAGATGGGGAGGATATAGCAGGGGAGAGACAGAGCCCATTTTCATCTCACAATTAATCCGCAGATGTAGGGTACAGTAGATAGAAAGACAAAGAAAAGAAAAAGAAAAAAGCAATCCGCCACACACAATGGAGCAGTGTGACATAGTGGAACAGTCGCACAGATGGCTACAATACTGAAGAAAAGAGGATTGTGTATTGATGCATGAAGGTAGATGCTAGGGAAAACAGGAAAAAACACAAACTGCATTGAATTGAAATCTGTGATCTGTGAAAACAACTGCACATGTTTACGAGACTGTGTGTAAAGCATGATCAACAGTCATATCAGAATTTGAAGCATTCTTGCATCATTAGAAAAGTGAATAGACAAGGCAGGAGATATATTCAGCTTCTAAACCACGGTGATTATCATCATCATGCAAATGAAAAGTCGTCAAGGAAGCGGTTTTTGCGTTGCAAGGCACACAATGGTGGTGTCGTCCTCATGGACTGCACAGACCCCTGGCAAGCTGCATTAAGTGGCACGCTCTGGAAAGCTGGGGAATTATTTCTTTCACGGTTGGCACTGAGACTCTGCGAGACATCGTACGGTAGACTTCTGGCTGGCTGAACTGCGAGGGTTCCTCCTTCCACCGGTTTGCTCCAGCATAATAACCACACTGAACGAACATCTCACTCAAGCTTATATAAGTTTAACATAAAAAATCAATGTGACATTTTTGTATATAAAAAAAAAACAAAAAACACACACACAGAAAAAAGCTTTAATTATGTAATCCTCCCATCTAGTTTCTCACATCACAAAATGCCTCTAGTCACCAGATAACACTTTAAACTATACATCAGCTGTATTTCCCAAGCTTCCACGAGGGAAAAAAACAAAACAAAAAAAATTGCTCTGTTCTTTGTAGCAGCAATGCAAGCCTCATATGAATACACAGTGCAGTATTTTACCTCAGTGGTTGGTGCTCATTGATGTGTATGCCTATGAATAAGATGGATGTGGAAGTGCTTTCAAAATTGTGTGTGTACAGTGTGCATACATGCAGACGTCTGTGGTTGACCAGAAGGGGCAGGTTAAGTTCACAAGTTTTCGTAAAACTGACAAAGAAGGTTGTTTTTGTTGTCCCTGAGGTGTTTTATCTGTTGGTCTTCTTGAATGTTTCATGCACAGATACAGCTCTAGGAGGAGTGTCGGTGTGAGGGGGAGGGTGTCGTTTGTGGTTGCATGGCAAGAGGAGAAAGGGTGGGGCCTTTTTTGATTAAACTTTGTGTCAGCTTCAGGTGTATGCTAAGCTTTGTCCCCACAAATGCAACATGCATCAGCTCTTTCTGATTTAAAGAAGCATGAGAGAGCAAGAGAAAGAGAGTGAGAGATAGAGAGAGGGAGAGAGAAAAGGGAAAGAGATTAGAAAAGTATTGAAGACAATTTCATTGGCCCCTTGTACTTATTCTAGGTCAGTGAAAGATGTAGCATTTTAGCACAGTGACCAAATATATTGTCCTTGGGATTATATGTTATGTGCAGAAAGCATTATTATCATAGCCAGTGAGGTACAAACGTATAAAATGAGCACTGTATTTGAAAGGGAGTTTATGATACTTTCTATTCTAAAAAGAGATCGTAATTCAAAGATGTGAATTTGTTGTTTCCTGTTTTGACTGCATGTTGACCAAACATCAACAAGATGGTTAATTGCCCCTGCTGCTGTGTGAAAGGAAATTGAGCGGTGCCAAGGGTTAAAGGTCACAGGAAGTGGCTACTGCAACATAAGGATTAGCTGTTGAGCCAAAGCAAAATGCGGCTTCTTTTTAGTCTTCTTCCTTTTTTATTCCTACCTGTGAGATCACGTGAAAGTTTCAGAGTAATCCATTTCTTATGAGAGCCTGCCTAAAAGTTTATGAGGATTACAGACTCATGCCAGGGAATGGATTGCGTTGTCCCGCCACTCGGAGAAAGCAACATTACGAATGAGCATTTTGCTCCGTTTGGAGGTGGTAATGCGTTTTCATCATCAAAGAAGAAATGCATGTCGAGATGTCGTGCATGTTCTATTCCATTGTGTTTTGATATCAAAGCGATTGAGGAAGGAGCGTATCATCCAAGGAACACATTGCACGATCTTGGTGGCTTTCGATTATGCTCAAGATGATAATGCTACAGTGTATGCATGGTGTTCTGCAAAGCTCTTTACCATTGAGCCAAATGGCATGTGTTTGTATTTCGTTTTTGTTTGTGTATACCGTAGTGGAAGATTCACTCGATTCTTGTTGATTTGATCATATTTCTGTACGTGCAATGCTTTCGTAGTTATCTCCTTTTTTTCAGGATTTCATCCCAATCTATTATAGGATGATCGATGACATTTTTTATATTGAGATGGAGGCTCAGAGAGAGTGGGCAAGTAGGGGGGGGGGGTGATTTGAAGTTGAATTTTATTATCTATAATCACATGTTTACATTGATTAACACATAGCAAAGAACACATGCAAGAATACAGGATAAAAGGTACCAGAAAATAGCATGAATGCTAATCAAGTCAGATACCTGTCTGATACAAAAGTTTTAAAAAGGTAATAAGTACAGTACAATGAATACTGTAAAACATGATATATTCGCGGCATGAATTTTTCACGAATTGGAGCCGACAGCCTTTTTCGTGACATGAAATTTTCGCGAAATGCCGCTGGCGTTCAATGCATATAGTGTAAACAAGGACTTTCGCGTGCATTTTAATTTCGCGAATCTTGGCGCTCGCGAAATTTGTGAAATTAAAATGCACGAGAAAATTCCTCGTTTTACAGTAGCTCTAGGTTAAAGGGGATGGCTAGTAACTGATCAGTGGGAATGCCGGAGGATGATTGTTCCAATCCTTGTGGGATTCATTTAAGAGTACATTATATAACTATTGTTGTGTGAAATTTATTTGCTTCAGAATGGTCTCATATTCAAGTAATGTGCAGTTTAATGTTTCCAGGTTAGCGTGCCTGGTCAGTGACGGGGCATTAATCTGCACATTACTTGAAAATGAGACCGTTCTGAAGCAAATAATTTTCACAGAACAGTAGATATATAATGTACTCTTTAAATGAATCCCACAAGAATTGGAACAATCATCCCTCAGCATTCCCACTGATTCCCACTGATCGGTTACTAGCCATCCCCTTTAAGTTTGAATGTTATCATCTCTAGCAGTCAGTGTCAGTGATGTCAATTGAGATGCATAAAATATCATGCTCAGAGGTGTTACTAGAGTGTTTGTTTGTTTTTTGTTTTTTTTCAACGTAATTATCTTATGGGTATCCAAGCCTCCTTTCTCTGGGGCAACAGAACTTGGCTTCGGGGACAAGAAGAAAGATACAGTTCATAAACTAGCCCCAAAAGCATTTCTTCTCAACCAGAAAGGAAGACAAAAGATGAAAACAGTAAATATGAATAAAACTGAGATGGCTTTAAAAGTGGAGATGATGAATTCCAGTGCTTATTGATATCCCATTTATTTGCTTGTCCAGCAGAATTGAGATAAAATGACAATTCATTTCTGAATTTTCATTTTAGAAACATTAGTGTAGTGTCTTTTGTTATAAAAAAACAGAATTGAGACAAAATGACAATTAATTTATGAATTCATTTTCAGAAACATTAGTGTAGTGTCTTTTGTTAAAAAAAAAAAAAATATATATATATATTTTTACTTGCCATGCTAAAAAAGAATCTCATCCTCAGTACCTTATATGCAGACTTTTTATTCATTCATTTATTTATTTAATTAATTATTATTTTTTGTTTGTTTTGAGGGGGGGGGGGAGGTTGGAGGGGTTGTAAATACTTTTTTGTTGGATTATTCCAGAACATTCCATCAAGATTTTTAATGAGTTTCCTCCCATCCTGGTAACTACACAGGTTGGAATTAGTGTTGATACAAACAAGATTACCAAAAAAAAAAAAAGCAATCTGTTGTGCAGTAAGAGTGGATGATGCCTATTCACATTCTGTCTTTGAGGAAGAGAAGGATGTGGATTCAACCCATTATACATGCATGCAGTAACCGGGTGAGATGTTTTACAAAATATAATAGGATTTTAAAGACTTGCATGAAATGGGCTTGTGGACTTCATGTGATACTAATGCCTTTCCTGTTCTCAACAAATAGTATGGACGGCCACGTGTAGTACTTCAAATTCAAGCTAGAATCTTGCAATATATTTTCATAGAATTTTAAGATATAATTGATTGCTTTGATCTTTACATATATATAACAGAATCTATTTTTCTTATTTCATGTGAAATTGGTAGTATTGCCCATTCGTTTGTGACATGAGACATGGTCATGGTGTTCTGTTTGTACATGTGAGGGGATGACAAAAATGACACTCCTATTAGTCGGGTTTACTGGATCCTGGTCTAAAGTCATTGTCTTTGAAGGATATGCTTGTGCGTACCGACAAAAGCAGGCACCCTTTTTCAAGGAAACACCTGTTCCTAGGATATCCAATGTCCAGCTTTATGATAAGGTGGTGCAATTTTTATCAGCATGTTACATTTATTAGTCTTGAACAGAAAGTAACCAATCAGTGCGGGCCTCAAGCTGTGTGTGGAGAGGGGGGGGGGGGGGGCATTCCTGTGATCTTTCTGAAGGGATATTACATGTGAATGAGATATGAAACAGCCCTAGTGGTATACAAGTCCGTGTACATTGTAGTGGCGTACATACAATATTGGCTTACCGTGCATGAGAGGGTTATATTTGACCCGTCAGAGACAAAGTGCAATGTGTTGCTAGCGATAAGGCAATATTTTGGAATATTCTCCCCTTGTAGTGCACGGGCAGCAAATATTGTGATTGTCAGCCATGTCATACTGTCTCCTTTGAGACAGAGACAGTAGGCAATATCAGATGTTATTGTCTGTATCTGTGGCACAGGCAGGTAGCATTGTACGAATGAAGAGTTTGATCGCAAAATAACTTAACTCCATTCTTATTAATTTGAGATGTTTGTGATTAAATTAGCTTAGAAACAAAGGTTTTATTTTGCTCTATCTGATGATAGACTTACTTCAAAATGGTTTAAAATGGCACTTAAGATCCGTTTTGCGATCAAACCCTGCAAGTGATAGTCTGTGATGTCTTGTATCTAGCTTAAAGGTCAATGGACTGAGGTTGAATATTATGTGATTGATGTTTGATTTGTTTTTACATCAACTTTTTTTTTTTAATGAAATGCCTTCTAATTTGCCTATTCTTCAACATTCCTTGAATTGATAGTGTATTTTCTTTCTTTTTTTTCTTTCTTTTTTGCCAGAGGAGAACCAGAGTTGTTGGTTTCACATTCTCATTGTAATTTTATAAACAAGACTGCAGCCAGGGTTCCTATATCATACATACAATAGCACCAATACCAAACAAGAAAAAAAAAAACTCCCCAAAAAGTAAGGAAAGTCTTCCCTTTGTTATGGCTGGTGCTCAAGACTTTCACGCTCGTTTGTATTTCAGATTGATGAAAATTCACCTGAAAACATTTGTTGATACATATCCTTTTATAACAAAAACGAAGAATTAAAATTACATGTTTAGATGACTTAATTCTAGCTCAGACACAGCATGTTGTAATACTTACAATGTACAAGTATAGTTTTAATTGCTGATGAACAATGCTATGTTATATATATATTTTCAAATTAAGAACCGAAAACTGCAGGTTTTGATGATATAACTGTGATCACAGCATAGTATGTATACTATACTATACTATACTATACTATACTATACTATACTATACTATACTATACTAGAAGCCATATAAATGAGAATTTCATAACATATAATCATTGAATTGATTTCATTTTCTTTTAGTAATTCACGTACATACATTAGATTAGCAAGCCTGCTATAGCTTCTCTGGTGTTATATCTCAGTACATGCAGTATGAATTCCTCCAAGTTATTCTGCCATGTTTTGTGTCTGGCTTTTTGCAACAAGTCTCTTTAAGAATGGGCCAAATATATGTTCTTGTGTAGCAAGAAATCATAAAGAAACAATGAGCATGGTTAATGAGTATTAGATGAAATCATATCTTTTAAATTTCTTCGTGAAGGACAGAAATTTTCTGTGACTAAGGCAAGACTTTATTGCAAAAATGTGTTTGCTATATTCAACTAATTGTCTTATGTGTAGTTGGAAAAAAATAGAATGCATTTTAAAATACCCTCTTTTTGTAATGTCTAAATAGCTTTAACTCTTAATATGTCAATGTTATAACATGGTGTTGACATCGGTGTTACTCAAATGTGAACAAAAGATGAATATCCTGAACTTGTTCTGACATTATTTGACAAAAAAACAACAAAAAAAAAAAAAAAAAAAAAAAAACTGAGCCTAGGTGTGAGTTTTCGCCTTTTAAGGTAGAAGGTACGTATTTTATTTCGGCGGGGAATGGGATGAAATGTAAGTGATATTTAATGATTTCTCATGGCAACAAGTCCAATATGCTTGTACCAAATATATTTGAGACACACTATATTGAGGATGTTGTTTGTAGTAGCATGGACAAGACTGATCTACCAGTATTCTCAGCCAGAATTGTGCAAAGTGATGTCATCGTGATTTTTGTTCTTCCAATATTCATTGTGTGTTCTCTTTTCTCTACAGGTGTTTTTAACTACACCACACACCATTTTCAGTGTGGTATGGTCTCAGTGCAGTCCTAGATAAGTTTTTACATCTACAGAACTGTACTTTATATTCCACCTTGCATTGATTCATTGAAAACTCGGAATTTGATTAGCCTGAAACCGTGCATAATTATAATACATCCCCCTCTTTAGTACCCCCCCCCCCCCCCCCCCCGTTTTGTTTATCCTTGTAACCTTATACTGTATACTCAAAATGTCACCGGAAAAAGCACAGGGTACAACCAACGGACTGCTTAATATGGCATGGTTTTTATATTGGAGGGTAATTTTTCCAGAGGTGGCAGCTGTATTCAACTCCTATCATAGTCTTGTTCACAAATTCATATGAAATGAATGATTTTGTCAGTGTTTGATGAAATTACAGATTTACTGAATGTGTTGGTAAGCACATGTGACCATACATCCTAAACACCTGCTGGAAATCAAGTATGCTGAGTGACAATTTACACAGATACGGATGTGTGGGACTGGCGTCATTATTTTTTTGTCCATGGAAGCCGATAATGAAATGTAATATAATACAGTATAAGTTGGTGATTTGATTGTCCAAATGTTGCGTCTTTGAAATAATTTCCTTGACCAAATTTTCTTACTTGCATGTCACATAATATCTTGTGTAGACTGTGAAAAAAAAAATGGATGCTTGCAATATTTTCTTGAACTTCACTCAGGCTTATTTTGTGTAAGTCATCTAGTTGTAGTTCTCTTTCTTTCTTTTTTAAAAGCCAAGTGAAATTATGTCTTTGCAGGAACAAAAGAATATACGAAATCCAATGGATATTTGTAATTTTTGCGTGTAGGCAACCTATGTTCCTTGAGACAAAGAATTGTACTTTGATTACCATACTCTCGTGGAAAATAAAAAAGTAAATCAAGTGACCAACAATTCCTGATATTTTGATACCATTGACCATAAATGAAGATTTTAAAATGAAAGGTAGCGATACAAACTTTCAGACAGTTTTCTGTGTGTGTTTGTCAAAGGAATGGATTCTCCTTTCAGATGGACGGGAGGGGGGGGGGAACTACCCCCCGTGTTTTGTGTACAGTTGAAATACAATTGTCAATGCAGTAGCCGAGCTAACGGTCTGAGTTTAATGAATTGATACAACTTGTCTAATTTCACATACATCTATTTTTGATATGATTCTAGTTTGAGCGTCAGCTCACCATCATTATAATGCTGTCAAGGTAGACATCAAAATTGTCTTTACAGTCGTCTTTACAGTCACATAACTTCAAAGGACGCTTTATGTTTTTCATCAATTATTGTATTCTGAAAAAGACAGAAAAGAAAAAAAAAACACAGCAAAAAGCGCAGTCACATTATTTTCATGTGCACATTTTTTGTGCTCAGATAGATCAATATCTAGTGTCTTCAACGACATGTAACAATACGATATCCATGGTATGCCATGAACAGATGTGTGAGGAAATACTCAGTAGAGTACCGAAGTGATGATATCAAAGTCTTGTCTTATACAACTGTAGCTTGGCGTTGAACCAGGTGTGTTCACAGATCGATATTCAGGCCATGTGAGGTTGTTTATAGAACCAGTTTCCATGGCGATAAGCTAAGACGTCACACTTCAGAGCTGTATGTGTCTCTCAAGAAAATGTTAAAGTCAATCGACACTTCATAGCAGAAGCAAAGAAATAGTTGTCCCACTTGAATGATTTTGAACGTGTCATCAGCGACCTCCATAGCCTTAATAGTATGCAGGTTGTGTACATTTACGTCTAAATGCATTGTTATGTGTGCATTTGCGTGAAAGGAGTCGACAGTTGACATTGTAGAGGTCGTTATACCAAGGTGATCGCTTACGCAGAATAAATATCATGTGAAATAGAAAATTTTGCCATTCTTTTCATCTGAAAACTCATGTTAAATGTATGCCCGCTGGACTCAAGTAAGACAGAGGATGTTAACCGAAGTGTGTATGAATTTACATCTAGCAAATTGCATATCGGCTAATTTGAAATGAAGCACACATTATTCTATTCTAATCATTTTCAACTCCCAGCTGCATGACGGGTGTGCAGAAACTAATTTTTGATATGCAGGAATATTAGCACATAACCAGGTTATGAACCCCGTCGCATCAGATTTTATTCATTTTCCTCTTGCTCTTTTTTGTCGCAAACATGGTGAAAATAGAAACAGTTGATTTTATGAAGCTTCTTTCCTCAGGAATAGCATTGCTTTCTTTTTTTTTATTATGATGTAGAAAGGAAGAAATGTTGCGCAACACGTGCCTCAATGAGTGATGTGACTTGAGTGAGAGGACTCGTCTGTAGCAGTTACCTTTCGTATCGTCAACCCATAAGACTGTGTAGTCGCTGTTCAGACGTTTTCAAAATCCATTAACATTATTATTATTTTATTATTATTATTATTATTATTATTATTATTATTATTATTATTAATATTATCAATAGTATTATTATTATTACTATTATAATGATAATAATAATACATACAATTTCTATAGCGCCGTTCTCCACTTTGATTAAATGCTCAAGGCGCTTTACAATTGTACATCAAAGCAAACAGACTGAAGATACAAGTACATCACCGTAATAGAAGAAGATGAAGAAGCAGAAAAAAGGAAAAGACATGAAAGTCTGTCTTCAAAAAGCACTGGTCTTCAAAATCACTGCTAAACAAATAGGATTTTAAATTACTCCTAAAAGATGTTATGGAGCTTGAGTCTTTCAGCTCACGAGGAAATGAATTCCACGGTGTTGGTCCAGCGTGAGCGAAAGCTCGTTCCCCCAAGATTTCCTAGAAAACGGAATATGTAAGAGACCTGAAGTTGAGGATAGAAGAGTTCGTGAAGGTTGGTATTGACGAAACAAACAAACATTGTAATCAGGAGCTGTTCCCTCAATAACGTGATAAACCGAAAGAAGTATCTTAAACCGAATATGCTCCTGTACAGGCAACCAATGAAGACTCTTCAGGATAGGTGTGATATGACTGCGTTTACTTGACAAAGAAACAATACGTGCCGCGGCATTTTGTAGCTTAAATTTGTAATTGGGCAATTTGTGAGTTTGGTAGATTGAAAAACAAACCATTACTGAAATCAAGGCGTGAAGAAATAAGTGCATGAACAAGTTTTTCCGTGGCAGAGCGAGTCAAATACTTGTGAATAAAACCAATATTGCGCAATTGATAACGGACTGATATAGAAATGTTGGTGATTTGATCAGACATAGCCATGTATTACTATTGTTATTATCGTCATCATTATTATTTTTGCTGTTGTTATTATTAACTTGCAGGGCTAATTTCTTTTCAAAATTTATGGTGGCGAGGACCAAGAAAGAAGGAAAAAGACCAAACACAAGACAGGAAAGAAAGAGATGTATATAGCTGTGATGTTTGAATGTGTATGATTGTGGGAGTGGAAGTGAGAGAGAGAGGGGGGAGAGAGAAATTTAGTTGTATGACAGTAGTAATGGTGGTGACTGAAAAAGATTGAAACGAACCGTTGTGAGCCTATCTCCTTCGGACTACATAAAATTCGCAAATATCAACGACTAAAGTGTCCATATGCCCGAGAACTAGGTTGCTGCATATGACGCTGTATCATCTGGTGATGATGAATTTTCCTTTTAACTGATATGTAAGTAGTATGTTATTGTAATATCTTTTTTCTTGTCTTTTGTTGTTGTTGTTTTTTTTGCTCGTTCTAGTTCTTTGTCACAATGCCAAATAATGTGCTATCGTGTAAGTTCCATCAAGTTGTGTACGGCATATTTTTGACTGAATGATTTTTACTGCGGGAACACCAGTGTATTTCATCGCAGAATATTTGTTATGAGAATTATGTGATTACTCTATTACTGCAAGTGTAACTAGCATAAAATAAAGACCGATTATAAGTATCTATGTGTCCTGCTCGCTCGCACTGTCGTCTTCACTTTTTTTTAAAAATTATTTTTGTCATGATGAATGGTTTTCGTGTACTTCCTGCCCCTCCCCTAACATAGGTCATATAGGTACAGTCAAACATTTCCCACTGTTTCTAATAGCGTTTGATATACTAATACATGTCAGTGGTGTGTTTGTGTGTTTGTGTGTTTGCGAACACCAGCTTTTATGATGGGTGTGACAATGTGCTCGCTGGCATGGACTTATCGTTACAATTAAGTGATATATATATATATATATATATATATATATATATATATATATATCTGAAAATAAAAACAACCAAAGTTGATTCCAGAAAATATAGAAAAATAGAAATCATTTAAATTTCATGTTTCTAGCTTTTTTTATTGAGTGAAATGTTATTCAGACAAATTTAAATGTAAAACATTCCTTTGATTGATTTTATATCTATCTATACATGACTTCGTAAAGGGTCTCCAAATGCGATAGCCTAATTTGGACTCGGGTCGTTTTTATATTCAGGATTTCATGTAATATATATATATATATATATATATAAATAATATATAATATATATATATATATATATATATATATATATATATATATATATACAAATGATATACTCTAAACAAAGAATAAGTTCCCCCTAAAGCTAATCACTCTAATTTCTAGATACGGAAACTTTGACAAAATCTGAATACAGAGGCATGTAGCTGTTTTTCTTAGCTTCCTTTCAAGTGATATTCAGCACATATCAAACGGTCATGCTTCAGTGAGCATTACTCTAAAGACAAAATGGTCACTTTTTGAAGTTCACAACTCAATTTCGTAACTTTTATTAATGATGTCAGAATAAATTCCACATTTCCAGCATAAGAAGGCAGGCAACATACAACTTATGTGCTTCCTATCATGTCATATGATTTGTTGGCAAAATTTCACGTTTGTGTGCCCACATGGTAGAAATTGTAAACACTGCAGTTTTGTCATTTTTCCGTGCTAAATTTAATTCAAGACATCGAATTTATGTTTTAGAAAGCTCATTATACGATGTTAACACTTGTGTCAATTCACGGTTGAACGAGGACATGGAACAAACCAAAAAATACATTAAATTTGTGTCGTATGTATAACTTGAATTCCGTGCACTGAAAAAAACAAGTGAATAACATTTTTATCACCATGTAAGTGTATCAGTATTCCTGTGGCATTTCTTTCAAAATTTTATATATCAATGAGCACGTGGGTCTGAAAAACCCCTTTTATGCTAATGGATTATAATTCAGTAGCTACCTTGGCTTAAGTGTTGAATTACATTCTTTTGTTCTGATCTTATTTGGATAAATAGCCCACCGTGTTACGCCTCAGTGAGCACAGAAATTAGCATTTATGGTAATTAAATCCTTGGGATCTTGCTAATGGATATTGATTTGTCGTTAGGATCTTGACTCTTGGTGACGTTTTAGACATGCATAAACTCGTGGTAAAAATAAACGTAATTGAACAATGAAAAGGTGACAAATTTAACGTCTGTGAAAATAATGTGAATGTTCTTCGTTATTGAAAGTAATGGTCTGACAGTAAGGAGGCAAGTGATTGATATACTCAATAATGTCCACACTTCCATACAATAAATGAGTGACCAAAGAATACATGCCTGAATCTCGGACATATGATTACTATACATTAAACACACAATACCTTGGCTATGATTATAGGTTTCTTCTGTAATCAATATGTTTGAAGTTTTACACACTTTCTATGTGATAATTTTGACAATATAATGTAGATGTGATATTTGCATCCACACATTACATATTAAAGCCTAAACTTTTTTTTTTCGTAAACAAGAGAAATTTTGTAAACCGTAAGAATTCTGGTCTTTACAAATTTCATGAGCAATAATCTGTACGAAATTGACACTTGCTTCCTATAATGAAAGAACAAGACCTTTTTCCTTTTTGTTAACTGTCATCATTTCGATTTTTTAATGAAAATGGAACACATTACAAGGTATAGAATGAAAATAAATCACTGACTGAAGTAAAAAACTTACTACGAAATAGCAATATGCATGCACTGCTTGAAATTCCTTTTGAATTGAAATGTCACGTTAAATAAAATTTGTTTTATTTCATTTTCTGAGGTCATTGATATAATGGAAGGGCCGACGTTGTATCTAACATCTGCTTCCCTACACATGAACTTCAAGAACACATATTCTTATTAATGGTGAAAAGTGATGATGAAATTTAGCAATTGATTGTACTGGCAACCTGTGATTCTGCTACAGTGAGTTACTGGATACATGAATATTGAGGTCACTAAGAAGCAGTTAGTGAGTCATCCGAATCGAAATTTGGTTCAAGGAATGTATAAACACTAAACACATTTGGAATTGTGTAATCAAACTTTCAAACATCATTTCGGTTCTTTTCAAACTAACCCTGTGAAACATAAACAGAACAAAGCACGACAAACAGAAACTATAATAACGAAGGAACATTACAATTTCGTCATCATCATTTTGACAACTCCAACGGGATTGGTTGTTGGTGAGTGTATGTGACCGAATCCCTATTTTGGAAATGATTGAAGAGCAAATTGGATCAGTGCGCAGGAGGTTCACTGGAGAAAACTATGTAAATAAGAAGTCCACTCCAAAAAAAAAAAAAAAAAAAATTATAAAAAGAGGAAAAAGAGGAAAAGATCTCCTGCAGAACAGTGCAAAATTGATCAAAAATTAGGAAAGAAGGAAGCTACAAGTGTATATGCCATTCTGAAATTTGAAAATTTTTCGGAAAGCGTTTCTTGACTAGTCGTTATGAATGTTCAAATCGGCAAGCAAACGAATAATGTCATGCTCTCGCAATTTCTTATTCATTTCATGTACAGAAATGACCAAAATCTCATATTTCAGCTGTATGAATATAAAACTTGCTTTTAAACAACCCAAAATAAAAAAGCACAAAAATGTTAACTCTGATATATTTTAGTATTGGAATATGCGTTTATACCTATTACCTAAAAATATCAATTTTTCCAAATTTCATGTTTATGAAAAATTGTGAGTGCATGACATTGCTAATTTGCGCATTGGAGTATATAAGGATTGCTCAAGAAAATACGTTTCTGAAGAATTGTAACATCTAAAAATATCATATCTTCCTTGTTTCTTATCCCATTTACAAGTGTATGTTTTTATTTTGGCTAAATCATCAGATGTTTGTAGCAATTGGTGCAAGTGTAATTCCTTGTGTGCATCTCATTCTAAGATAGAGTGAAGACCTTTTTTTTTTGGGGGGGGGGGTCCTCTTTAATGGCGATCCTGGATTCAAATCTCCCTTATCCTTTAGCAAGACCTTTTCGTCTCGCTGAGGTACGATAAACGTTTCTGTGATTAGTTTCAAAACACATGGCATGCATGGAAGTTTCTTTTCATCCAGCCTAGTAACGACCCGTTTTATTCACTGCTCCTTCCAAGAAAGTATCCTATGATGGAATTCAGTAAGATACCCCCTTAAAGGGGGTATCTAACTGAGCTGCCAGCGTAGCGAATTCTAACAGGGAATTTCAGGGTTTGTTGACAGTTGCAATCAAATTTGTTTGAAAAAAAAGAAAAGAAAAATGAAATGTAACATTGTAACATGAGGAGACTACTAGAGCTTACAGGATGGTTTCATGTGTGGACATTCACTTTTATAGCATAATGAAAGAGCATTTGACTAACAGCTTTCAGAAAGCAGGGGTATTGCTACCCTTAACATTATGTCAGTATCGAGATGATGTAATGTGTAATTTTCATGAATATAAATCTTTGTAGAATTCCCTTCATATTTTTTTTAATATTGCTGCTGCAATTAAAGTTGGAAAAAAGAAACGTTTTTTAAACTTAAAAAGATACACACACACACACACACACACACACACATACACACACAATAACAAATCTTAAGGGAAAAGACGATTTAACAAACAAGTGATTATAGACCAAGTGCCAACATAGACCAATAAGGGGAGAATCCAGGATTTCCGAAAGGGGAGGCGCCTTTACAAATATTACAGGCATAATTTACAATTTGCAGATGAAACAAAAACCCAGCACTAGAACTTTAACATAGTTCTAAAATGAGAGTTCGGGATAGAAGCAACCAATGTAAAAATTTGAACCTGTTCAACCTATGTTAAGTATAATTGTTAAATGTACATAATGTGAACAATAATTATAACAAAAATGTTTCCTCAACTAACCATCTACAGTTATGTTTCCAATGAGCAATGTATAGTGATATCTCCTTATATTTTAGGCTTTCCCGCTAACATTATGGTAGGATATTTTGCGACACAACTGACCAACACATGCATCAAAGGTGATACCTTTAACATTTTTTAAATCACTGCTCCCAAAGGCAGATATCCCTAAAGACCTTTAAAATGGGGCTCAAAAGGGCTCTTACTTTGGCGCTGGCTCTGCGTACTGCTGGCGGCGGGCTCGTTGCAGCCGCGCGCCCCCACACCTGCAGCAGCTGCATGTGATTGGTCTATCAATTCAGAACCCGCCAATGTGGATTATTCGATTCGAGGGGATTCCCCAGCCTGCGAGCTCGCAGTGCTGTGCATGCTAAGTGCACTGCGAACAGAGACTGGGGAAAATCTCTTTGACTGCGAAACACAGCCCGAATTACTGCGAACGCGAACAGTATAAGTTATAACTGCATGGTTGGAGCGCTCCGGGGCCGGTGGTTGTGTACAATTATGTACAAAGCCAAAGGTTTGCACATTCATTACGCATCTCAGTAATACTCTGCACACGTATACGTCTGTCCTTGTGCAGTTTACACCGATCACAATTCAAACACTCCTGCATTTTCCACCCCCACGTACCATCAAGGACTGGAATTCATTACCACTCGACATCCAGCCAGCTAGAGCAGAGAATAATCAACAACGACACTTCAAGCAAGACTCAAGCTACAACGAACAACTGCATTGTTACTGTTAGAAATAGAATGTTCTAACTCAACTGTTGTGTTACAACCGCAAGTAATTGCGCACTCCCCCTTCCTCCTCGTTTGGCTTGGTTCCAGATGGAACGGTAAGGAGGAATATAGAAGACATCTATGCATGACTTTCCTTTTGAAAGTGTGTATGGGAGGTATAAAAGTGTATGGGGAGGTAGAGTATGCATGGTATAAACCTAACCCCAGAGCTACCACAAGTCTCACGCAGAATGCGTGAGACTCAAGAATTTAGGGGCCATCTCCCGATTTCACGCATGACACCCATTTTTCTCCCGCATGCCATAATGGCATAGGGCGAAGTCTGCAACTTGGGCCTATGAGTATGAATGATGATCCGCGAGCATAGCTCAAAAAAATTGAAGTGATAGTTGCAATTGAAGGTATATTTCCCTTTTGTCTTTCAAAATAAGTACCGGTACAAAATAATCACTGAAGTGTGCACCTGATCGCACCATTAAGAGCTAAAAATTGAATAAGCTCCCTACCGTGGCTGTGGGAGGCCACAGGAGGAAAAAAAACCCTCCCACACCCTCGCTCGTGGACACATTCGCGCGCCGAGATACCGAGTCATGAAAGTCTCACTCATAAAAATTGTTTGAACTTAATTGGCATCCCTGTAACCCCGCCGTGGGGCCGCGGGGCGCTGTAATGGTAGATGGCCTTGCTGGGTTGGGGTCGCTTGACCGAAAGCGAAAGATTGGTCTGTATGTCGTAGGGACTGTATCTGGCACTTTATGTACAAACTCCATATTAACCAACTGAACTACAATCTTTCCAACTCTGCCCCCTGATATCACCTATCTAACAGGAAGGTGCCTAAATTCCTGAACACCTCTCTGCGATCCACGCTCGCCAATCTCCGACATTAACGGAGCGGAGGGAGTAAAAGAAGAAGAGGAAATTGGGTAACCAAGGAGGTATGTATACCTCCTTGGGGTAACTAGGACCTACATGTATAGCTGCAACCAGCCCGAACGTGAAGGAGCACCCCTGGGTTAGTCGCTTGGCAGGCCTGCAACAACAGACATAGCCAGTGACACGTTTTCAAAAGTGTGTGTGTGTGGGGGGGGGGGGCACTTCTGCATTTAATGAGGTGACAAGGAAAAATTTATTAGAGGAAAAATAGCAAAAATAGATAAATAAATAAAAGGCTTTCTGGTACATGTTACTTCCGGGGAAACCCCATCAAGGGGGGAAAAAACCCTTGAAACAAAAACAAAAAGGTCTTTAGTGCTTCTTTCTCATTCCACTTCCAGATTTGTTCAGCTGAATCTTTGAATTCCCTTTCAAAATTGTAGTTAAAATTTAAATTTTGGCACATGTGACAGCTATGATCGATAGGCCCTACGTAGTTACAAGTGCAAACTTCATCTTTTTTCTCATATTTTTTTCTTCATGTCAAACATTGTGTTGCCATGGTAACAACATTCTTTAACAAAAATCATTGTTTATTTCAATACCTTTAATACTCAGGTTATGAGCATTTGATTTGTGATATGGCACACGTGACTATCAGGGATGCCAAGCTCAAAAAAATTTTATGAGTGAGATTTTCATGACTCGGCATCGCACGGCATCTCGGCGCGCGAATGTGCGCGCAAGCAAGGGTGTATAGGAGGGTTTTTTTTTCCCCTGTGGACTCCCGTGGTAGTAATGGTGCGATCAGATGCATACTTAAGTGATCATTTTTTGCTCGACTTATTTTGAAAGACGTAAGGGAAATATACCTTCAATTGCAACCTATCACTTTAATCTTTTGAGGTATGCTCCTTGTTATAGGCCCAAGTTGCAGACTTCTCCCAAAGCGTGCCACTGCGTGAGAAAAATGGGTGCCATGCGTGAGATCGTGAGACAGACCCTAAATGATCGAGTCTCACGCAGAATGCATGAGACTTGGTAGCTCTGGACTATTAGTGAGCAGAGTGTACATTTGTTCACTGTTGAGCGGTACATTGCCTTGGTAATTTTTTTTTCCCCCAATAAAACATGCAGATGAGTATTACTGGTTGAGCTGGCTCCATGGATGTTGGGTAGTGGTGTTACATTGAGTGATAGTTTTAGTTATCTATGAATTTATTTTCTTCTCTCTATCATTCTCTCTGTCTCTCTCTCTCTCTCGCAGTTCTGTTTTGTCAATTGTCCAAATATTTATAATGAAGTTAAAATGAAATGCTGTAAGGGAATATCGTTAACATGAATACAGTGTTGTATTTGAAATTCATACATTGTTCATTAACTGTATGCATTTTTACATACAGTTAGGTTTTGATGTTGGTAGCCATTTAAGAGCTGACATATTTTATATGCAATGTATTATATTTTTTTCCTATTTTTTTAATGTAGAAAATGATCTGATATTTATGAATAAGAAAGATTGGTAGTTACACATATCTTAAATTGACACTTACAAAGAAACAGTTGTGTTTTTGTTTTTTTATGTATGCCTCTTAATGAATTTTTTTTTATTTTTATTTTTTTATTGTAAACTGATTGTTTTGGGTGCACCAGGTGGGTTGGGGAGGATCCGGCCTGAGGGCCTAAGTCATTAAGTTGGCTCATTCCGGACCCGGGCTGCCCAACCTGGTGCACCCTTACCACTCCAGTGTATATGTTCTGATTTCGAAAAATGTAATATGATACTTGTGATTGAAAGCCGAATAGATAATTATAATAATAATGATAGTAGGCCCTATGCTCTGTGACATTTCATTAGTGGTTTTTTACATGCATCTCGCAAAAAGTTACAAGCTCCACCAATACTAAACCATCCCTTTAAAGTCATGCACTGATGCAGATATCACCAAATCAGAATTTGGTGTTTATAGAGACTTTATGTTTGATGTTCTGTCTTACAATGTTGTATGTTTGATCTCACTTTTATGCAACAAGAGACCCTGGACTCTGGAGGCAGTTCCCTGCCCCACACAAATATGAAGTACACTGATCAGCAGCAATTAAAGTGGTCATCATGTATGCCTCTTTCATTCCAGGTCATGGAGTATCTATAGAATTTAGTCCGATGGGGAACGATCAGTTCCATTAACTTGTCCTAGACACACCCTTCTTCCAGACTAGCTGCCTTATCACATGGAATCACCAGTAGGACGAACTTAGTATAACTCTACACCATCACCTATTTTGACTTCATGCATTTGGGGCATCTATATCACCGGAAATCATGCCGAAAAAGCATTTGCTGAAATCTGAGGGGGAAGGACAGACGACCAAGGCTGCAAAACACGCCAAGCTTGAACACCATTCTGATGGGAAGAGGTAAAGTCATAGCATAGACAAAGTCAAAAATTTTCTTCAGATGTTATACAATTTTGAAATTGTGCATATGACTTTCAGTGTTGATGGTTGGCATGGGTGTGGATAAAGGTTGCATATACCCATGTCTCTTTACAGCAAACAAAAATAACAAGCAAAAAACAAAACGGCAGAAACAAAATCAAAGGTGAATGTTAAAAGTGTACCTTTCTGACAGATTTAAAATCATGTTAAAATCTGCAATTAAAACAAAAAAGAAAGAAAAAAAAACCATCATAATTTTACTGTGTTTACTCCACTTTCAAAACCCACTGGAAATGCTCACTTGATCGATTGACATGGGTTTTGAAAATGTCTTGTGTGAAGTTGGTGTGGTGAGACAAAATCTATATTAAGCATGTACGTTCCAAATCATGGTTCAAATGATTTGTACTGGTAAATTATCTAGTCTAAGCAGGGCATGAGGATTAGGGCTTATGACATTCATGGCAATTTTTCTCTTAGCATTTAAACTTGGTTGTGCTTTGTACAAATCCAATCAGATACTGAAATTGCATGAGAAGGTAAATTTGGCAAACTACTTTCATTGTGTGCATACATAGACTTTGTACTATCTGGTACTTGTGATTCATTGCATATTGTAAAAGTGGTTTCTTTCGCGGTGGTTTTATTTTCGCGCTTTGAGGTTGAACCGCGAATTTAACATCACGCGAAAATGTTTTGAACTCGTCGCTTGTTACAGCGCTTTCATTACCGACCGCAAATTTAAACACACGCGAAAAAGTTGGCACCGATGGAAACCGTGAAAGTTTCTGTACGCGAAAGAAACCACTTTTACAGTAGTACATTCCCCAGTTGCCACTATCAGAGCATTCATGGTTATGGAATATGTCGAGGGTTACTCATATCATAATACTTGTGCACAGAAATTATCCGTAAAAAAATGGTTGGCTCATTGATGATCAAAATTAACTGGAATTTAGAGAGAATAACCTGAGCTACCTTATTGCATGCCAGTAAAATTCTAAGTGAAAAGTGATGAATAGTTGAATTTTAAAAAAAATGTCTCTTTATCAACAGACATAATCATGTAATGCTTTGAATCACTGCAAATGAAATAGGATGTGTCCGTGTCTATGTTGTATCAAGGATATTGGTGGGTGGGCCGGCCTATTTGTTCGAAAGGTACAATTAAAAATTGTAAAGTTGGTTGTGTTTCAGTCATGGTACTCTAACAAACTTATGTGAGCTGGTTTTATGATGGCAAATTAATGAGTCCATTAAATTTTTCAGGGCAGAATTTACAATGAAATTGTATTATGCATATCCCTTGCAAATTGAGAGGTAAGTAAATTAATCCCACAGCAACAGGTCGAAGATTAAGTCATCTTCATCAATTAGAAGTCTCTTCTTGACTGCCAGTCAGACTTACTGTACCGGCTACTTTTATAGCTATTGCATGCAGTGTCATCACTTACGACCTAATCCCTAGCGGGGACTCGATCAGGAATAAAACATGATTTGCATCAGGATTGAACAAGCAAAACTGAGATGCACTTGATAATTTCTGTAATCAATGCATTTGATTCCATACAGAATACTGTACAAAATGTACCCTTTATCCTGACACAATTTATTACAGGAAGGCTGCAGAAGAGTCAGGTGAGGTGGATACCCTTCTGAGGGCTATTGCTAGAGCTATCTCAGACAATGAAGCCATCGAGAACCTCGGGAGAGAGTTGGGCTTTACTGTGGCAGAATGCCAGAACTTCATCAAGACTAACTATCGTCACCATGAAATAACAAATGAAGGAACTGTCTGCATGCTTCGTAAGTGGAGTGAGGGTGTGAGCCTGTCGTCACTTCAATCAGACCTGAGAGAAGCTCTGATGAGAGCCGGGCTAGTCCGGATTGCTGAAACGATCCCAATGGGTAAAGTCATCACACTGTTGTACCCATTTGAAGATTAAAAGAGATGAAAAGTATGCAGTTTGCCGCATGCAGTCAAAAGATTTCCATTTTTTCAATAAAAATCATAACACTTATTAACAGCTATAAAAGCTGCGGAATCATTGACAGTGAAAAGAATTTACACAGGCTTCCACTAGGTGAAATAAACTGTTTATTTTGTTAAAATGTAGCAAAAAGGGCTGTATGATTAAAAATAAGAAATGGCAGTGCCTACAGTTTTGTTTCACTTTAACCTTGGGTGGGGGCTCCCGGCTCATCCTACTTGTGGTACATTATATATAATTCTACAAACTTACTTCAAACAGAGCAATGCACTGACATAATTATAATGCAATTACACAGACTTGAACAATGACATCACATGTATCCATCACTGCATGCTCACTGTTTTACATTGCAATTGAAATTATTGATATTACCAAAGAGATGTTTTGTACCATTCATGTGCATATAGCTGACACTTTGGGCTATCAGGATTGTGCCGTAGCTCCCTTTTTACACTGGATGTGGGGATCATGTTAAAAAATTGGGTTTAAATTGAAACTTAGCTTCAATTGCGGGAGGTATTACACACCAAGTATTTTGTATGTGTGGAGGTGCAAGAGAGAGAGAAATCTCCCTGGTGTATGTGCAGGGCAGTGATTTGGCTCAGTCAGTAACATGTTTGCCCAAGATCCAAGGGTACAGCAATCTGTGTTTCGAGGCGCGCGCTTATGTGCAAAGGGTTGTTTTGTTTTTTTAATCCTTCCATTTTTCCCCCTTTTTCTTTAGTGATGTCTTATTCTCCCTTCCAAACCATACTTTTTGTCAATTTTGGTAAAACATTTTTGCTCAAATTTTACTATATTATCATTCATTTTTTCCCTGAAATACATACTAGTGTACGTTGACACAACTGTGCTCATCGAGAAACTGCTCAATTGTCCATGGACAAATTTCTCGTAGATTTAAAAATATTGTAGGTCATAGATTTGGCCTTGAGGGAGATATGACATCTATTGCCTGAACTAGAATTGTATTGCCCGAGTCGAAGACGTGGGCAATACAATTCTAGTTCAGGCAATTAATGTCGCATCCCCCGATAGTAGACAGACCGTATCATTATCATTATTACCCATTTCAGGCATCTTGAGCAGTAAAATAAATCATTACAATGTAAACTTTTCACAGCTTCTCCAATTTGTGGTAACAATTTTCCACTTGGCGCCAGCTTGAGCTCTATACCACGTTGTGCGCTACATCCCTGATACACAGCTCAGGTACGTGGCGCGCCTACAACAGCCAACTATCAAAGCGCAGGGACATCCTCTATTTTTATGCGTTAACCTATGGGAATTAGCTCTCTGTCGCGAAACTCGGTATGTGGCACACGTACATGTAGAAACAGCCAGCTCACACAGCAGCGATCGTTCTTAAGTTTTACGTGTTAACCTACGGGACTTTGCCCTTCGTCGCAGAACCACTCTGGGAGACTCTGTCTTCAACGGCAAGTTTCCTTACTCAGAACTCAGGTGCCCAGATGCTATATTTCCCTAGTTTTTAACACACATTCCATAGGCATTTGCTGAAGAGGGGAATATGAGAAATTCACCCCTTTTCTCCCTGTTAGTGCGCATAATACGAGGGGAATACAATTTTGTAGAACCACAGCTCAGATGCCTGATACGGGCAATAATAAATGGTACAGTGTAGATCCATGGGTTGGGTGGGGATCGAAAAGAGTGACAAGGATTTACATTTTAGTATTTTTTTTTTTCAAACTACAATCAACTTCGGATACCTCAAAGTCGTCGGGACTGAAGAAAATGGTTCGAGGTACGCAAAATTCGAGGTACGCGTACGTACGTCGAATTTTCTTTGACTTATCCGACGTTTATCGATGTTCAACATGGTATCTGTTATAGTGCCTATCGATTGTCTGCATGCTTGTCAAATGGAATTGAATTGACTTTTATATGAACGGATTGAATGAAAATCGGAATTGAAATCAAAATTTCAGAAATGAAGATTTTGGTGGCCTATTGCGCCACCAAAAAAAGTTGGATGTTTGCCTTTGCTTTTGAAAATGAACAGCGGTAACAATTGGCTCCGTAAGATACTAAAATAAATGTCGGATGTTTGCTCATGCTTTTGGAAATGAAAAACGATAAGACTCAGCTCCGTATGGTGCTAAAACTAATGTCAGATATTTGATTTTGCGTTCGGAAATGAATATGGATAATATTCGGCTCCAGAAGACACTGATATAAACGTCGAATATTTGCTTTGACGTTCGGAAATGAAAAACAATATTCAACTCCGTACGATGGTTATATAAGTGTCGGATGTTTCCTTATACTTTCGAAAGGAAATAGCAATAACATTCGGCTCCGGAAGATGCTAAAATAAATGTCAAATGACCGCTTTTATGTTCGGAAGTTGCAGTAATATTCTGCTCCATATGATGCTAAAATAACTGATGTTTGCTTTTAAATTTCGAAATGAATAACAGTATTTAAACATTCAGCTGCGTTCAATGGTAAAATTAATGTTTGATGTTTGCTTCGACGTTCGGAAATGAGTAACAATAACATTCAACTCCTTACGATGATAAAATAAATGCTGGATGTTTGCTTTTATGTTTGAAAATAAATGGCAATAACATTCAGCTCCGGAAGACGCTAAAATACATCTCGAATGATTGCTTTTACGTTTGGCATGTTTGGAAGTGAATAGCAGTAACATTCTGCCCCAATGATGCAAAAAAAATATTGGATATTTGCTATTACATTTTGAAATGAATAACAGTAACATTCAGCTACGTTTGATGGTAAAATAAACGTCTGATGTCAGCTTCGACGTTCAAAAATGAAAAACAGTAACATTCGGCTCCGTTCGATGATAAAATAATTGTCAGATGATTCATTGCACTTTCGGAAGAGGACAGCAGTAACATTCGGCTCCGTACGATGATAAAATAAATGTTGTATGTTTGAAATGAATAACGGTAATATTCTGCTTCGTACGATGCAAAAATAAATGACAGATTGTTGCTTTTACATTTGGAAATGATTAACGGTTATTAATCCGCTCAGTTAGATGCTGAAACAAATAGCGGATGTTTGCTTTCACGTTTGGAAATGGATAAGGATAGCATTCAGCTCCGTAAAGATCCTAAAATGAATGTCGGTTGTTTGCTTTTACATTTAAAAATGATTAACGGTAATATTCGGCTTCGTAAGGTGCTAACAGACTAATAAATGTTGGATGATTGCTTTTATAATAAGAAATGAATAACGGTAACTTTCGGCTCTTTACAATGCTAAAACAAATGTCGGATGCTAACAAAATGTCGGCAAATGCTCCCACTTTTTCATTTCAAACGTAAGTTTTGACCTCATAAATATATAGGCAACAACTTTTATGATAATCTATACGCCTATTTGCTAAATGGGTCAATCCACGTCAAATCATCCAATTTTCAGAAAAGTTGTCACCCGACCCCCTCCGATTTTCTTAAAAATCGCACCAAATGTTCCCCAAAGTGTCTGACGGAAAATCCCAAAATATTTTGCCCCAAGGTCAATTGGTTGCTAAGATACAGCCTCACATAGCAACAGGTGCGCATTCCAAAATATTAGTTAAAAGAAAATTAGGCATTTTTGATTGACTGTTTTAGCATGGATATTAATGCAAAAATGTTCATTATCTGGAAATTGAGAGAACTTTATAGTCTTTGCAAGAAAAACTTACTGTGACGCGAAATTGACTTTTCGTTAACGTGCACGAGGTCACCGAAAATGGTGTTAAATGTTAAGTTTGAAAATTTTAATGCATATTTAGAGGCTAATATCTTCCACATTTCATCACCTTAGGTTCTAAAATATTATGCTGTTGAAGGCTTTGACTTGCTCAGTAATTTTGAAAAAAAAATTAGCGCATTCATGCGCACCGTTTTTACGGAGAGCGCCCTCAAAGTTGACAAAAATGAAAAATGTGCCAAATTCAAGGTCACGGATCACCCTTCGTCCCACCTAGGAATGGCATCAATTTTTGTGCATTGATAGACATTTACCTATATTATCTTGGGTTACCAAAGAAATTTTGCTACCGAAATGTTCAATGGCAAATTTACCCCACCGAAAATGGTCGTAAACGGCCAAATTTCCATGTAATATCACATATTGAGTTTAGAGGACATTTCAAATGTCCACACTTTCAAGATGAAAAGCACTAGCCCTGTGATATTTGCAGTAGGCATAGTCTGTTATACATATTTCAGTAATATATACCACAAAACACTTTTATTACTTAATAATGACCTTGAAATTTAATCCAAAATTTGATAAAAACAATAAATAATGCTCCATTTTCCTCATTGCACTGCATAATACGTGTTTTGAAAGACATTTCACAGAGCAACATTTCAAGAATTATGAAAGCTGAAAGCCTACCTTATTAAGGTTCTAAAGTATTTGTGCTCTTCTTTCAGATTTAGTGTCATTTTGATCATGAATGTTTTACCCTTGACCTTGAAGCCCTTCTAAAAATAGCTGTAAATTTGTTAACTACAAAATACACACACGACAGGTGTATTATGGCATGATATACTTGTGATTCTTTCACAAACACAAAAGCTTTTTATGGTGTAAATGTATATACTGGAATTAATCTACACTCATGCTTGCAAGATATGTTACAATTAATAACTTTGTTCTGACAATGACCCTCAATTTATGACCTTCAAAATCATGAGAAATGCCTTTTCCTTTCCATAAAGACCTGCATTATGTACTGAATAATAGTTGATAATAATTGGACGTTGCGCCCAACATAATATAGATTCTTATTCTAGCCTGTGAAATGCACATCAAAAGGACTGAGAGTCTTCTTTTTCGGGGGATTTGTTCTGTACCTTATGAAAACTTCCAAAATCATTTCAATTCTTATGTATTTTCTTGTTTTTGGAATTTCTTATGTATTTCTTTGTTTTTCATTTTCTAAAACATAACTGTGTTTTCTTTTATTGGAAATTGTCACGGGCCACTTTTCTACTATAACCAGAATAAAATTAATCAATCAAAGTGATAGATAGTAAAAATGGTCAAGTTTTTTTGAGTTTCCAAACAAAGCACTGTTTTCCATAGGAAATGCACACAAAATCACAAAATATTACTGTCCCATTTTTTGATTGAAATTGAGGGTCATTGTCAGAACAAAGTTATTAATTGTAACATATCTTGCAAGCATGAGTGTAGATTAATTCCAGTATATACATTTACACCATAAAAAGCTTTTGTGTTTGTGAAAGAATCACAAGTATATCATGCCATAATACACCTGTCGTGTGTGTAATTTGTAGTTAACAAATTTACAGCTATTTTTAGAAGGGCTTCAAGGTCAAGGGTAAAACATTCATGATCAAATTGACACTAAATCTGAAAGAAGAGCACAAATACTTTAGAACCTTAATAAGGTAGGCTTTCAGCTTTCATAATTCTTGAAATATTGCTCTGTGAAATGTCTTTCAAAACACGTACGTATTTATATGCAGTGCAATGAGGAAAATGGAGCAATTTATTGTTTTTATCAAATTTTGGATTAAATTTCAAGGTCATTATTAAGTAATAAAAGTGTTTTGTGGTATATATTACTGAAATATGTATAACAGACTATGCCTACTGCAAATATCACAGGGCTAGTGCTTTTCATCTTGAAAGTGTGGACATTTGAAATGTCCTCTAAACCCAATATGTGATATTACATGGAAATTTGGCCGTTTACGACCATTTTCGGTGGGGTAAATTTGCCATTGAACATTTCGGTAGCAAAATTTCTTTGGTAACCCAAGATAATATAGGTAAATGTCTATCAATGCACAAAAATTGATGCCATTCCTAGGTGGGACGAAGGGTGATCCATGACCTTGAATTTGGCACATTTTTCATTTTTGTCAACTTTGAGGGCGCTCTCCGTAAGAACGGTGCGCATGAATGCGCTGATTTTTTTTCAAAATTACTGAGCAAGTCAAAGCCTTCAACAGCATAATATTTTAGAACCTAAGGTGATGAAATGTGGAAGATATTAGCCTCTAAATATGCATTAAAATTTTCAAACTTAACATTTAACACCATTTTCGGTGACCTCGTGCACGTTAACGAAAAGTCAATTTCGCGTCACAGTAAGTTTTTCTTGCAAAGACTATAAAGTTCTCTCAATTTCCAGATAATGAACATTTTTGCATTAATATCCATGCTAAAACAGTCAATCAAAAATGCCTAATTTTCTTTTAACTAATATTTTGGAATGCGCACCGGTTGCTATGTGAGGCTGTATCTTAGCAACCAATTGACCTTGGGGCAAAATATTTTGGGATTTTGCGTCAGACACTTTGGGGAACATTTGGTGCGATTTTTAAGAAAATCGGAGGGGGTCGGGTGACAAGCACTGGATGATTTGACATGGATTGACCCAAATCTTAAAACACAGAATGTAGGTGATTGGATTTTCTATTCATTTGCTTTAGACATGGGCATCTGTATCACTTTAATAATGCTTGATATTCATTTTTCTATGTTTTGTACAGGACCGATTTAGTTTTTCTGTTTTTCTCCATTTTTTTTTTTTTTTGGTGTCGCCAGATTTTAATTTCGAGTGTAAAATTCGACCACCAAAAAATAAAAATCAGTGATACTGGTGGCCCGATAAAAGTTAGTGTGGAGCCCTGTCTATTCTATTCTTTATTATGCTCGGCCTATACTTCCACATCATATTCCACAATATTTTCATAATCGCATTGCTGAAAAAAAATAAGTGCTTGCGTTCTCGGGGAAGAATGAATGAAACATACTTCGTGAAAGGCAAAAAAAAAAGTTTAAAAAAGGCGCTACGCAGGAGATTGATGTTTGGACATTGGACCGTGATTAATGCCACAGATATAACTGTCAACACCTACGCAGGTGCGCCACGACGGTTTAAGAAATCTACGCGCATGGTATGACTACCATGATCAAGAATTAAAACACAGTGGTTAAAGAAAAGAAGATGATGGGGCAGAGCGTAATGCTATCGTAAGCACTCCATTGCTTGGCAAGGGTGCTGTATGTAGGTAGGTGTTGGGATTTTTCTTGTCAGCTGTGTACCGCGTATTTCTTTGGGTGCGCGATTGTTCTAGGCCCTGTTTCATGAAGAGTTGAAATTGATTATATAGTCGATTTCAACTGTAAGTCTATGGCAGCCTGTGTGGTAAGGAAATTTAAAATCGATTTTATCTTTTGATAAAACAGGGCCCTGGTCGGGAATATTTACAGTCTAGTGTGAAAAGATTTGTGACATGTCTTCTTCGCTCTCCACGCGCGCTTTATCGGAGATGCTGAGTGATGTTGCAATTTCGATTTGAGCTACATGCCGGGAAAAACAATAAGTTAATTAAGATCGGGACAGTAGATTTCACTTTGAGGTAACCGAACTTCGAGTTATTTTCTTCGAGCTACGCGAATTTTAATACACAGAAACTCCGTAAGAACAATCAGGACTTTCATTTTGCCCCCGAGGTAAGTGATATTCGGCTTATCTGAAGTCGAGGTATCCGAAGTTGACTGTATACAGCTGTATAGTCAAATTTTCTAAATGCAATGTACTTGGCTGGTATTTTTAGAAGTGTGATGGAATAATTTATGATCTATGCAAAAGGGCACCATGATGCAAATGGACACCATGCCCCCATGGAAGCCCTCAAAGCATCCCCCTGTCCCCAATTTTGCAACAGGTGGTAGTCTGTAAGAGTTTGTGAATGGTGAACTTGCGATACTCAGGTGAGTGTGAGACCCCCGTCTCTTGTTTATGTTTTAGTTGACAAGCAGATGATTCAGTCCTTAATGTAAAAAAAAAAATGATGTTAAATAGAAAGCTGCATTTCCAAATCAGTTGACATTGATGTACTTAACTTTGTCTTGTATTCTTTCAGATTCACCATTGGTCAGTGTTTCAGCGGGGAAACAGAAAGGCCTTACACACAGTGAGGTTCAGCAATTGAAGAAAGAGCTGCAGAAGTTTTATCAATGCGTGCACAGCAACGTGCGCACTTCTCCACTTGAGCGCGAATCGTCAATGAAGCTAGAGGACATTTACACAAATCTAGCTATGTTCTCTAGAGGTATGACTGGTGGCAAAACAAACATGAAATACAACGATTTCGTCAAAACCCTGGAGGACGTTAGTGCTGAAAGACAGCTGAACAATCGTTTTGCATTATTCGGGGAAGCTGGCGTTGGCAAAACAACTTTTCTTGCCAAACTCACACTAGACTGGGCTGCGGGAAGGTGCCTGAATGCTTTTGATCTCCTTTTTCTAATTCCGCTTAGGGAAATCGAGAGAAACACATCCTTTGGTGATACCATCATGGACAAGTTATCCGATGAAGTAGAATTTGATGGGTCAAGAGTAGAAGAATACATTCGACAGAATCAAACAGAAGTGTTGATTCTCTATGACGGTTTTGATGAATACAGTAACGATATTGAAGGGTATGCTTCTGGTGATGATGTTATTTCTGTGCTCAGAGGCAAGAAGTTCACATGCTCTTCAGTTGTTGTCACCACTCGACCATGGAAAGCTGAGGAAATAAAATCCAACACTGAAGTGGAAAAGCGGTACAGGTTTTTTGAAATTGAAGGCTTCAAGAAAGAAGATGTGATTTCCTACATTTCAAATGTCTTCCCTACCAGTGAGGAAGCCAGAGATGGTCTCATCACGTTGATGACAGACACAGACAGTCTCGTAGCAGAGAATATGACTCCTTACCCCATCTTCTGCAGCATGCTGTGTTACATTTGGAAGAATGAAGGCAGCCGCACAGTATTACAGAGACTGGAAACATTTGCTCAACTCTTTGAAGAATTGATAAACCATCTGAAGGACCATTATGCTGGAAAGGAGAAAAGCCGCAAGATGCAAGACAAAAAGTTAAAGCATGGCGAGGAGTGTCTACAGCAGTTCAGCAAAGATGCGCTGTATTTCCTCCTTCAGAACAAGCTTGTGTTTGGAGAAGAGGACCTCGAGACAAATAAAGATGACCTGAGAACCACCTGTGAAATTGGAGTACTCACAAGAGAGGAGCGGTTTGTTTGCAGGAGAGAAAACAACAAAAGAAAAAAGAAACTTGTGGTCGAATATCGAATTCCCCACAAGTTATTTCAGGAATACCTGGCAGGAATGCATCTGGCATCGCTGTATGAAAGCAACCAGGAAGAGTTCAACCGCCTGAATATGCAGCTGATGAAGGACTACAGATCATTTCAATACCTCCTTTACTTTGCTGTCGCGCAAAATAAAGAAGTAGGGAGGGCTGTACTTGGTTCCTTGAGCAAGATCAGAGATGGAAGTCATGCTGGATATGATTTGCAGAATTTCCTCGTTGATGTAGCATTTGAGTGCCACATACCAGATGCACTTCAGCCTCTGACTTCTGTCCTAAACAGAAAGTCGCACCTACGGATTTTCGGTTCGGGACACACAGCTCATGGATGGATCTTTGTGTACAAGGCATGTTGTTACAGTGTATTATATCCCTCACGCCTCATACAGCCTGGTACTGAATTGATTCTTTTCTTCTTTTTTTTGGTGAAAATTAAAGATGCATCAAACACACAGGCCAAACAAAAATTACAACAACAAAAAAACTACATCGAAATTTTGCTGCATGGTAGCTGCTGTCTCTGCACACTGCAATGTACCCATTTATTTTAAGAATTGTGTTTATTTTTTAATCTAATGTGAACTTAAATGTTAGGTAATAGAATACTTCTATTTATCTTTTGACCATTGATTTTATTACACAATTTTTTACATTTGAAAAAAAAAAATGTCCTTTAGTTTGCTGTATGTCTGAAATACATGTACATTATAAATATTATGTAGACAGGTGAATTAGGATTTAAGCAGGATAGCCATTGTCGTTACATTTGAATGACCATACTCTCCATAATGTTTATGAATTCAAATTTTGCAAGTTTCATTTACCTTTATTCTCTCTTTCTTCCAGTGCAATCTCAAGACGTTAGCTTTTTGCATCATAATTGTGTGGTTGATTTCTGCAAACTTTACTCAAAACACCATCTGATAAGCTATAATGCAGTCTGCTTTATTGGTTCTATCAAAAGGGAGGAAAGTGTTCTGATCTCCATGGTGCGACGTTTAACATTGATGACAGCGTTGAATCTGCCACTCAAACTGCTGGTCGAGGCATTAACATACTTTCCAACCTTACATCACTGGTTTTACAATCTACTAGACTGGATGATGACTTCTTCACAGCAATGGCTCTTCAGGCCCCACATTCAAAGGTAAGACTTCTCTATATAGAATGCATATAGTAAATGACATTATTGTGTACAAAAATAAAGAAATAAATGCATTAAAGGTAGGGGATACCTTTTACAGACCTCCCAAAATGCAGCAAAACATTAAATATGAACCTCAGGAGACTTGTTTAGGCCACTGCCGAGAAATTTGGAAGTCAACAGTTATCTACAATTTGAATAATGCACAAAACTCAACTACTCAGTAGTTCTGTGTGTCAGCCACACTTAAGCCATTTTGTTGCAGTCTTCTGTATTTTTTATCTATAAACACAAATCTAAAATTATAAGAGCTGATGTAATAACATATAGAGTGTGTGGCAAGAATGTATATAGAAATGTTTGTAAGTTTTGATGAACTTTCTTCACAAAATATACATGATGGACACACATGCAGTGCATGGGTCTGCAAAGGTAGCCTAGTAATGTACTGGAATTTATGGTGAGCCCCGAAAAAAATTCAATTCAAAATCTTACGGTCAATAAAAATGTACTAAATGTTACCTTCCACTTTCAATACTTTATGGGAGTTTCTAAAATGATACTCTCTTCAACATACCACTGTATTTATACAACTCTTCATTTGAGGCACGCAAATGGGATTCCCTACCTTTAAGGACGTTAAAGTGAAGTCCATGTCATTTTCTTCAAACTTTCCATACCGTAACTTTGACCCATCTGAAGCCCAAATATGTAAATAAAACCATAGGTTCATGGGCTTGTTTTTCCTCTACGGGACTTTGAAGAATATGACTTATCTGCCGTCCTGAACCAAAATAATAGCGTTACAGGATCAAGACCATGATTGGCAACAAAATCTGCAATGACAAACTTAAATCCCCATAATTCTTTCAAAATCCACGTTATTTTCTCCAAATTTGCGAGAATTACAGAAAAAAGGTACCTAAAACGAGGAAAAGGTTTTAAAGTTAGGGTTTACACTCTCATTCTGGAGCGAGCAGCACCCTCACACGGCAGAAAACACCGAAATATCTCAAATCCTTCTTATCGACGTTTTCTGTTAGGGGTGAGCAAGAGGACAAGGTTCCTAAAACTTATGCTGTACATTCAAAACCCATGTAATTTTCACAAAACTTCCCCAAATTGTAGACAAAGGCTTACTGATTCAAGAAAAACAAAAAGTGGGGGTTCATGTGCTCGTTTTTGTGCTAGCAGCGCCCCCATGTGACATATATCATCATAAGTCCCCAAAATCTGATAGGGAACCTATACAGTAATGCCCTGACAAGGTGGGTTCAGTATCAGGCATGAGATTTCTCCGCGGATCCGCGGATTTCCGCGGATTTTGAAATTCTGGGGGGAAGATCTGGCGATGTCACGATTTCGATAACTGTCAAACACTTACTCAATCCAACACCAACAATCATAACCATAACCGAAGAAAGTCCATTTATATTCCAAAACACAATGTGTGTCTCGCCGAATAATGTGTGATGATAAAGCCAGTATTTTGGCAGTAAAAGTAGCGCCAACAGAAGAAACTCAGCTGTTTTCTGCTCGCGGTAAGCTGCCAGCAGGTGAGTCGAGTTGTGACTTGCTATGATGCCTGCCTGCCTGCTCCACATGTGTACGTGTGCAGAGCACCAGCACAGCGCACGCACAATGCATGATTCAGTAGATAAAGAGTGACCACCAAGTTCACGCAGAAAAAAAGAGAAAAATCCCACGATGCCAAGGTGCCAGACTGGGAATGGGGAGGGGTGGAGAGAGAGAGAGACACCATTCAACAGAAGAAACCGCGCGTACTGGGGCATTCTTGGAGGTCATGAACTGTCTGGGGTGTTGGAGATGAACAGGGAAAGAATGTTTAATTACTGCATAAAGATAGCTCAAGTCGAAGCCCCAGAGCGAAGACCCAGGATTGCAAATGTAATGATTTTATATTTCTTTCAATTAAGCTCCTTAAAATCACTCTCCTGCAATATTTGATGAGCTTAATTTAGGTGTTAGAATGTCAAATTTCTCATGAGATTGTAACTATGTGTAATACAATACTATATACCTATTGATTTATCAATCTGTAAACCACAAATGTGACTACCAGTGACAACAAAAAAGACTTGTATTTGTTTTCTGCCGAGATTTTTTTTTTTTGTCTTCATCCTAATACTTTCAAGTTCACATGAAATTTCTGATGTTTTTACTGCAGTATCACCAGTCTAAAATGAATTACTGAAATATAGTCTAAATTAATGCATTTGAAATATTGGCCAAATTTAGAGGATGCAAATCTATGTGGATGATCATCCACATTGATTTGTACCCTCTAAATTTGACATTTCAAATGAATATAGTAGGCAATGTTTCAGTAAATTCTGAGGCTTTGTGAATCATGAAATTTTTGGCAACCATCCATTTGAACTTCAGGCATGAAAAGTTCTAAGAATCAGCAAAAACAACTCAACAGATCAGAGATAAAGTTCCTTCGAATTGAGAAGTAGCACGCAGATTTGCTGGGCATGAGACCACAAGAAGCTTCAGCTTTGTTTTGAGATTGTCACAATCGTGTTGTCACTGAGTATCGGGAAGTTCTCACAAACTCAAGGATCACCCCTTCCTGCCAACTCCAACATGTTGCTCCCCAACGTGCATGGTTGAATGCATGGCATCTCGATGTCACTGTCTAGAGGTACCCGAGGCTGCTTTGTATTTGTCGTGGAATATTGATTTATTTCTTGCCATGACATGAGTGTAGTAATCTTTTTGCATGGCTATGTAAAAATTTGTGACACTCAACTCGTCTTTTTGATGTTTTTCTTTCAGTCCAAAAGGAAGACAAAATAGTATCATGACGTTTGCAATTGTTCAAAAGGTCTGCAATTGATAACTCACAGACTAATCACCAAGGGGCTGTTCCCAGGCCCTCCCTCCAGTCGAGCAATTTACACGCGCGCGCAAATTCCTCTGCCATGTGGTTTGCCAGCCAGCTGTCGGAATGTGCTCTGAAGTTACAATTGTACATGGCAGCCTGGCCTGGCTGGCATGAATGGGTGTCGAGTTTCAATCAATATCGACTGTTGTTTTATTCTTGTACTTGAACATGTCGTTTCACCTGACAGAAACACGGAAATCGGGAAGGTGTAGGGGAGAGGTTTTTGTTGTGTTTCAATGTGTGTGTATGTATTTTTTCCTTCGGTTTTTTTTTTCTCTTTTTTTTTTTGGGGGGGGGGGGGGGACTGAGGCCAGAGTGGGGAAAGATCAGAGTGAAATGAGTGCTTGTTTTTTGTCTGGATTATTGGCTGAAGAAAGATAAATTGATTGTTCCTTTAGTGCTAAACTTTTTAATCTGTTTAGACCTTCTGAAGGAATAAAAAGACTTGACTACACTGTAAGTCACTTGACTAGCAAGTCAAGAAAGAGGACATAATGGTAGTTGTTGATACTGCAGGCCATGCAGGCTTATAGTGATACACAAGTGTTACACTGTGAGAGTATTTTTTTTTTCAACGAGAAAATGAAGACCCTCGCGCACTGTAAACTGTTATATGGACTAAAGACAGCCAACAATGCTAAGCTGTGATTTATAACACTCTTTTTTTGTACCCGTATGAACTGAATCCAGCAAGACGTCACGGTGTACATTTATGTGATGTATTATGGCCTCACATTTGAGTAGGTATAACAGTTAAGCATATTCCTTCCTTTAGATTTTGCAAGTGTCATTCATGAGTTCAATTATCACAATGTTTATCTGTAAAATGTACCTCATAACAAAAGTAAATTTCAATTGTAAAATGCATTAAAATAATTTTGTTCATACATTAAATTTAAAAAAGTCCTCACCATGGGAGGGGGGACACCCCCCTCCCACACCCTCCCCCCACTCGGTTGCTGCGCTCCCTCGCAGGGTCCCTCCTCTATTTTTTACATTTCTCTGTCTCATGCCTGGTTCATAAAACTAATGCTGTCCATTCAAAACCCATGTCATTTTCACAAAAATTGACCAAATTGTAGACGAAGGCTTACTCATTCCAGAAAAATAATTAAAAGTGGGGGTTCATGTGCTCGTTTTTGTGCTAGCAGCACCTCCATGCGACATATATCGTAATTACGGAAGTTGGTCCCCCCATTGACCCAGAAATTGCTAAGTCTACAGCCTACCTTCTGACCCACCAGCTTGAGCTTAAAGTGGTAGATGAAACGATCACTAAATACCCCATTCCCAGCAACTGTGAGCTGGTGGATGTGCCGAAAGTCAACCAAAGAATCTGGAATGGGCTACCTGCCTTTTCAAAGACGCGAGACCTCAAATTTCAGAGACTCCAAAACAATCTCACGAGAGGCATCAATGCCTACATACATACAGTGTCGGCACAGAATATTACTGAACAGCAACAAGATGCACTAGCACTTCTGTGCAGTGCGAACTTTGAGCTAAATTCCTTACGTAAGGAATTCATGAAACCAGACATTGGTTATCAATTCCAACATCTCTGCAAGCCCTCTACACCGGTCTCCAAATTCCTTTTCGGTGACGACCTGGGAAAGCAAATGAAAGACATAAGAGATGAGCATAGCAGACAGTACAAGAAGCAGCGTTTCAGCCCATATGACTATGGCAGGAGTGCATATGGCAAGGACAGAAGCAAGATTACCATCAGGAAGCTCGAATTTGCCCCAACAGTACCGCGACGGGGGCTGGGCTACATCTCGTGCAAGCACAAGTGATGTGACTAGGCCTACAGGTGCAAAAGGACCGTGGACTGGAGCTTTGTACCAGCCATGCTTTTTTAGGCCAGCGCCCCAAGGGGAGGGGGAAGCCGCCAGCTCCCCACACCTTCACGCATCCCAGCCAGCACCAACCGCACTGCGGCAGCAAGCAAGGCTCAGGGATGAAGAGAGCACGATAACCTCCCGTTCAACTGACGAGGTTAAATATAACATCCTTTTCTAGTGATCATGCAAAGCTATGTCATCATGATAATGTAGAACCTGTGGTAGGAGGTCGACTCAAGCAATTCTTCCCAAAGTGGCGCAAAATTACTTCAGACCCACATGTGCTAAATGCTGTAAGTGGTTACAGGCTTGAATTCAGTAAAGAGATGGGTGCACCATCTAGAACTAAACCCCCTTGCCTTTTTCGATGTGATAAAGCCGAAGAGGCTGATATTGATCTTGAAATTTCTAAACTCTGTGACAAGGGAGTAATTGAACAGTACCAGAGGGAAACTGGAGAATACGTGTCTAATATTTTTACACGCCTAAAAAAGATGGGGGTAGACGCGTTATCCTAGACCTGTCTGATCTCAACAAATATCTCCAGTACCAGCATTTTAAGATGGAAAATATCCATACTGCTATTGAACTCATTTCACAAAATAGTTTCTTAGCTTCAGTCGACCTTCTGGACGCGTACTATACTGTTGTAAACCGGGTTAATGATGACGCTGACGTTGCCAGTCTCCATTAGTTGAAGTTGCAATGATTTATTGAGCAAATCAAGCAGTCCCAGTCTGCCGATACACGTATAAACTCCGCATTATCCTCAGCTGTCGAATACAGAGTGAATAACAGATACAGGCCTATTAACTATTCAACATAGCAGAGCTCGTAGAGAATTCATCTGTATGTCCATTCCCTCTCAAGTGAAAGTGAAGAAGCCAGAATCAATCAAATCTGCGTCATTATATTCACATGAAAAATAAAAGTTGCGTTGTGCCCATGCCAACCACACGCACACTGCGCCATTGGCATGGACACAACGCGCCTCAACGCATTGACGCAACAATAACAGACCGCATATTTCCATTTACCACAAACTTCCCCGCGATTATATAACACAACCATGGGTTATATAATCCCAATTACATCATATCATTTTCATAACATTATACATAATAGTACATAACAAAAAATTCCCCGCTCTTCATGTCAAATCATTACACTTTACAGCAATTCCATATAAGAGCGGATTAACAGCACATATACAAAATATACTTCAGGAAAGTGTGTGTTCCCCGCTTTTCCAGTCAAATATACAACCGTCGAAATACTACAAAATTGAACTTTATACATGAAATCTGCCAAGAGCTGAAACTCTTGAATCCTCCAAATTTACAGTAAATCATACAAACTCATATTTGATACATGGCATAAATGTTCCGCGCCAAGAGAATAACACATCAATATGTTACAATTTTCTTCAGTTCTGTTTCGATGTAGAACTCAGCGGTCCCACATTGTCAGTTATGTACAGAATATCCGAGAAAACAATGCATAAAAACCCGTCAAACATGCCGTAACAGAACATGTTCTATACATTGTATACATCAATGTGTATAGTTCAAATTTATCAAGACGCAATATATAGACAAGTCTCTTAATACACATGCCAAATGCATACAACACAACAACTTCCCCGCGATTATATCATACGACCCGTATGATAATAATCGATTTCCTAAAAGTAATGTATTTCTCAATGAATCAATATAACACATACCACGAAATTCACAGTTGAAACAAAGTGAAGTCACAGAATGTTAGAATTCACTAACAAAAATAAGCTTCCCCGCTTTATGTGTCATATCGTCACAGTCAGCGATTTGCTCATTTACAAAACTTCACACAAATTAAGGGATCATTCAAAGCATGAATTCTCGACCAACTATATCTCATTATCAAACGTTCCTGAATCACTGAACAACCACTAAATATTGTCAGAATGCCATGTTGTTCAGCTTCCAACAAAACAATGAAAACAATAGTTTAGTTCCTTCATTTTTCCATGTAGTAGTGATTTCAAATACTTTCTTATCACTATTCCAATATCTCATTAAAAACTTCTTATCAATCACATATCAAAACAACCATTGGTTTCTCGCATCGATATTGCATTTCTAAATGCGCATAGTTGGGCCTAATTCCATTGCTACTTGAGATGGTACACAAGTTTCAGCTGCAGTCATGAACGTATACACTGTAAGCGAATCAACTCATAACAAATTCCATGAACGGACAGCGGATTTCTAACCTGCAGCGACCAACCCCAAATCCGGTCTCCAATTTGACTCCCAGGGCCCCCATACCGTTCCCTGAACATGACATCCATGTTTCCACACGTTACAGATAGGTATGCATGCCTCCCTTGTTGTTAAATCATTGACAACAATGTCACCATGAGAAAATTTAATATTCTCCCCTTTTGGAATTGATCGCTCCTTTGGCGCTACGTGAGTGCTTAGTGGCTGCACTTTTGCATGCTTCTGGACATCCTGACCTTCATGTGATAATTCGGGACCCCTCTCGGTACCCTCTCCCACAGGTTTTGCAATTAGAAGCACCCCAGCATCTAAATCCTTTGCATCAACCTGTTCATCACATAACTCACGTCCATGTCCCCCAGCATCAATTTCTGCACCACCCTCATCTACATCAACGCAACCCAGAATCTGCGATCCCCCATCCAAAAGAGATATGACATCCTCCTTCTCCTGTCCAGCTGTATCTAAGGAAAGATCTAGCTGCTGAGCAACCGGGTCAGTGAACATTCCTTGTGTTCCAGCATCACCACTCCCAGTTTTCAGCCCATCTCCCTCTAGCATACAGTCTTCACGGAGAACTAACAGTGCTTCTCTCCTAAGCACTTCAAATCGGCATCCCCGATTTTTTATGTGCAAACGCCTCAACAAAAGACGTTCCCTCTCATCCCGTGTTCCACTGATAAATCGACTGGACAGAGCTCCGTCTCTAAGCTGCCTCAGAGCCGCAGCTTCCTTCTCATCGTCTGCAGCATCTACCAATTTTGCATAAAGACGCATGAGAGCCCTACTGAAGCCTGCCAAGTCTTCATCATCACGTTGAACACGTTTATAGAACAAACACCGCAAATAGTGAGAATTCTCTCGACTAAAACACAGACGGAGAGCTTTTACAACCTCTGTAAAACTCCTCCTCTTCTCTTCAGACAGGCAATAGATAATCTCCTCTCTTGCTGGCCCTGTGAGGTTGCTCACTAAAACTCTAGCCTTTTCCTCATCACTTAAACTGAAAGGTTCAGCTGTCAGATTAAACATTTCCATCCAGTTAAAAAAAGGTGTTTCAGTGCCATCTTCACAATACCCACTAAACTTTTCAATCTGAGCATGGCCTAGAGCGAGATTTACACACAACCCTTTCATTGCCTGTCCAAATGATGTCGAAGAGAAATTATCAATTTGCACATCCTTATAAACAAACTGTTCACACAATAATGACTAATTACGCAGTTTGACCAATTAGAAATCTCTAATACACGTCATTTTCAAACATGAAACGTAATGCCCAAATGGCATCACATAGGTCAAAATCTGCCTGAAGTCCATTCGGTTTAAAAGAAAGTTATCAAATACCGTCTTATTCAGTGCGTGAGATGCCATCAGCTCCAACTGTCACATCCTGATCGATGTCCTGCTGCTCCTGTGGTACACTCGCGCTGATAGACATCTCCGGCAAACTCTCGATGCACCATTTGCTCCAGTCTTCAATCTGCTACCGACGAGCCTGATCATCTTGGAGTTGCCTCACAGAGTAGCGTTGCTCTACCAGGGCTGATCAACGTACACCATCAAGATCACTCCTGCATACTGTCCGCTACCAAAGTGTCGTCAAAACAGCAGGTCTCCTCGGAGCGAAACGTGGATCGTTCTTCCGTCATACTCGAGGCTGTTATTCGTCGATCAGGGTTCTTCAACTCGATGAACCGTCAGAACGTCGCAATCCGTCAGGCTGTCATCATCCCACTCCTGACACCATTTGTTGTAAACCGGGTTAATGATGACGCTGACGTTGCCAGTCTCCATTAGTTGAAGTTGCAATGATTTATTGAGCAAATCAAGCAGTCCCAGTCTGCCGATACACGTATAAACTCCGCATTATCCTCAGCTGTCGAATACAGAGTGAATAACAGATACAGGCCTATTAACTATTCAACATAGCAGAGCTCGTAGAGAATTCATCTGTATGTCCATTCCCTCTCAAGTGAAAGTGAAGAAGCCAGAATCAATCAAATCTGCGTCATTATATTCACATGAAAAATAAAAGTTGCGTTGTGCCCATGCCAACCACACGCACACTGCGCCATTGGCATGGACACAACGCGCCTCAACGCATTGACGCAACAATAACAGACCGCATATTTCCATTTACCACAATACAGTACCTATGCACCCAGCACACAGGAAGTTCTTAAAGTTCTCCTGGAAAAATCAACTTTGGCAATTCAAAGTACTGCCTAATGGCCTGAGCACGGCGCCAAGGTTGTTCACTAAACTACTGAAACCTGCATTCACATTACTGAGAGAGCAAGGGCATGTAGTAATTGGATACCTTGACGATATACTCATTATTGGAGAAAGTGAGAATCAAACTTTGCAAACGGTTTTGGAAACCACTAGCATCCTTGCACAACTTGGGTTCTTGGTGCACCCAGATAAATCAGTACTATGCCCCACTCAAGAAATACAATTTCTTGGTTTCATTCTCAACACTCGGACCATGACAATTCGACTGCCTGATAACAAATCAGAGGAAATACAGTCCTTGTGCACTGAACTTATGCAAATAGCAAACCCCAGTATCAGGCAGGTGGCTAGAATTATCGGGAAAATGGTAGCATCATTTCCCGCAGTCCAGTATGGACAGCTCTATTACAGGGCTTTAGAAAGGGACAAAATCAAAGCACTCAAAATGAATAAGGGGCATTTTGACAGAAAAATGAGCCTATCTTTGGAAGCAAAAGAAGAGCTGCAATGGTGGATAGACAATGTGCAGTCTGCTTTCTCACCCTTACGACACCCTAAACCTATGCTCGAATTGTGCATGGATGCCAGTGGCAAAGGCTGGGGGGCATCTGATCATACCACCCATACAGGGGGTAGATGGAATGAAGACGAGCTGCAAAAAGCCAGGGAGAATAAGATTAATTATCTGGAAACCCTGGCTGCTGGCTGGGACTCAAGTCCTTCTGTTCTAATTCACAAAACGTTCATGTCTTGTTACGGCTAGGTACAGTACTGCTGTTGTGTACATTAATAACATGGGAGACATTAAATCCCTCGACTGTGATCGGGCAGCCCGAGAGATTTGGCAGTGGTGCGAAACTCATAAAATTTGGGTCACAGCAGCACACTTGCCAGGAAAGCTAAATGTGGAGGCAGACCGCATGTCTAGAAATTTCAGTGACCGCACAGAATGGATGCTTGACCGCACAGTTTTCCAAGAAATAACCTCACGTTTTGGGACACCAGAAATAGACCTATTTGCCTCCAGACTTTATAACAAGCAGGTAGAGAACTATGTCACATGGCTGCCCGACCCACATGCCAAGGCTGTTGATGCCTTTACTCTCGATTGGGGAAAGTGGTACTTTTATGCATTTCCTCCTTTCTGCTTTGTTGCTAAGTGCATTCAAAAAATCAAATCTGATAATGCAGCTGGGATACTAGTAGTCCCCAAATGGCCAAGCCAGCCATGGTTTCCTCTCCTAAACAGGATGATGAATGAGGAACCACTTGTTATTCATAGGAGTGAATCCTTACTAACATTGCCAGTTTCTAACACTCCTCACCCACTTCACACTCAGATTGATCTTCTTGCTTGCAGGCTCTGTGCAACCCCTTCAGAGATGCGGGATGGAATGCACGGATAATTGCTGTAATGGCCTCTTCTTGGAGAACAGGGACTAAAAAACAGTATGCAGTGTACATAAACAAATGGAAAGCATTTTGTGACAAGAAATGCAGCAACTACTTGTATTCAGATGTTCAAGCTGTCCTGGAATTCCTGAGTGACATTTTCTTCGAAAAAGGGGCAGGTTACAGTGTCATAAACTTAGCACGGAGTGCTCTATCTTCATTTGTGATACTTCGAGATACTATGTTTACAGTTGGAAACCATCCCTTTATCCAGAGGTTTATGAAGGGAGTCTTTCAGCTACGCCCACCCAAGCCTAGATACATGGAAACGTGGGACGTTAACCTTGTTTTCAATTTTCTTCGTTCTTGGTCCCCAGCGCACGTATTGGACCTGAAAAAATTGACGCTTAAATTGTGTGTGATTATTGCATTAATCTCAGCACAAAGGATTCAATCATTACACTACCTAAGCTTGGATGATATGGTGTTAAGAGAGAATGCAGCCACCTTTCACCTTCATGATCTCCTAAAACAGAGCAAGCCTGGAAATTACTCACACAGTGTCAAGCTCCAGGCATACCCACCAGACAGGAGACTTTGTGTGGTCAGGTACTTGCAGGAATACATCAGAAGGACCCGCAGGATCAGAGCTAGTGAACGGTACCTTTTTGTTAGCTACAAGAAACCGTATCACAGGGTATCCTCTCAAACAATCGCTCGCTGGATTAAGGAGGTTTTGGAGGCTGCGGGTATTGATACAGGGATCTACAAGGCGCATTCTACTCCGGCGGCGCATTCTACTCCGGCAGCGTCTACCTCCGCAGCCAATAAGGGAAATTTCCCAGTATCTAAGATACTTGCGCAAGCCGGTTGGGCCAACGAAAGAATCTTTCGCAAGTACTACAACAAGCCCTGTCCTGCTGAGAAAAATTTTGTAGAAACAATTATCAAAAAATAGACTGTGAAGCCCTAAGATTTGAGCAGACATGTCTTGAACTGCCTGAACTTGTGAACTCTTGGAGACACAATATCTATGCAGCATTCAGCCTGAATGAGAATGGCAATGGAACCTCTATCTAAGGTATGCTCCCTACCCCTTTTCGGGGGGGTTACCTCGAGAATGTAACCACTGGCTTCGAAATCTCATATATGACGTAATCTCTCACGAAATTACGATATAAAATGGAAGATTAAACGAGAACTTACCGTTTGAAGTTTAATATTGATTTTATGAGTAATTGGAGGGTGAGATTACGTCCCACCTCACCCTCCCTCAATTTCAAACGGTAACTTAATCTCTCGTTATTTTCCTACATCAGTGGTCACATTCTTGCTTCTAATATTGAGTGGCGCGCGCACTAGCGGGATCTCTCATATATGACGTAATCTCACCCTCCAATTACTCATAAAATTAATATTAAACTTCAAACGGTAAGTTCTCGTTTAATCTTCCATTTTGCCAATTATGTGAAACTGTCATCACGCATTGTGAAGACATTGTACTATAAACCTATTTAAGGAGAACTATGCATTATGGCGGAGACGTACCAGTCACCATAACGACATTTCTATTTCTTGTTTCAACTTGGTGCATGCATGTATAACCCTGTAGAGATTCTCTGATTTTTTTTTTTTTGTGCCATAAAGGTCAAAGGTCAAGTGAAAGTGCTGAACTTTACTTCTTCCTCTGTATCTCGGAAGTTGCTCAAGTTTTCTTGAAACTTAGTAGTTGTACATATTCATGCATGTTCTGCCTGACAGTGATTATCTTATGATTTTGAGGGTCAAAGGTCAAAGGCCAGATGAAAATGGTAACAATTTACTATTCAATACAGAAATTGCACTTTTTCTCCGTACCTTGAAAATTACTCAGTGTAAAAACTTTGAAAAGGTCAAAGTCAATTAGAAGTCCTAAAATCCCCAAATACATGTACATGCTCTCCCATCAAAACGTAGGTCAAGGAAGGTGAACATTTGATACATTTGTGACAAACGTGTCATTTTAATATTTTGCCAGTTTTGTGAAAATGTAATCACACATTGCCCCATTGACAATAAAAATCCAGGCTTTCAAAAAGTGTCCCAAAAGTACGTTCAATTTTACGGAACTGCGCTTTTGTTGTTTTTTTGTGTACTTTTATTACCTGAATGTCTAATAGAAATAAATGTGTTGGAACTGTTCACTGAGTCTCAAGTGGAATACTGATGCATTTTCAGTAATGAAATCAGATAATGATTCATTGCCAATCATGTGAATTTGCCATCTACGCAGCTCACATTGAAATGTGATACGGGAGAGGCATACCAGTCATCGTTGCAGCATTAATTCAAATTTTTTTCTTTGCCCTCATCCTGTCTGCGGCAGCGTCTCTGCTCAATGGAAAAGTTTGAAGTACAACAGAATGCTGCAGACTAACTGCATTATTACATGTATGACTAACATTGCATTTCAACATCAAAGAAAGTATGCATGTGCTTTGGTATTCTATGGGTTGCATCAAGAGATGATAGAATGGAGAATGCCTCTTTATAATCCCTTGATATTAGCATTTTATCTTGTGTGTACAATCTTTTAATATGAGACAGGAACCAATAAGTTACTCTGAGGTTTTGGCAGAATTTTGCTTTCAGAGTTAAAGAGTGATTCATTCTAATCCCACTCTATATTCTGACCACTGAGGTAGCATTTTGTCTTATTTTTCACCCTCCTACTGTGCTACACAGCTGGAATCAATTCAGCACACTGAAGGACCCAACATCTCGCCTGCTGCATCGAAGACCTACGGCACAAGTATCTGCACCATGCCAAACCTTCGGTCTCTGGAGCTAGACTATGTCGGCATAGCAGACAGTTTCTTTGTCGCCCTCGCTGCATCAGCATCAAGAGCAAGGGTATCATATTTTGTTGTTCTTTTAACCTCACTGTCAGTTTGTCTGTACTAAGAACAAACAAACAAATGGGTGCACATAATGTTTTAAACAAGTCAACAGTTATCTACAATTTGAATAACGCACAAAACTCAACTACTCAGTAGTTCTGTGTGTCAGCCACACTTAAGCCATTTTGTTGCAGTCTTCTGTATTTTTTATCTATAAACACAAATCTAAAATTATAAGAGCTGATGTAATAACATATAGAGTGTGTGGCAAGAATGTATATAGAAATGTTTGTAAGTTTTGATGAACTTTCTTCACAAAATATACATGATGGACACACATGCAGTGCATGGGTCTGCAAAGGTAGCCTAGTAATGTACTGGAATTTATGGTGAGCCCCGAAAAAAATTCAATTCAAAATCTTACGGTCAATAAAAATGTACTAAATGTTACCTTCCACTTTCAATACTTTATGGGAGTTTCTAAAATGATACTCTCTTCAACATACCACTGTATTTATACAACTCTTCATTTGAGGCACGCAAATGGGATTCCCTACCTTTAAGGACGTTAAAGTGAAGTCCATGTCATTTTCTTCAAACTTTCCATACCGTAACTTTGACCCATCTGAAGCCCAAATATGTAAATAAAACCATAGGTTCATGGGCTTGTTTTTCCTCTACGGGACTTTGAAGAATATGACTTATCTGCCGTCCTGAACCAAAATAATAGCGTTACAGGATCAAGACCATGATTGGCAACAAAATCTGCAATGACAAACTTAAATCCCCATAATTCTTTCAAAATCCACGTTATTTTCTCCAAATTTGCGAGAATTACAGAAAAAAGGTACCTAAAACGAGGAAAAGGTTTTAAAGTTAGGGTTTACACTCTCATTGTGGAGCGAGCAGCACCCTCACACGGCAAAAAACAGCGAAATATCTCAAATTCTTCTTATCGACGTTTTCTGTTAGGGGTGAGCAAGAGGACAAGGTTCCTAAAACTTATGCTGTACATTCAAAACCCATGTAATTTTCACAAAACTTCCCCAAATTGTAGACAAAGGCTTACTGATTCAAGAAAAACAAAAAGTGGGGGTTCATGTGCTCGTTTTTGTGCTAGCAGCGCCCCCATGTGACATATATCATCATAAGTCCCCAAAATCTGATAGGGAACCTATACAGTAATGCCCTGACAAGGTGGGTTCAGTATCAGGCATGAGATTTCTCCGCGGATCCGCGGATTTCCGCGGATTTTGAAATTCTGGGGGGAAGATCTGGCGATGTCACGATTTCGATAACTGTCAAACACTTACTCAATCCAACACCAACAATCATAACCATAACCGAAGAAAGTCCATTTATATTCCAAAACACAATGTGTGTCTCGCCGAATAATGTGTGATGATAAAGCCAGTATTTTGGCAGTAAAAGTAGCGCCAACAGAAGAAACTCAGCTGTTTTCTGCTCGCGGTAAGCTGCCAGCAGGTGAGTCGAGTTGTGACTTGCTATGATGCCTGCCTGCCTGCTCCACATGTGTACGTGTGCAGAGCACCAGCACAGCGCACGCACAATGCATGATTCAGTAGATAAAGAGTGACCACCAAGTTCACGCAGAAAAAAAGAGAAAAATCCCACGATGCCAAGGTGCCAGACTGGGAATGGGGAGGGGTGGAGAGAGAGAGAGACACCATTCAACAGAAGAAACCGCGCGTACTGGGGCATTCTTGGAGGTCATGAACTGTCTGGGGTGTTGGAGATGAACAGGGAAAGAATGTTTAATTTCTACTGCGTAAAGATAGCTCAAGTCGAAGCCCCAGAGCGAAGACCCAGGATTACAAATGTAATGATTTTATATTTCTTTCAATTAAGCTCCTTAAAATCACTCTCCTGCAATATTTGATGAGCTTAATTTAGGTGTTAGAATGTCAAATTTCTCATGAGATTGTAACTATGTGTAATACAATACTATATACCTATTGATTTATCAATCTGTAAACCACAAATGTGACTACCAGTGACAATAAAAAAGACTTGTATTTGTTTTCTGCCGAGATTTTTTTTTTGTCTTCATCCTAATACTTTCAAGTTCACATGAAATTTCTGATGTTTTTACTGCAGCATCAACAGTCTAAAATGAATTAGAACATCTACTGAAATATAGTCTAAATTAATGAATTTGAAATATTTGCCAAATTTAGAGGATGCAAATCTATGTGGATGATCATCCACATTGATTTGTACCCTCTAAATTTGACATTTCAAATGAATATAGTAGGCAATGTTTCAGTAAATTCTGAGGCTTTGTGAATCATGAAATTTTTGGCAACCATCCATTTGAACTTCAGGCATGAAAAGTTCTAAGAATCAGCAAAAACAACTCAACAGATCAGAGATAAAGTTCCTTCGAATTGAGAAGTAGCACGCAGATTTGCTGGGCATGAGACCACAAGAAGCTTCAGCTTTGTTTTGAGATTGTCACAATCGTGTTGTCACTGAGTATCGGGAAGTTCTCACAAACTCAAGGATCACCCCTTCCTGCCAACTCCAACATGTTGCTCCCCAACGTGCATGGTTGAATGCATGGCATCTCGATGTCACTGTCTAGAGGTACCGGAGGCTGCTTTGTATTTGTCGTGGAATATTGATTTATTTCTTGCCATGACATGAGTGTAGTAATCTTTTTGCATGGCTATGTAAAAATTTGTGACACTCAACTCGTCTTTTTGATGTTTTTCTTTCAGTCCAAAAGGAAGACAAAATAGTATCATGATGTTTGCAATTGTTCAAAAGGTCTGCAATTGATAACTCACAGACTAATCACCAAGGGGCTGTTCCCAGGCCCTCCCTCCAGTCGAGCAATTTACACGCGTGCGCAAATTCCTCTGCCATGTGGTTTGCCAGCCAGCTGTCGGAATGTGCTTTGAAGTTACATGGCAGCCTGGCCTGGTTGGCATGAATGGGTGTCGAGTTTCAATCAATATCTACTGTTGTTTTATTCTTGTACTTGAACATGTCGTTTCACCTGACAGAAACACGGAAATCGGGAAGGTGTAGGGGAGAGGTTTTTGTTGTGTTTCAATGTGTGTGTATGTATTTTTTCCTTCGGTTTTTTTTTCTCTTTTTTTTTTTTTGGGGGGGGGGGGGGACTGAGGCCAGAGTGGGGAAAGATCAGAGTGAAATGAGTGCTTGTTTCTTGTCTGGATTATTGGCTGAAGAAAGATCAATTGATTGTTCCTTTAGTGCTGAACTTTTTAATCTGTTTAGACCTTCTGAAGGAATAAAAAGACTTGACTAGACAGTAGTAAGTCACTTGACTAGCAAGTCAAGAAAGAGGACATAATGGTAGTTGTTGATACTGCAGGCCATGCAGGCTTATAGTGATACACAAGTGTTACAATGTGAGAGTATTTTTTCTTCAACGAGAAAATGAAGACCCTCGCGCACTGTAAACTGTTATATGGACTAAAGACAGCCAACAATGCTAAGCTGTGATTTATAACACTCTTTTTTTGTACCCGTATGAACTGAATCCAGCAAGACGTCACGGTGTACATTTATGTGATGTATTATGGCCTCACATTTGAGTAGGTATAACAGTCAAGCATATTCCTTCCTTTAGATTTTGCAAGTGTCATTCATGAGTTCAATTATCACAATGTTTATCTGTAAAATGTACCTCATAACAAAAGTAAATTTCAGTTGTAAAATGCATTAAAATAAGTTTTTTCATACGTTAAATTTAAAAAAGTCCTCACCATGGGAGGGGGGACACCCCCCTCCCACACCCTCCCCCCGCTCGGTCGCTGCGCTCCCTCGCAGGGTCCCTCCTCTTTTTTTTCACATTTCTCTGTCTCATGCCTGGTTCATAAAACTAATGCTGTACATTCAAAACCCATGTCATTTTCACAAAAATTGACCAAATTGTAGACGAAGGCTTACTCATTCCAGAAAAATAATTAAAAGTGGGGGTTCATGTCCTCTTTTTTGTGCTAGCAGCACCTCCATGCGACATATATCGTAATTACGGAAGTTGGTCCCCCCATTGACCCAGAAATTGCTAAGTCTACAGCCTACCTTCTGACCCACCAGCTTGAGCCCAAAGTGGTAGATGAAACGATCACTAAATACCCCATTCCCAGCAACTGTGAGCTGGTGGATGTGCCGAAAGTCAACCAAAGAATCTGGAATGGGCTACCTGCCTTTTCAAAGACGCGAGACCTCAAATTTCAGAGACTCCAAAAGAATCTCACGAGAGGCATCAATGCCTACATACATACAGTGTCGGCACAGAATATTACTGAACAGCAACAAGATGCACTAGCACTTCTGTGCAATGCGAACTTTGAGCTAAATTCCTTACGTAAAAAAGGAATTCATGAAACCAGACATTGGTTATCAATTCCAACATCTCTGCAAGCCCACTACACCGGTCTCCAAATTCCTTTTCGGTGACGACCAGGGAAAGCAAATGAAAGACATAAGAGATGAGCATAGCAGACAGTACAAGAAGCAGCGTTTCAGCCCATATGACTATGGCAGGAGTGCATATGGCAAGGACAGGAGCAAGATTACATCAGGAAGCTCGAATTTGCCCCAACAGTACCGTGACGCGGGCTGGACTACATCTCGTGCAAGCACAAGTGATGTGACTGGGCCTACAGGTGCAAAAGGACCGTGGACTGGAGCTACCAGCCATGCTTTTTTAGGCCAGCGCCCCAAGGGGAGGGGGAAGCCGCCAGCTCCCCACACCTTCACGCATCCCAGCCAGCACCAACCGCACTGCGGCAGCAAGCAAGGCTCAGGGATGAAGAGAGCACGATAACCTCCAGTTCAACTGACGAGGTAAATATAACATCCTTTTCTAGTGATCATGCAAAGCTATGTCATCATGATAATGTAGAACCTGTGGTAGGAGGTCGACTCAAGCAATTCTTCCCAAAGTGGCGCAAAATTACTTCAGACCCACATGTGCTAAATGCTGTAAGTGGTGATACAGGCTTGAATTCAGTAAAGAGATGGGTGCACCATCTAGAACTAAACCCCCTTACCTTTTTCGATGTGATAAAGCCGAAGAGGCTAATATTGATCTTGAAATTTCTAAACTCTGTGACAAGGGAGTAATTGAACAGTACCAGAGGGAAACTGGAGAATACGTGTCTAATATTTTTACACGGCCTAAAAAAGATGGGGGTACACGCGTTATCCTAGACCTGTCTGATCTCAACAAATATCTCCAGTACCAGCATTTTAAGATGGAAAATATCCATACTGCTATTGAACTCATTTCACAAAATAGTTTCTTAGCTTCAGTCGACCTTCGGGACGCGTACTATACAGTACCTATGCACCCAGCACACAGGAAGTTCTTAAAGTTCTCCTGGAAAAATCAACTTTGGCAATTCAAAGTACTGCCTAATGGCCTGAGCACGGCGCCAAGGTTGTTCGCTAAACTACTGAAACCTGCATTCACATTACTGAGAGAGCAAGGGCATGTAGTAATTGGATACCTTGACGATATACTCATTATTGGAGAAAGTGAGAATCAAACTTTACAAACGGTTTTGGAAACCACTAGCATCCTTACACAACTTGGGTTCTTGGTGCACCCAGATAAATCAGTACTATGCCCCACTCAAGAAATACAATTTCTTGGTTTCATTCTCAACACTCGGACCATGACAATTCGACTGCCTGATAACAAATCAGAGGAAATACAGTCCTTGTGCACTGAACTTATGCAAATAGCAAACCCCAGTATCAGGCAGGTGGCTAGAATTATCGGGAAAATGGTAGCATCATTTCCCGCAGTCCAGTATGGACAGCTCTATTACAGGGCTTTAGAAAGGGACAAAATCAAAGCACTCAAAATGAATAAGGGGCATTTTGACAGAAAAATGAGCCTATCTTCGGAAGCAAAAGAAGAGCTGCAATGGTGGATAGACAATGTGCAGTCTGCTTTCTCACCCTTACGACACCCTAAACCTATGCTCGAATTGTGCACGGATGCCAGTGGCAAAGGCTGGGGGGCATCTGATCATACCACCCATACAGGGGGTAGATGGAATGAAGACGAGCTGCAAAAAGCCAGGGAGAATAAGATTAATTATCTGGAAACCCTGGCTGCTGGCATGGGACTCAAGTCCTTCTGTTCTAATTCACAAAACATTCATGTCTTGTTACGGCTAGATAACAGTACTGCTGTTGCGTACATTAATAACATGGGAGACATTAAATCCCTCGACTGTGATCGGGCAGCCCGAGAGATTTGGCAGTGGTGCGAAACTCATAAAATTTGGGTCACAGCAGCACACTTGCCAGGAAAGCTAAATGTGGAGGCAGACCGCATGTCTAGAAATTTCAATGACCTCACAGAATGGATGCTTGACCGCACAGTTTTCCAAGAAATAACCTCACGTTTTGGGACACCAGAAATAGACCTATTTGCCTCCAGACTTTATAACAAGCAGGTAGAGAACTATGTCACATGGCTGCCCGACACACATGCCAAGGCTGTTGATGCCTTTACTCTCGATTGGGGAAAGTGGTACTTTGATGCATTTCCTCCTTTCTGCTTAGTTGCTAAGTGCATTCAAAAAATCAAATCTGATAATGCAGCTGGGATACTAGTAGTCCCCAAATGGCCAAGCCAGCCATGGTTTCCTCTCCTAAACAGGATGATGAATGAGGAACCACTTGTTATTCATAGGAGTGAATCCTTACTAACATTGCCAGTTTCTAACACTCCTCACCCACTTCACACTCAGATTGATCTTCTTGCTTGCAGGCTCTGTGCAACCCCTTCAGAGATGCGGGATTGAATGCATGGATAATTGCTGTAATGGCCTCTTCTTGGAGAACAGGGACTAAAAAACAGTATGCAGTGTACATAAACAAATGGAAGGCATTTTGTGACAAGAAATGCAGCAACTACTTGTATTCAGATGTTCAAGCTGTCCTGGAATTCCTGAGTGACATTTTCTTCGAAAAAGGGGCAGGTTACAGTGTCATAAACTTAGCACGGAGTGCTCTATCTTCATTTGTGATACTTCGAGATACTATGTTTACAGTTGGAAACCATCCCTTTATCCAGAGGTTTATGAAGGGAGTCTTTCAGCTACGCCCACCCAAGCCTAGATACATGGAAACGTGGGACGTTAACCTTGTTTTCAATTTTCTTCGTTCTTGGTCCCCAGCGCACGTATTGGACCTGAACAAATTGACGCTTAAATTGTGTGTGATTATTGCATTAATCTCAGCACAAAGGATTCAATCATTACACTACCTAAGCTTGGATGATATGGTGTTAAGAGAGAATGCAGCCACCTTTCACCTTCATGATCTCCTAAAACACAGCCCCGGTGCTACGGTGCAATTAACTCACTGATAAGAGGCCAAAGCTTTTGAATTCTTAACGGTCATCGAAGCGCTGTGCGGAGGGAAGGACAAAAAATCTCGAAAGTTCACCTCCTCGTATCTCCCTTATTTTACCACCAAATCCCTTGAAACTTCACACATATATCAAATATGAATATATCATCCTTCATATGATTTTTGGGCGAAAACGCTGATGTATCTTTCGAGATATGTGTATTTTTCTGCTTGAGTCGACTGTGGGAAAGGGTTACGATTTTTTCCCGACACAAGTCTGCGCCTGCATGAATATGCATTTGATCAACATATTACTAGTCTGTATACACCAGACTCACTACCTGCGAAGTCTCGTGTTTGTGCAATTAGTAGTTAGGTGAAAATAAGAGCAAAAAGACAACCAACTTTAAGAGAAGATACTGGACATGCACAACTAGATCATCCTCCTGCGCATGCGTTTTCTACTGGTGAGTGCACGCTTAGCCAATCAGCGGTGTCAGGCTCGGCGCAATGCGACAGAGGTCGATTTTCGGTCAGCAGGGTGGTGAGTGGGCAAGAGAGGAACCCTGCTTTGTGCTTCAACTGTTTCAAGCAGCACAAAAACCAATACATCGGACTGCGTATTCCTTACGCCATGGATTTTACGTGGGTCACAAGTGACAGTGATCTCGATTTTTTCCCGACATAGCTGTGCGCCAAATGATACAGAAAAGATATTTGGAGAGCAGCATGGATATACTACCATAAGTCATATACCAAAGTTTCATTTTTGTGCAATGAAGGAAAATGTGAGAAAATAACACTTGTTTTGAGACCAAATTTTCTGTTTTGGAAGCTAAGTTTTGACATTATTTTCACACGTTTATCCTCTATAAAACCCCAAATAACTAACATTACGAGTTAGAGAATAGTTTCTTCTTCAGGTTGCTGTATAGATTTAATCATTTGATGGCTTTGAGGTGAGATATTGCGATTGTCCTGCAACACTTCCCCAGCGGTTTTACGCACACAAGCTGTCTACTTTTTGCAACTGAGGCTTCGAGGTCATAAGCTTTTGGCGAGTTAATTGCACCCTAGCGCCGCGCCTGAACAGAGCAAGCCTGGAAATTACTCACACAGTGTCAAGCTCCAGGCATACCCACCAGACAGGAGACTTTGTGTGGTCAGGTACTTGCAGGAATACATCAGAAGGACCCGCAGGATCAGAGCTAGTGAACGGTACCTTTTTGTTAGCTACAAGAAACGGTATCACAGGGTATCCTCTCAAACAATCGCTCGCTGGATTAAGGAGGTTTTGGAGGCTGCGGGTATTGATACAGGGATCTACAAGGCGCATTCTACTCGGGCAGCATCTACCTCCGCAGCCAATAAGGGAAATTTCCCAGTATCTAAGATACTTGCGCAAGCCGGTTGGGCCAACGAAAGAATCTTTCGCAAGTACTACAACAAGCCTTGTCCTGCTGAGAAAAATTTTGTAGAAACAATTATCAAAAAATAGACTGTGAAGCCCTAAGATTTGAGCAGACATGTCTTGAACTGCCTGAACTTGTGAACTCTTGGAGACACAATATCTATGCAGCATTCAGCCTGAATGAGAATGGCAATGGAACCTCTATCTAAGGTATGCTCCCTACCCCTTTTCGGGGGGGTTGCCTCGAGAATGTAACCACTGGCTTCGAAATCTCATATATGACGTCATCTCTCACGAAATTACGATATAAAATGAAAGATTAAACGAGAACTTACCGTTTGAAGTTTAATATTAATTTTATGAGTAATTGGAGGGTGAGATTACGTCCCACCTCACCCTCCCTCAATTTCAAACGGTAACTTAATCTCTCGTTATCTTCCTACATCAGTGGTCACATTCTTGCTTCTAATATTGAGTGGCGCACGCACTAGCGGGATCTCTCATATATGACGTAATCTCACCCTCCAATTACTCATAAAATTAATATTAAACTTCAAACGGTAAGTTCTCGTTTAATCTTCCATTTTGCCAATTATGTGAAACTGTCATCACACATTGTCAAGACATTGTACTATAAACCTATTTAAGGAGAACTATGTATTATGGCGGAGACGTACCAGTCACCATAACGACATTTCTATTTCTTGTTTCAACTTGGTGCATGCATGTATAACCCTGTAGAGATTCTCTTGATTTTTTTTTTTTTTTTGTGCCAAAAAGGTCAAAGGTCAAGTGAAAGTGCTGAACTTTACTTCTTCCTCTGTATCTCGGAAGTTGCTCAAGTTTTCTTGAAACTTAGTACATATTCATGCATGTTCTGCCTGACAGTGATTATCTTATGATTTTGAGGGTCAAAGGTCAAAGGCCAGATGAAAATGGTAACAATTTACTATTCAATACAGAAATTGCACTTTTTCTCCGTACCTTGAAAATTACTCAGTGTAAAAACTTTGAAAGGGTCAAAGTCAATTAGAAGTCCTAAAATTCCCAAATACATGCTCTCCCATCAAAACGTAGGTCAAGGAAGGTGAACATTTGATACATTTGTGACAAACGTGTCATTTTAATATTTTGCCAGTTTTGTGAAAATGTAATCACACATTGCCCCATTGACAATAAAAATCCAGGCTTTCAAAAAGTGTCCCAAATGTACGTTCAATTTTACGGAACTGCGCTTTTGTTGTTTTTTTGTGTACTTTGTATATATTATTACCTCAATGTCTAATAGAAATAAATGTGTTGGAACTGTTCACTGAGTCTCAAGTGGAATACTGATGCATTTTCAGTAATGAAATCAGATAATGATTCATTGCCAATCATGTGAATTTGCCATCTACGCAGCTCACATTGAAATTACAATATTAGTATTTCTATAGCGCTCTTACAAATAGTACATATCGCTGGTGGGGCGACAAGACCTCGTATCTACAAAATGTCAAATGTTCAGGAGAGTAAAAAAACATGGTAGCCAAAGCACTGTATCCAATGGGAGAGACATTCCTTTGACATGCCGTGGTGGCTTCATGTTTGGGGTAAGACATCTAGGATTTGGACAGGACATCACTTAACTAATTATCTGACCATTAATCCAAAAAAGTCATTTTCACCAAAATTGCAGATACAAGGTCTTGTCACCCCAGCGACGATATGTATCACAGCGCTTCACAAATCCATCTTTCCCTCGGGAGGTAGGAGAAAAGAACGATAGAAAAAAAAAATACAACAAACAAGGAGAGAAAGAAAAAAAAAAGTACATAATGAATCAATCAGTTATTGAAAAGGAAAGTCTTCAACTACTTCTGGAAAATTGACAGAGATGGTGATTCCCTGATACTTTGAGGGAGCTGATTCCATAGGCGTGGGGCAGCTGCCGAGAAGGATCTGTCTCCTGTCCGAGTGAGAGTCCTAGGAACAGACAGCCGGGTTGGGTTTTGGCCTGACCGCATTCCTTGTCTTTTAGATTGGTGACGTGAAAGTAGACTCATGAGGTAAGATGGAGCACAATTCTGAAGGCATTTGTACGTGATTGACAGGATTTTGTAGATGATTCGCTTTTGCACAGGGAGCCAGTGTAATTGCTGAAGAAGAGGAGAGGCATGGTCACGCTTCTTGGCTAGAAAAACCAGCTTTGCAGCACGGTTTTGAGCATGTTGAAGGCGCTGGACATTACTTGAAGAAGTACCTGACAGCATGGAGTTTGCATAGTCTATTCTTGAGGTAACGAGAGCTCTCACAGCATGCTCACAAGCTTTCTGATCGAGGAAAGGCCCGATACGTGCAATATTTGACAGATGAAAATGAAGCGAACTGCTTAGAGAAGAAACGTGGTGATTCAGCTTCATGGAGGAGTCAATTTCGACACCCAGGCTTCTAACTGAACTTGATGGATGAATGAAAACATTACCAACAGTCAGGGTGACATCAGATATCAAGGGATGGAACCGCGGATTAGCAACAGCAAGGAATTCAGTTTTGTCACAGTTCAGTTTCAACAGATTACCCTCCATCCACAGCTGTAGGTCCCTGACACATGCAGATAATGTGGTGAGAGCAAGTTCAATTGCCTGGCTGTCCTTCAGGTCTGCAGAGGTGTAGAGTTGCACGTCGTCAGCATAGCTATGATGCTGTATGCCCTCATGGTGATTGATGATGTCAGCCATGGGTTGAGTATATAGACTGAAAAGTTGCGGGCCTAGTACGGAACCTTGAGGAACTCCGAAAGCAAGAGACATTGGTTCCGAAAGCTCACCTGTAATCTTCAACCTGAAGCTGCGGTCGGAGAGGTAAGAGGTGAACCAAGCTTTCACACTCCCGGAGATGCCAAAGTTGCTCGTTAAGCGAGCCAGCATAATATCATGGTCAACACAGTCAAATGCGGCAGACAGGTCTAAGAAGACGATGAAGGTAACGAGCTTGTTGTCCAGTGCTCTGAGGATGTCGTCTTGTACCTTCAAGAGAGCAGTCTCAGTACTATGCCAACGTCGGTAAGCTGACTGGTTCTCAACATAGAGATCATTTGTATTCAGGTAGTTGGAGACTTGAGACAAAGCAGCTTTCTCAATTATCTTTGAAAGAAATGAGAGATTGGAGACTGGTCTGTATTTTTTTAAGTTATCACGATTTAGGTTTGGTTTCTTGATCAGAGGATTCACCACAGCTTCCTTCAACGACGATGGGAAGACACCACTACTGAGTGATGTGTCAACAATTGACGCAATGTAGGGGAGAAAAGTGTTGATGGTCTCCTTCAGCAGCCACGTAGGCAGTGGGTCTAGCAAACATGACTTATTAGGCGCAGAGTGAATTAATTTGTACACCTCCTGGGCCATGATGGCATCAAAATCTGCCATCTCGGCTCCAGATGTATCCACAATCGATCCACTTGAACAGACGTCAGTATGCGATTCCTCGTTCCTAATTTGGAGATTTTCTCTGATCTTTTCCACTTTCTTTACAAAGAATGTTGCAAATCTGTCAGGCAATGATGTAAATGTAGATGGCATGTCTGCAGGTAGGATTGCTGGTGACCTATTCAAGAGTGTGTTCAGGACACGAAACACGTTCTTCACATCTGCACTTTTCAACTTTTCTCTGTAATACTTTGATTTCTCCTTGTGAATGAGACGACAGACGGCATGAATCTGAGTTAGGTACTGATGGTGGCTCTCTGGTGTTTGTAACTTTCTCCAGCGCCTTTCGAGTTTTCGCCGTGAGCGTCTCGCTTGGTGAATTTCATTCGTATACCAAGGTGGATGACGGCAAAAACGATGAACACGCTTGGTGGACGGACAATGTTTGTTGAGCACATCCAGAATGGTACTGTGGTAGAATGCAATCTGATCATCAACATCACCGTCGAAAGGAAAGTCATGAAACGCTTCATTGATGTCCGTGATGAAGGAACCCTTGTCTAAGTTTCGAAAGTTTCTGCAATGCGATGTTGCATCATGTTGCTTAGGTTTAGCTGCATCAACAGTACAGCTAATTATGAAATGATCCGAGTACAGTTTATCACAAGCTCGACAGTCGACCACAGGTGACTCATCCAGCCTGGAGATTACGAGATCAAGAGTGTGGCCTAATTTGTGTGTTGCAGTAGTGACATGCTGCTGCAGACCTGCTTCCTCAATGATTTCCAAGAAACATGCTACATCCGGCTTACGAGGGGTATCTATGTGCATGTTGAAATCACCCAAGATAAGAAGCTTCCAGGAATACATAGTCAGCTCACAAACAAGTTCCTCAAACTCCTGAAGAAACTCCTGTGTCTTAAAACCATTCCTCATGGAGGGTGGGGGTCTGTAGATGACAACATAACATATTGACCGTGAGGGGTTGGTAACAGCAGCTAGTTCAAAGGTGTTGTGGGAAGACAGGATGTTGATGTTTGCAGTGGACAAGTTTAATGCAGTTTTGTAGATGACTGCTTTCCCACCATGAGGGTCATTCCTACCACGGGCCACATTTAAGAATGTATAACCCGCTGGTGTGCACTCATCAATGACAACCGGATCAACACTATGCAACCAGGTTTCCGTAAGGAACATGACATCCACATTGCTATCAATAACATGTTCAAGCAGGAGGTTAGTCTTGTTCCTCACCGAATTGCAGTTCCATAATTGAACATTCAGTTTACAATCATGTTCCTGAGGTACATTCACAATGTTACTCAGATTTCTGCCATTGTCATTACGTACCTCATAGCGCCAAATCCTATCGGTGAGATTCGATGCCGTGTATACACGAATCTGTCTCTGTTTTTGCCTTCCACCACGCTTGCCACGATGCTTCCTGCATCTTCTCTGATGACCAGCACTGTGTTTTGATTTCAAGAGAAGATTAACAGGTGCCTGCATGAGTATGTCAACCTCTCTGCTATGAGGATTCAGGTTTAGAAGAAAATCTCTATCGTAAATAAGTCGTATACTGTCCTGTGCAGTAACAGCCATTTTGAATTCAGTGTCCAATTCTGAAGAAGGCAGCGTCAAGGCCAAGGCAGTGAGAACAATGAGAACAATACTTGTGGTAGCTCCTGTCTCCATTGTTACCTTGGGGCATGAAAGGGCAACTAAGACATGCGTCCTTTGTTGTCGTGGCTGACTGAACTTGAATAAGTCATACTTGTAGACAGGCAGCAATGACCAGTGAACTCAACACAAAATGGCTCATGCAGGGAAACTCAATGCCAGCTGAGGCAAAACATGATATCCTTCAAGCACACACACCACAGGCTGAAAATGTCCAGAAATCGTCCAGTAGGTTCCTCAAGATATATCCAAACCTCTGTTACTATTTTGAAGAAACTTCAAATGAAATGTCCAAAGCATTCAGGGGGGATATTGCGAGCAGATGAAGGGGTCGACCTGCTAGGCGCACCACCTACTACTACTTTTTTTTTGATTCGGGAGAGGCATACCAGTCATCGTTGCAGCATTAATTCAATTTTTTTCTTTGCCCTCATCCTGTCTGCGGCAGCGTCTCTGCTCAATGGAAAAGTTTGAAGTACAGTCAACCTCGCGTAAGTCGACATAATCGGGACTGAGCAAAACACGTCGACTTACGCGAATGTCGACTTACGCGTAAGTCGACATTTTGTCGACTTATAAATGAAAACTAATTTCCCCTGTACAGAGTAAGATTTTGATGACGATGCGGATCGCTACCCAAATCTTACTCCTTTTGTCGCCAAAACATGCCTACTGACATCAGCAACAATAATGTTTTAGTTCATGCATAAATCTTGCGCGGGTTAGTAACGACAACGCACAATTCCAAAATCTCTAGAGAGATTTTGAGAGAACGGGATCGGAAACCTAGGCCCGTTTCTAGACACTTTACGTTTTAAACTTGATTTGAAATATCAAACGCAAATTCCCCAAAATTGCATTAAACTTTGCGAATTAAATTCAAGTGCGTTGCTCCGAAGATGTGCGTGTGATTTCGCATGATTCTGTCGAGATAATTTTTCAGTGCCGACTGAGTTGAAATATGTGTCGCCATATTTGTTCTGTTTAAATTTGTATTGCCATACTCTGAAAATGAATTGTTCTCGCGCTCCGATTCGTAACATTGCCATCTCTGTACGGCGCGGGCCCGTCTGAAATAAAAAGAAGAAAACTTTGTTTGAAAACGACATCTTACGGACGACTATAACCTTCGTAAAAACAAACCTCTTTCCTATGTCGGACTAATTTAACTTTGGACTGAGATTTAAACCTTCGGCATAGCGAACTTTAACAATAATTCGTTGTCATTTTTTCATTGACATTTTGTGAAGCAGCATGCGTTTCGGCAGTTTGAAACGTGTGAATGTTGCGATGTCTTTCCCCTGCAAGTGCAGACTAAGTTCGGTCACGGCGAAAGTTCCGTTACGAAAAAAAATAATGCGAGCCTTTTCTACCATAACGCACTTCCGTAAATGTTTATGCGCTTAAACGCAGTTTCTGGTTTCGGACAAAACCTGCAAGTCTTTTCTGCAACGCTCTTGCTTTTTAAATACAGCGTTGCTTGTGATTTGACGGACTTGCATTTGATTTTTAGAGTTGCGTTTAAACGCAATTGAGTTTAAATTTCATACAATTTTCTAGTTTTGTATGATTATCAAACGCAAGTCTTTTCAGCGTTCCGTGTGATTTGATGGACTTGCATTATATTTTCAGAATTGCGTTTGATTTTTAATTTTGCTCACGAAATGAAAAATAATGCAAGTCTGTTAAACAATAACACACGTCCGCAGATGTTTAGAGATGCGTTTAAACGCAGTTTCTTATAGTTTCGTACAAAAACCGCAAGTCTTTTCTGCAACGCTCTTGCGTTTGAATACAGGGTTATGTGTGATTTGATGGACTTGCATTTGATTTTTAGAGTTGCGTTTAAACGCAATTGAGTTTTAAAATGTTCCCTACAATTTTTTAGTTTCGTATGATTATCAAACGCAAGTCTTTTCAGCGTTCCGTGTGATATGATGGACTTGCATTTGGTTTTTAGAGTTGCGTTTAAACGCAGTTGAGTTTAATTTTCCTACAATTTTCTAGTTTCGTATGATTATCAAACGCAAGTCTTTTCAGCGTTCCGTGTGATTTGATGGACTTGCATTTAATTTCTTATATTGCTAACGAAATAAAAAAAAATGCAAGTCTTTTAAACAATAATACAACTCCGTAGATGTTTAGAGATGCGTTTAAACGCAGTTTCTTATAGTTCCGTACAAAAACCGCAAGTCTTCTCTGCACCGCTCTTGCGTTTAAATACAGCGTTACGTGTGATTTGATGGACTTGCGTTTGTTTTTTAGAGTTGCGTTTAAACGCAATTGAGTTAAAGAAAGTTCCCTACAATTTTCTAGTACTTTTCGTATGATTATCAAACGCACGTCTTTCAGCTTTCCGTGTGATTTGATGGACTTGCATTGGATTTTCAGAGTTGCGTTTAATTTCTAATTTTGCTTACGAAATAAAAAAGTAATGCAAGTCTTTTCAACAATAACGCACTTCCGTAGATGTATAGAGATGTTTTTAAACGCAGTTTCTAGTTTCGTACAAAACCGCAAGTCTTCTCTGCAACGCTCTTGCGTTTAAATACATCGTTGCGTGTGATTTGATGGACTTGCATTTGATTTTTAGAGTTGCGTTTAAACGCAATTGAGTTTCAGGTTCGTGTATTATTTTCCAGTTTCATATGATTATCAGACGCAAGTCTTTTCAGCAACGCACTTGCGCTGAAATGCAAAAGTTGCGTGTGATTTGATACACCTGCATTTGATTTTTTTGTTTGTTGCATTATTAATTTTCTAGAAAGGGCCCAGGTTTTAATACCGCTTCGGAAAATTTAACGTCAGAATATTCGGATTTACAAAAACATTTCATGTTCGGATAATGAATACCTACTGGGACATAGTTAAGTGTACAAAATTTTTGCGTTTTGAGAAAAACGAGAGGGAGAAAAGGGGTAAAGTGAACTGCCTTGGGTACTAAATACTCCAGTGTAAATGAGTGTATGCCCTTTCTATTCTGGCATACAAGACAATGGACGCATGGCGCGAACGCTACCGCGCCGTACACTAGCGAATTACCGAGTAGAAATGCGGCGAATCGGAGCGGGAAAACAATTCTTTTTCAGAGAATGGCGATAAGACTTTGAGCGAAAAATTATGTCGACTTAGACGAGCGAATTAACACGTATTTCAGCTCAGTTGGCACTGAAAAATCAGGTCAACTTACGCGAGTTGTCGACTTATAAATGTCGACTAAGACGAGGAAATTTTCAAGGAATAACAAAGGCAAAAATCGGGACTTTTTTATTGTGTCGACTTAAGCGAGTTGTCGACTTATGCGATGTCGACTTAGGCGAGGTCTACTGTACAACAGAATGCTGCAGACTAACTGCATTATTACATGTATGACTAACATTGCATTTCAACATCAAAGAAAGTATGCATGTGCTCTGGTATTCTATGGGTTGCATCAAGAGATGATAGAATGGAGAATGCCTCTTTATAATCCCTTGATATTAGCATTTTATCTTGTGTATCTTTTAATATGAGACAGGAACCAATAAGTTACTCTGAGGTTTTGGCAGAATTTTGCTTTCAGAGTTAAAGAGTGATTCATTCTAATCCCACTCTATATTCTGACCACTGAGGTAGCATTTTGTCTTATTTTTCACCCTCCTACTGTGCTACACAGCTGGAATCAATTAGGCACACTGGAGGACCCAACATCTCGCCTGCTGCATCGGAGACCTACGCCACGAGTATCTGCACCATGCCAAACCTTCGGTCTCTGGAGCTGAATGATGTCAGCATAGCAGACAGTTTCTTTGTCGCCCTCCCTGCATCAGCATCAAGAGCAAGGGTATCATATTTTGTTGTTCTTTTAACCTCGCTGTCAGTTTGTCTGTACTAGAAAGAACAAACAAACAAATGGGTGCACATAATGTTTTAAACAAAGATGTGAGTGTATTGAAATACTTCAATAAGGATTAAAAGATAGGAATGTTATGTTTTCTGTTACCATTCATGACACATTGAGGGAAGACATAATATTTAATTCCACCCTTTCCAGGGGTGGCACCTATTATTAAAGTCACTACCACTCTATACATAACATAAATTCTAAAAATGATAGTGCTGGTGGTAAACTTGTGAGAGTTTGGTGAGGTGATCGTGGTATGGCTAAACGTCCCACTAAAATACTGATAACTGTTTCCTCTTACATAAGTAAAAATCACTGTAGAATGACTGACGCAAAGGAAGCAAGTTTTCACTCTGCTGGAATTTACTTTTAGTGTACAGTTGTATGGAAGGTACATACTGACTTATGATATTATGAAGTTTAAGTCAAGTGATATAGATTTTTTTTTTTTTTTGGTCACTCTATATTCATACCACTTCAGTTCATCTTATTTCAACCATTCTATGATTCTGCATAGCTTCAGATTTTAAGCCACCGGGGAGGAACGGTCATGTCGGCCAATGCTTTGCAGGCCTTCATCAAGAGCATCTGCACCATGCCACATTTGCAAGTGCTTCAGGAGGCAGTTATTGGACCCAACAATTTCTCTGCTTGCTCTTCTCTATCAGCGCCAAACAGATTTGTATTTCTACTTCCTTTCTTGATACACTCTTTCCCCAAAGTTACCTTGTAAATTTTCATGAAACTATGATGTCCATAAAAATTATGTGTATTGTTGAAGTGAGGTGAGGTGATGATACAGTGGCATTACATGTCTCCAATAAAGGCAGTGTCAATAACTCTGTCATGTGACTGTAGGCCTTTCATTATTATACCCCCGCCAAACGAAGTTTGAAGGAGGTATATAGGAATCAGCGGACGGGCGGTCGGGCGGTCGGGCGGTCGGTCCGTTGCAAATCTTGCGTCGCGAACTACTTCTTCAGTTTTCAACCGATTCCCATAAAACTTGGCACAGATGTGTGCCTTGGGTTGTAGATGTGCAAGACGTATTTTTTGACAGTACCCAAAAGTACGTTGCCATGGTAACGTCATATTATGGGCAAAAATGGGTACAAATCTTGCGTCGCGAACTCCTCCCACAGTTTTTGGTCAATTTTTATGAAATTAGGTACAGATGTTCATCTGAATATGTTAATGTGCAAGACACATATTTCCGCAGTGGCAAAAAGTGCGTTGCCATGGTAACGGCATGTTATTGGTAAGATATAGGGCAAAATGCTTCATGGCAAAACTGCTTCATCAGTGTTCTTCCAATTCTCATGGAATTCATATTGAATGTTTGTCTTAGGATATAGGTCAGCATGACACATTTCTTGACAGTGACAAAAAGTATGTTGCCATGGTAACAGCTCACATATTATGAGCCAAAATGATGGAAAATTTTGTGTTGCAAACTACTTCCTCAGTTTTTGCCCAATTTCCATGAAACTTGGTACAGATGTGTGCCTTTGGTTGTAGATGTGCAAGACGCATTTTTTGACAGTACCCGAAAGTACGTTGCCATGGTAACGGCATATTAATGGCAGAAGATCAAGGAAAGATCTTGCGGATTTAACTACTTCCTCAGTTTTTTGACCAAAGCTTATGAAATGTGGCACACACCTTGATGTTGGTGGGAAGATGTGGAAGACATATTTTTCGGACGTGTCGGAAGCTGCGTTGCCATGGTAACGGCATATAAATGGCAGAAGATCAAGGAAAGATCTTGCAGATTGAACTACTTCCTCTGTATTCGACTGAAGCTCATGAAATGTGGCACACACATTGGTCTTGGTGGGAAGATGTGCAATACATATTTTTTGGACGTGTCGGAAGCTGCGTTGCCATGGTAACGGCATATTAATGGCGGAAGATCAAGGAAAGATCTTGTGGATTGAACCACCTCCTCAGTTTTTGACAAAAGCTTATGAAATGTGGCACACACAATAGTCTTGGTGGGAAGATGTGCAAGACATATTTTTCGGACGTGTCGGAAGCTGCGTTGCCATGGTAACGGCATTTAAATGGCAGAAGATCAAGGAAAGATCATTCCTTGGGTAAGACTGTCGTCACGGGGCGGGGGTATTAATCACCTTAAGTGATATTTCTAGTTTCATTTTCATTCTTAGCCTCTTCCTAAAAAAATGTAATCTGTGAAAACATGTCTGCAGGTTAATGGCAGAATCATGAGGGGATGACATTACTGCCTCGTCTAATTATTTTTACTGGTGATCGTGACCCTTATCATTACTTCGTACAAAGACTTGAAACATCAATTTTGAAGTCCATAACTGTCAGTTTCTCAGGGTTTCTTTATGTAATGTTGTGTGTATGTGTTTGGATGCCGCGGTCGAGTCTTAAGTCTTTATAGGGTTAAGTACTTTATCTCACAATCTTCTTTTTTAGTTTGTTCATGTTTGTGGTTTTCATAAATTTCCATCTACAGAAAAAGTAGCAGCAATAGAAAGTGTAGGTGGAAAGAGCCCAGTCCAAAATTTCAGATCGACATTTCGATGAAATGATGATTACAAAGTGAAAAACACCATTGGAATGAAATCTCTAGAGTCTGTTTAGCCAATTCTGACATGATTGTTTCTCCTTTGCCGTTATAAAATTATGCAACTTTTCATGAAGTATTATGCAACTTTTCATGAAGTATTATGCATGTCCATATTGGTATATTTATAAAGGTGTGATCTGTGTGATCATTTATCGCCTTTTGTATCTTTATGAATACTTTTTAGATGATGCAAGGTAAAACACATGTCTACATCGAGCAAGACCTGTCTCCACAGCAACAGGATATCAGCTTAGGACACAATACAGTCGCCTTCGCTCCATCATCATCATCAGAAGCAAAGGTACCTTTTTCCATTTTTTGGGGTCCATTTTGCCCAGATATGCCAATTGACATGACTGCCTTCATTGAGCATTAGCTCACTTATCCTCTGGTGAATTTCTCCCAGATGTAGCTGACACTTTGGGCTATCGGGAGTGTGCCCCTCATTTTTGCATTGGGTGTCGGGATCATGTCGAAAAATTTGGTTGAAATTGAAGCTTAGCTTTGATGTAGGGAGATATTTCTTTTTATGCCTCCGCCACGAAGTGGTGCAGGGGGCATTATGTTTTCGGGTTGTCCGTACGTCCGTCCGCATTCGTTTACGCGATAACTTGAGAAATATTGACGGGAATTTTACCAAACTTGGTCCAAGTATAAAGTATGATAGGGCAATTACTTGATTAGATTTTGGGTGAAATCGGCCAAAGGTCAGAGGTCAAGGTCAAATCATGAAATTGTATCCGTTTACGCGATAACTCAAGACTGGATAGGGCAAATTTCACCAAACTTTTTCCGAGGATGATGTATGATAGGACAATTACATGAATAGTTTTTTAGTGAAATCGGACAGAGGGCAAAGGTCAAAGATCAAGGTCAAATCCTAAAATTTATCTGTTTACGTGATAACTCCAAACTGGATGAAGCGGCTTTCACCAAACTTGGTCCAAGGATGATGTATGATGGGGCAATTAGTTGAGGAGATTTAGTGACATTGGCAAAAGGTCAAAAGTCAAAAGGTCAAGGTCAAATGCTAAAAATGTTGCTATTTCCCCCATATCTGTGCAATAATGCCCGAAGGTATTTTATTGAAACTTAGTGTAAACATGTACTATGCGTAAAGATTCTCCAGATAGTTTAATGTCATAAGGTGAAAGGTCAAAAGGTCAAAGGTTAGGTGAAAATGTTGCAATTTCACTTTTCTCACAAATGGTTCAATGTATCTTCATGGAACTTGGTACATATGCATGTACTGACTGGCAGGGATTATCTAGGGAATTAAGGGGTCATGGGTCAATAGTCAGGGGTCAAAGGTCAAGGTCAACTCCTCAAAATTTTACTGTTTCCCTCATATACTATATGCAATGCTTGCATTGTTAGTTTTAAAACTTAATATATACATGTATTACCTAATGGAGATTCTCTAGGAAATTTCCAGCCAGAAGGTCAAAGGTTAAGGGTCAAAGGTCAGGTTTAAATGAAAAAAAAATCTATTTTGTACTGTAATTACACTCTTTCTTCATACCTTGAAAATTACTCAATGCATAAACTTATAACAGGGCCGGTCAGAAGTCAAGTAAAAATCCTCAATTCTCCAAATATGTGTACTTGCACTCTTAGACAGTTATAGCAAACCCAGTTTGAAGAAAGTGAACATTCAAGACATTTCTGACAAACCTGTCATATTAATATTTTGCCAGTTATGTGAAACTGTCATCACACATTGTGAAGACATTGTACTATACAACTATTGGGAGAATCATGCATTATGGCGGAGGCATCAGTCGCCATAGCGACATTTCTAGTTTTTTTCTGCAACTTTCTTCACAAAAGCTTATGAAAAACAGGCCCTATCGGTGGTGAGCTCCAGCACTTCCTTGGGGTCTGGAGCCATATCCACCTAGTCGACGGAAAAAGTTCCCTCTTCGAGCTGCCATCCATGGCTCGTTGAAGTGGGCATGGTCATAAACCCTGTCAGTGACCTCCTCCACATCACGGCCTGGTAGTTGGCATGTTGGATAATGTTCGTTAGAAAAATTCTAATCCCTATTTGGAGGCATTGGGGATTCTAATGCATTAATTTGTACACATTTTATGGATGCGGGACAGAGTTTCAACAAAGCCACATTATGAAAGTTTGATATGATGTAAGATTAACATCCAGTCGGTATCAGCACTCAAGATCTGTTTGTGCCATTGATGTGATGGTTGTGTAATTCTTATAGACTAATAATTATCTTTCTGATTCATTTCTGCTTTGGATGTGAGATCTAAGATATGTTGGTCTCGAATAAGTGAGTGGACAAGTATACTAATCATTGCAATATCCATTCATCAATATTTGTTGAAAGTCACAACAGTTTGAGAGAGTGGATAATTGAATTCTTATGTCTTTTGTCTCTGCAAATTTTTATTCATTTTATCATGTGACAGCATAATTCAAGACAATATCTTCTAACTTGCTGATTAGAAAGAAACAGGTTGAACTAGGACACAAATTCTATAAAGCAAATTTGTGAAATGTAATGTACTGTGATGCAGGGTTATCATCCAATTGGTATCAGTACTCAAAAGTTATATGTGCCCTTGATTTGATGGGTGTATAATTCTAATAGGTCAATATCTTTCTGATTCATTTTTGCTTCAGTAATTTAAGGTATGTTGGTCTTGAATAAGTGAGTGGAAAACTTCACAATCATTACAAAGTCCATGCACGAATGTTTCTTGAAAAAGACAACAGTTTGAGAGAGTTTATAATTCAGTGCTTATTTATTTATTTATTTTTGCCTTTGCCAGTTTTGTTTTGTTGTGCCTCCACCACGAAGTGTCGCTGGAGGCATTATGTTTTCTGTTTGTCCGTCCCTCCATCCTTCCATCCGTAGTTAATTTTGTGGACATGCAGCATAACTAAAACAATATTTGATGAATCGTAATGAAACTTGGCACGTATATGTAAGAGTGGGCAAAGTTTTGCCGATCAACTTTTGGGTGCACTTGCTAAAGGTCAATGGTCAAAAGGTCAAACACTCAAATTGTCACTATTTCCCCATATCTACATATACACTGTACATGCAATGCCTGAAAGCATTTTCAGTAAACTTAGTTTATAAATATCCAACACTGCACACTCTGCACGCTGCATGGTCCGATGGTCCCAGACGAGTAAAAGTCACTGCGGGCCAGCTGTATTCAAACTTTTCTGGAATTGCCAAAATAGTAATGATCTGACATGTAAAAATGACAGTAAAAATTAGCATTGGCGGGGTCAGTTGAAAGAAAAAGAGCAGCCCCAATAATGGGGAAATAGAATGCATTAATTTAACAAGTTTTACGCAAGTTCTCGTTTATGTGTACCAGTGCAGCTTATACACTAAACGATTTGTTTTGAGTAAACAAAATTGTGATTGCCATTCGCGCTTGCTTCGTCATTATGGAGCTTTAGATTTTGAGACACTTGCGCTAGACGTTCTCCTCTCCCCTTCGTCGTGCTGAAAAGTAGCTTTAGATTACGCTTGGATGCAACGTATAAAGAAATTATATACTTTTTTTCACAAAGAAATTTTATTCATATTAAGATTCAGATACAAAATATAAATGTCACATACAACACATAGAAAAATGATCCCAAAAAAAATGGCGCCCCCATGTGATCGGTACATAAAGTGTTCTCGAAGTGATTTTCCCCAGTGACTGCTAGAGTGCGGACTCTTCGCACTTCAACTTCAACTTTATTTCCATTTCCATTGAATAAACAAAGAAAAATAATATACAATACATTAACGGAACATATTTGTGACAATTTCAAAGAAAACGTATATGTGATCATGAGTAACAACAGGAATTCCTTTTCTAAGGTATATACAAATACATAATACAAAGACTAGAATTGAAATGGAGGGTCCCACCAAAAAGCAAAGCTTGTAGGGTATGGGACCCTCTGAAAATACATACACAAAATCAAAGAAGCCAATGTCAACTGACATTAAATTAACTTAGGAAAGGAAAAAAGAAAAAAGGGGAAAAATAAAAGGGGAAATGAGACTATGGTACGTACAACACGCGCCATCGTGGACACAAGCACACTGGACTTCATGATGTAAGTGCAATGATAAAACGCTCCCTGGATTGATATTGCGAAGGATTGGGTGTATATACCGGTATGAATGCAGAAGAACGGCAGAAGAATGGCAGAAGAACGACTATAAAACAGGTGACATGATTAAGACAATAAAACCGAACCTAATTCGGTTGTATATCATAAGATTTCAATAGAAATAATTTTAACTCGTTTTTAAAAGAATTCAAAGTTTGTGCTGATACTACGTCGTTGGGAAGTGAGTTCCAATACTTTGGCCCCTCGTAGATGAAGGTGTGCTGAGCCAGCAAAGTCCTAAAATATGGCGAATGGAATTCATTGGATCGCCTTGTTGGATAATTGTGAACCATACGCCCTGTACTATTGTTTTGTGAGTGCACGGGGAGCACTGGAGGCGATATTTTTTTTTTCCCAGTATGGGAAAGGCATTTATTTGTCTTGGTGACTTGGATAGAGAATAACTATCAAGTCTTTGACTTTTTTCAACTGTTTCTAGCCTTGAGCCTGACGGAACAAATCGTTACAAACTTAATATACTTTAGAAACTAAGAGCAAAAATGAAAACAAGATGTTGAGCAAGACCCCGAATGGGAGTTGAACCACGGACCTTCTGATTCGCAGTCCAAGCTCTAACATACCATGCCAAAGTGAGGCGATGCCGAAGTCTGTGGGTGTAAAAATGATTTCCAATCAATTACAGCTCTTTGACTTAGTTACCGTATCATCCTTCATGAGTATGTAATATTACCTCAGCTATACGCAATTCCCCCACAATGATCGATTTGTTGTGTCAATAATAACAGCAAATTGTGGCTGTACAAAGGAACAGCTAATCACAAGAAGTGCATACCCGCGTAAAAGTTCAGAAGTTCGCGTAATATGCGCTGTAGAAATGTTACATAGTACGCAAAGTCCGCCATTACTATAAGTGGGCACAATGGCAGTCCCCATGAAATCACTGTCACCATTGTAGAGTCTGCCCTCTAGTGGTAAGGAGAAAAATCTCTTTGAGTGTTCTCTATGTTGCAGACTGTGCTGACGTAAACAAAAATAGTGTAGTATGCATTGTAAAAAAAAACAACAAAAACAGGCGACGTAAGCTAAAAATAGATTGACGTGACGTGTGATTCTGCGCATGCTCAGAGCGTTTTTTTTTTTTCTCTGTACGTCCCCGTCGCGAAAATCTAAATCTCCCTATTTATAACCCCATGATGCGCATGGCACTGCTTATAGGCTCGTATGCACTGCCATGCAATACATGCAAGGTATGTACAATGGAACTGCTGAAATGCACAATAAGTCATGTCATGTAATTCTCCAACCCCCGTTTATTGGTTATTTTCTTGCGATCGGCTGTCATGCCAGCCAACCCAGGGAGTAATTGTATATAGAAGCGCACGCATGTTGTACTCTGTTGTCTGTGGTTATGACCTTTAAATGCAAGATCCAGGGCCCATTACATAAAACTTTTTTATCAGTGACAAGTTGTTGTAAATGTTATAAACTACTGAAATCCCTCCATCTGATTGGCTAAGAGCAAATTTGTCATAAATGTGGTAGTTGTCACTGATAACAAAATTTTATGAACCCCCCTCAGATCCTGGCTTCACTGCAGCGTGGCAGTTGACATGTTAATTTACTTGTGCCGATGTTTAGAAAAAAAGTAAGACATATTCAGTAGTGGTAAACCAATCTGATTGCATCTTTTTTTTTTCATTTTACACATTATTTTCACAAATGAATATTTTTCAATCTATCAGAATCCCATAATGGATCGAAATAGGAGCAAAGAGGATCACAAATTCAACCCTGCCGTGCCGTACCTTTCAAGAACGCATGCACAAACTGTGAAGAGATTATCGGGAATAAAAATCATCACAATCCCGCTTATATTTGAGGTACAGGCTTCCCTTCTTGTAGGAGTACTGCTCCCATTCCTCGAGTGGGAGCGTCAACTTGGATTGTTGAGTGTTTCATGAGATCAAAATAGTTGAGAGTGCAGAGTGACGATACAACTCTCTTCAGCTCCTCGAACGCATGTCGATGTGATGCAGACCATTGAAAGTCACTGTCCTTTCTGGTAAGGGCCCATAGCGTCTCTGTCTTGTCCGACAAACTTGGTGTGAACGGAGCCAAGTACTGAACCATTCCCAGAAACTGCTGCAGTTCACGAATGTTGGTTGGTTCAGGCAGGCTGACTATGCTGGATCTGGGTGGATCCCGTCTTTGTCGTAGACGCATCCAAAGAAGGTGATCTAGCGGTTGCTTGATACTTCACTTCTCAGCATAAAACACCAGACCGTACTTCATGGCGACTGTCATCAAGTTGTGCAAAGCCTTGTCGTGCTCAGCTTCATTGTGTCCGAAGACAACAATGTCATCAGCGATGCCTATGGTTCCAGGGCATTGTTCGATGATCTGGTCCATTCTTTCCTGGAACACGTCCTGTGCGACCTTGATCCCAAATGGCAAGCTTCTGAATCTGTACCTTCCAAATGGCGAATTGAAGGTAGTCAAGAAACTACACTCTTCATCCAGTACAATACTCCAATATCCACTCTTGACACCCAACTTGGAAAACACCTGTGCACCATGGAGTTTATGAGTGGTCTCTTCTATTGTAGGTGTTTTGTGGTAGGTACGTTTGCATATATGCTCTGTTAAGGTCCTTCGGGTCTAAGCATACTCGAAGTTTGCCGTTGGACTTCCTGCTGAAAGCCAGAGAAGAAACCCAGTCTGTTGGTTCTGTGACTTTGGCAATAACCTCAGCTGCTTCCATCCTATCAAGCTCCTGTTTCAGTTTATCCTTGAGCTTTATAAGGAATTTCCTTGGCGGATGGACTACCAGTAGAGCATCTTCCATCAAGGTGATGTGGCATTCACCTGGAAGCCTCCCGAGTCCTTGGAATCTGTCCGGGTACGTTGACTCGAGGTCTCCTATGCTTCTAATTGGGCACGCCTCTTGATGAGTTTCGCAGTGAACTTGGACGAGTTTCATCTTCACTGCACTCTGTAATCCGAGAAGGGCAGGACCCGCAGTTTCCACAATGAAAAATCCAGTGCAAAACCATTTTCCATCTGCATACTGGCATGGAAAATCAATGCTGCCATACTGCGGTATGATGGAGCCATTGTACGCATAGAGCTTGGTTTGACTTGGTTTGACAGCAGACTCTAGTAGATAGCCTTTCTCATCGACGAGAACAGGAAACGCAATCTTAAAGATGCGAAGAGGCAGTACATTGCTTTGCGCTCCAGTGTCAACTTTCACCCTCAACGTGTGGTTACCTCTGGCTTCCTCTTCAGGCTGATGTTCAGTGTTGCAAACAACTCATCATGTTCTACATCAGGTACCTGGTTATTGTGTACAGTGATTGTTCCTAATGCCAGGTTTTCAAAGGTTGGAACTAGGTTATCTCATCTATCCGAACCTATTGGACGGAGATGTTGTTCCTTTGAGTCACGGCGATTATTCCTGGAGTTCTGTTGCTGACCCTTCTGGTTGAGGTGGCTATAACCTCGACCACGACTGCGGCTATGACCACGGCCTTGTGGTTGTTTCTCCTGCGAACAACCTCGTGATGCAGATCGGTCCCTGCGCTGCGACCTGCAGCACTGTTTCCAATGTCCCTTTTGTCTGCATTTGTGACAAATGGAATGATGCACAGGGCACTGTTTTGGGTTGTGTGTCGTTCCACAGTTCTTGCATTGCTGCCCAGTGTGCATGGCATGCACAGAGGTTTTGTCCAGGGAGCTCAGTTGATTCATGTGCGCTGCACTGGCTTCATGGCTTTTCAGCACCCGAGATTATGCGAGATATTCAGACACGAAGTGCACGGTCGACGAGATTCACTTATTGACGACATGAAAATCTACTATCCGTGACTAATTGACATGGTTTGTGAATCTTTGAAATGAATCACACTTTTAATGCTTACATTACATAAAAGGAGCTTATGATACCATGATTATTCTTATCTGCATTATATCGATATTTTCGAAAGGACTCCGAGACAAATCATAACAAGGCTTTCTATTTACATGCAACCCGACCCGTTCATAGGTTGAATCACCACATTACTGATAATCACCGTTCTAGAGATACTTGTTATAACAGCACAGTAAAAACTGAATTGGTCCCTTGCTTAGAAAACAATAAAATTTGAAAGTCTCGTTGAGTAAAACCCATAGTGTGGTAAATTAAGATACATGTATGATCATGTGCTCCCAGAGTATCCATAGATAAATTACTCAGAGATGTATACAGTGGATTGATATGGAATTATTCTGATACAAAATAGAGAGCCCCAACGAACTCATGTGTGCAAAGTAAGTGCTAGATCTTTTATCATTGATTTATATGCTACTGTATTCATTATTGCACACTACTCCATCTAGTTGTGTAAACAAAATCCAAGCCAAAGTTGAGCTATCCATCAGAGTGGAGTGTTCTTGTTGTTTACGTGGAGATCTTTGTTGCAGTTGCCTGAGCCAGAGCGCGTATACATATATTGTGCACGCGCACACACACATACCATAGGGCCCTACACTGCCATATAAGGGGGTTCACACGTACACCAATTAGCGGGATACAAATCTCGAGATTTGCATCGCGATCGGTATCTCGAGTTTTTTGCACGTGTGGACAGAAAAAAACAGATGATTAGCGGGATAAGCATCGCGATGCTAATCCCAAGAAATCTTGTGCTAGTTCATCAATTAGCGGGCTAATTGGCCCCGCGCTGGTACGTGGGAACGGTCGGGATTAGAATCTCGAGTTTTTATATCCCATCATACTTCACCTCTTTCACCTCTTTGGCGCACAACAACCGCGCACGAACCACACCACTGATGCGTAAAAAACAATGGACAAAGGGAAGTGCGCGCAGGTAGTGATAGAGAAGGGCGCTGTGTGACCCAGTTTGCAGGCTTTGCTGTTACCTCTATCGGCAATTAGCGGGATAATTCTGTACGTGTGGATGCTTGCAAAAAGCTCGAGATTCCGAGCGCGATCGCTATCCCGCTAATTTGGTACGTGTGCACGCTCGCAAAAAATCTCGAGATATGGAGCGTGATCGTCATCCCGCTATTTTGTACGTGTGAACCCGGCTATACACACAAGTCAGGTTCACATGTACAAAATAGTGGGATGACGATCGCGCTCTATATCTCGAGATTTTTTTCAACCGTTCACACGCTCCAAATTAGCGGGAAAGCGATCGTGTTCGGAGTCTCGAGTTTTTTGCACCCATTCACACGTACAGAATTATCCCGCTAATTGCCAATAGAGATAACAGCAAATCCTGCAAACTACAACATTGTAGGTAACACAGCGCTCTTCTCTATCACTGCCTGCGCACGCTTTGCCCCATTGTTGTTTGCGCGTCTGTGGTGTGGTTCGCGCGCTGTTGTTGTGGTGCACCAAAGAGGTTAAGGACCTCTTTGCAGAGGCCTCGCTGTTGTGGTGTGCGCATACTATGATGGGATATAAAAACTTGAGATTCTAATCCCGACCGTTCACACATACCTGCACGGGGCAAATTATCCGGCTAATTGATGAACTAGCGCAAGATTTTTTGGGATTGGCATCACGATGCTTATTGCGCTAATTGTTGGGTTTTTTTCTGTCCACATGTGCAAAAAACTCGAGATACTGATCGCGATGCCAATCTCGAGATTTGTATCCCGCTAATTGGTGTAGGTGTGAACACCCCTATTAACTGAAAAGACAGCTCTCATGGCAGCGGCGTAACTACGGGGGGGGGGGGGGGGGGGGGGGGAGGGGGGGCACGTACCCCCCAATCAGCTGGTTAAAAAAAAAAAATACTAGACTTGCAATTTGTCAACACTGACAAATTAGGTGATCCGATGTATTCGGAAATCAATGATTTGAGTCCTGATCCCAATAGGCATGACCATACTGGTCTCATTTGTGTTGAGGAGACGTTGGCCGTGTGATGTTTGGATTCTCATTTAGAAAAGAGAGTCAGACCTGCCATCTTGCGATCTTTGGTACCGAATTCCGCATACTCTAACGAAAATACAGAATGAAATATATTTGACCGTAGACCTCACTTTGCACACCCAAGATGGCATCTGAGCCAAAAGTGGATGTTTTGTGAAATGATTCTTGCGACATGGTCTTGGCATGTGCAAAATATGGGAAAGATAGGACATGTATTCACCAAGATACAGGATGACATATTTATGACCTTTGACCCTAATTTACATACCCAAGATGGTGTCTGATCAAGTAGTTGTTATTGTATGAAATAATGTACGTGACATGAAGTAAACATGTGCAAAATATGGGGGTGATAGGGGCTATTTTTCTTGAGTTATTGCAAAGAAAGTTGCAGAAAGAAAGAAATATCTCAATACGTCGAAGATAAGCTTTAATTTCAACCAAGTTTTTTGACGTGATCCCGACATCGTATGAAAAATAGTAAGGGCACACTTACGATAGCGCAAAGTCTCAAGTACAACATATTAAAATCTAGGAGAAATTCACCAAAGAGTAAGTGAGCTAGTGCTCCATAAAGACAATAATGTCAGTTTTCACATCTAGAAAAATTCTCTCCCATAGAAATAACACGTCATAACGAAGATACAGAAAGAAGTAGATATGACCTTTGACCCCACTTTGCACAGACAAGATGGCATCTGAGCAAAAAGTGGTTATTTTGTAAAATGATTCTTTTAACATGGTCTTTGCGTGTGCAAAATATGGGAAAGATAGGACATGTATTCACCAAGATATAGGATGACACATTTATGACCTTTGAACCTAATCTACATACCCAAGATGGTGTCCGATCAAGTAGTTGTTATTTTATGAAATAATGTACGTGACATGAACTAAACATGTGCAAAATATGAAGGTGATAGGGGTTGTTTTTCTTGAGTTATTGCAGAGAAAGTTGCAGAAAGAAAGAAATATCTCAATACATCGAAGATGAGCTTTAATTTCAACCAAGTTTTTTGACGTGGTGCCGACGTCGTTTGAAAAAACGGAGGGCATATTTGCGATAGCCCAAAGTCTCAGCTACAACATATTAAAATCTGGGAGAAATTCACCAAGGGGTAAGTGAGCTAGTGCTCGAAAAAGATTGTCATGTCAATTTTCATTTCCAGAAAAACTGCACTCCCATAGAGATAACATGTAAACTGGTCAAATTTGACAAGATTACTTTCAATCCATTTCTATGAGGTGATGCCGTCATCCAATCAAAATTTTGCAATTACATTTTTAAAAGACCATTAAGTATTAGCTACAACATACTGAAATCTGGGTGAAAATAGGCAAAGGATTAGTGAGATACGCTCGAATGAACCTGAAATTTGATGACGTCATTTTGAAAATTTACTTTTTTTACTTTATTAAGAAATTTGATATCTTTTAATCATTTTTTCAGCATCGCCAACCCATGGAATGACACGTACAACTCATCAACTTTTGGAATATGTAAAGAAAATGGGGGGTCACCGTCCATCCTGACAAGTAAAATCGGATTTAAAATTGGCGGTTTTTTTGCATAGTTGCACTGTATATCGCCATTGACGCGTGTGCGGAATTTCAACTTTGACGGGCCCGCATGACGTCATATTGAGTTGGATTGACTTGAAACTTGGTAGAAATATTCCTTGACATTTCAGACATCCGATCCGTGTGAAAAAACGGGAAATTTCTATTACATATGAGCTGTGCATGCGTATATGTGCGCGCGCATACGCGTCAGTTCTATTTTTTCAATTTTTCAAAAAATGCTCAAAATGGTCTGAAACGTGTGCAAAAGAAATTTCAGCTCGATTAGAGTATGTAAATATTTCAACGCGCGCATACGTGCGCGTCCTAAGGGTAGATATGAATTTTGAGAATATGAGTAGAATTCGCTTGACTTGAAATATATGTGACATATTCACAATTTCATTGAAAAATTCCATTCCATTAATGAGATATGAATGAGAATGTGTTTTCATTTAATGACGTCATAGTGACGTGACGTTATGTAGTTGATTGTTGTTAGATCATGTTGTTGCCATATTTTTACCTCCACGTAATAATCCTACTTTAAAATCTTGTTCTTAAAAATAATCCCCTTAATCGAAAAAAAAGCTACGACTATAATTTGTAAATCGTTTTAAGATAAAAAAAGTATTACCTTTGGAAATAAATGATGTTTCTAGGTGTACTGAATTTGTACTTAACTCTCTTTTGTATCGTCATGTAGGGTAGCCATTTTGGCCCGTATTCTGCTAAAAACTTAGACCGAGTTTAAACCCACGCCTGGGTCTAAAAGTGGGTTTTGGGGGTTTAAACCTGGGTTTAAACCACCAGTTTAGACCCAGGTTTAAACCTAGGTTTAATTTGTATTCTACCAAGTCCAGCTGTGGTCTAAATGGGGTTTAAATTAAACCTACCCAGGAGGAGGTTTATTTCGAGTTTAATTTGAGTCTAACGATGACTGGTACGGGTACCAGCACACTGAGCGTGTGTTGTACAGATCAATGGCACAAAACGAGTGGCTGGCCGGCTGGATACAGCAGCTAGCTAGCCAGCAACACGTGTGTACACACGAGATACGCCTACTAAGTACTACTTGTACACTTAGAAGACTCGAGATCTACAAATTTCGGCCTACCTGTACTAATATAACGTTAGTCTAGATCTTACAATGAAAATAACCTGAAGACTAGACCAAGAACTCAATGTAAGGGGTCTAGAGGGTAGAGCCTGAAGTCGATCTAGCCATAGACTAGATCGAGAACCTAGATCGTAGGACCTATTCGAATAGCTAGACTACAATTGTAACGTTAGATCTAAAATTAGGTTAGTGTGGTAGGTAAAATCTACTTCTAACAGACTAATATGGATACAGGGTTGATATAGGCCTATTTCTAAATTTTAGAATGGTTTCCATTTTTATCAACTGACAATCTTTCGGATGCTTAAGTGCACACCTTAAGAGAAAAGCTTTTATTCAATTTCCTACCTCAAAGTCCTGGTTTGATCAATCGCCGATCCATTCCGAATTCACGATTCGATCGACATAAACAGCCATGTCCCATCCCAGCGCACACAGAGCAACCGTGCCGCCGGCCGGCGCGGCGTGATGGCTCTGCTGGTATGGTAGCCCTACGTATCGACCACCCTTTTTGAAACCGACCGCGTATACATTGGCGCACAGAGTGCTTAGTACGCACTTCACTGCGCGCAGAGCACATAAAAATGGATTGGCTTTGACCGTTGATGAGGATGATGTGGGAAAACATGAAAATTCACTGTTCATTAATGGTTTTAATCAAGGACAAAATTTCGAATGAATATTTTCACCGAATCGTAATGTAATGTCTATGGAAGTTTCTAAAAAGCTTCGTACAACACGGTGTTCAATACAACTCGGTTTGCGTGCATTGTCAATGCAAAAACGGCGGTCGATCTCAATAAGGAGCTTTACCGCGGGGAGCTGAAACGAGGCCACGCAAGTTCGACGGCGATATTTTTGCACTGAAACTTCGAATCGAAAAGGGAACAACGGCATTTGATAGTGCTGGATTTTCTCAATCACGTAGGTTAAGTTTTTTACGTGAATTTCAGTGTTAAATATTCTTATCAAGCAAATAAACATTAGGCGGTCGATGAGTAGTAGGTCCAACCATACTTAGCATTCAAAGCTAGCTAGAGAATAGCGCTACGCATATAGTACAGTGTACGCTTACCATGTATCCTGTGATGTGCGCCGCACACGTACACAAACAAGGAGGTACAGTATACTAATGTACCTGTACAGTGCTTTTTTACGAGTCGTCGCAAGCAAAAATACAACATGCCCTTATTCGACATACCCATAAAAGCTATTCACAATCCAAGAAAGTCACACTCATGTGGCTGATACACTGCCAGTAATAAATTTAAGTGGATTTGTGGAGCGAAAAGTAATCAGAGAGGGAGAGTTTCTTCTTCCACAGAGGGCACCATGGTGGCTTGACCCAAGTCTATTTCCGGTTTAATTTAAACCCGAAATAGACTCTGGTTTAACTAAACCTCGCTAGCAGAATACAAAATTAAACCTCGGGTCTAGCTAAACCATAGGTGAGTCTAAAATGGGTTTAAACCTTGGTCTACAGTAGAATACGGGCCTTTGTGTCCATTTTTATCACGCGCCTTCGTATCTTGTTATCTCTACTATCTTTGGTATTACGCACATCACCTGAGACCCAAAGATAGAGATAACAAGATAGGAAGGCGCACGATAAAAATGGGCACAAAATGGCTACCCTACTTGACAAAAGAGAGCTAAGTATAAACTCAGTACACCTAGAAACATCATTCATTTCCAAAGGTAGTGGTAGTTTTATTATCATAAAAAGATTTAAAATTTATAGTCGTAGCTTTTTTTTTTCAATTAAGGGGATTATTTTGAAGAGCGAGATTTGAAAGTAGTGAGGATTATTTCGTGGAGGTAAAAATTTGGCAACAACATGATCTCACAATCAAAGACACTTGATAAACAACATCTTCAAAGACAGCGCGTCTCAGGCAAAGACGCTCATCACCTGAGGCGTCTTTGAAGTTAAAGGTGCATGGTCCCGGTGTTTTAGTCAAATGCGTACGCGGGCGCACAGCGCAAGTTTCCTATAGAGACCTACGCTATCGACTCCTCTTTAGCGCTTACGCTTTGGCCCACTTCCCCGAGTCCGAAGAAGTCCGATCCACTGTAGTCAGTGGTCCGATCACAGTTCGGCTCATGATTCGACTGAGGGGGATGACAGCTTTAGCAAACTTCTTTTGTGATGTCATAATAACAAGCACATACGCACGCACCCTGGCATTACTACAGACTGCGCGATGCACAGATGAATGATACGCGATGCACTGATGAATGATACCTCCGACGTAAATCCAGAGGCGCAGGTTGCGATAATATTCGGTATAAATCCGGGATATACGTCCACGGCGAAATGTGCAGAATCCAACGTTATGACGACCACGTCCAGTTGATGCGTTGAATGATGATTCAGCAAATAAGATCTAGCTAGGAATCCAGCCCGTCACAGCTTTGCCATAGCAATGTCCGTTGACATTAAAATATGGAGTCTATCTCCAATGAAGGCAAATTAATTCTCTGCAGGCAAAAATGTCTCCCAGGCTTATCTCCACATCTATAGCAGGTCAGCAGGTTACACAGGACTGACTACACTGTATCAGTGCCGTATATAAAGAGAGTCTGGCCAACTCGGTTTTTGGCTTATGTGTTTTGAAGCCTGTGATTGGTCAAAAGCTGGTCCCGTGATCTACAGGTGCCATGTCGTTACTGAACTGCGCTCATACGCAGTGCCCATTGTTAACTACCCCTTATTTGGCTTAGTTATTTTGTTACGTCTGAGCGTAAATGCTAACCCTGTAACGCGTAATACGCGCGGTAAGGACATGGCGTCCAAATTAGCAGTTGGCCAGACTCTCTTTATATACGGCACTGCATTGTATAACAAGTCGATTCAGAGCCAGAAGTGACGTAACTCTCAGAGCAGAGGTGTCAGGTACTCTGCCTACTGCAGAATTTCTCCGGCTTTTATATCTATTCACCCCTTTCTAGTACATTCTGTAATTTTCTCCAACCTGGGGCCACACACTTGAACATACTAGCAAGTCCAAGTGCCAGGAATCCTGGATGACTCGCTGCCTAACTATATATGTGCATAACATCATTGCCAAAAATAACTACCAATCACATTGGGCTACAGGGACAGTGCCTCACTCAGCCAAATATGTTATAAGCACTTCCCAGAACATTCTGGAATGGGTGAAATCATTGTAGATTCAGTGAGCTACAATGTATTTCATGTCACATGCATGTACTGTAGCTACATTGTATACCACCTACAAAATTCTCCACTGATCTGGTCAGCCTGTACGTACAAGTACTATATCTATACCAGATAGAATGTTCTCCATTAATCTGGTCACCCTGTGTACGTACACATTAAAACAACCATGCATATAGTACATCATACATGTACATAACTACTAGTGTGTATATTTGTGACACTCGTTCATATCTCATTAATTGAATAGAATTTCTCATATCTCATTAATTGAATGGAATTTCTCAATGAAGTGTACGTCTCATATAGTTCAAGTCAAGCTCTTTCTACTCATATTCTCAAAATTCATCTTTACAATTAAAACGTACGCGTACGCCCACGTTGAAATACTGACATGCTCCAATCGAGCTCAAAATTTTTTGCACAATATGTTTCAGATCATTTGGAGCATCTTTTGAAAAATGGACGGATGCGTACGTGTGCGCATATACGCACACGCAGCTCGTATGCAATAGAAAATCCCCCTTTTTTCACATGGATGGGATGTTAAAAATGTCAAGGAATAATTCTCCCAAAGTCAATGAGGTCATACGGGACCATCAAAGATGAAATTCCGCGCGCGTCAATGGCGGTAAACAGAGCACGGATATATACCCTGCTAAGATGCATGAATCTCATGCCGTTCACTCAAAACCCCATTTTCTAAAACAAACAAATAGACAAACAAACGAAACAAAAACAAAAAAGTGTCACAATTGCAGTGATATGGTGACTAAATATTCAGAAAGGACGGTCCATGTGCATTTTTGTTATTTTAAATTTTCCCTTACACAGCCATAATCATATGTGGACGCAAGAGTGGACAACTCCATACTGACATGCTTGTTAGTTTGTTTGTTTTACCCACTTGCTGTAACCATGTGCAGAAAGTGATATGGAGGAAGAAAACATAGGAAATGGGAGTTTTGCATTAGTCTGACGGTCCTCCAAAGGAAAAACAAATTTTAATATAATGACGTTGATTGTAGATTGCATGTGCTGGTTGTTGCAGTGGTTGGTAAAGTGAGTGTTGTAAACTATGGAGATGTACCTTGAGTACCCCTCCCCCCCCCCCCAAAAAAAAAAAAAAAAAGAAAGAAAGAGGAAAAGGGAAAACAAAAGGAAAAACAAATCTTAATATAATGACGTTGATTGCAGGTTGCATGTGTTGGTTGTTGCAGTGGCTGGTAAAGTGTGTGTTGTAAACTATGGGGATGTACCTTCAGTACCCCTCCCCCCCCCCCCCAAAAAAAAAAAATGATTCTCCTTTTGTTACACCAGATTTGGTAATCAAAAATCAATATCTGCGAGGTGAAAGTGCTAAATACTTGTTTGATAATACTTTCGTGACCTTGTATTTTGTAACCAAAAATAAAAAGAATATATATATTCTAATTCAGATTTTAACAGAAATATACTCAGATTGTTTTAGTTGTTAGACCTAAAGATGAAATGTGTGTCATATGTTTGTTTTGTTGTTGTTGTTGATGTTGTTGTCGTTGTTTTTAACACCTAGTCTAGTAGACTAGTAGTCCCCGACTAGGGCCTATAGGCCCTAGGTACTTTAGCACCCCACTTGACCATGTTGATGAACAGATAATGAACTGCGTGTCACAAAACAGATCTATGGATTGAAAATGGAAACGGCTCAGTTCCTTCTTCTTCTTCTGATTAAGCCTGCCTCCTTCAATACATTGTAGGAGGCTTTTCCAAGCTTTCCGATTCCGTCGATCAGTGTCGTGCTACCATGACCATAATGCGGCTCGGACCACTGAACGGCTGTACGTACAGATTGTAACGCATACAGTCAGCATGCGAGCCGAGCGAGGCCGCCCAGCGCGGCCGCGGTCGGGAGCTGTCGGGTATCTGTACACTGTAGCTCGATCTACTATCAGCTGCTCAGCTCAGCTGGCTCAGCTCATCACTTGTGCGTGCGCTTCTACGCTCTTTGTTTCGTCACTGCCAACCTGCGCAGCTAGGATGCGCACAAACTCAACTGAGGAACGTCCTTAAAGTGAAAACAAAGTTCTGGTAAGGGCTTGAGAACCCGTCTGGCACCACTTCATATTTGCTTGCAATATATCGAAAGAGTCTACAAAGAAACTTACCTGGCTGACCCGGTTTGCCGGAATGATGAGTCGTTTTGGAGTATTTTGAGAAAAATAATAAAAGTCGGTAGACCGACTTTTATTCCAGAAGGCTCCAGACTAACTCGGTCTCAGGGAAAACTCGACCCTATTTCAGACAATTCACACACAGTTCGTGATCGCCATGTTCATCAGTACTCTATAATACTACGGGTACCAAACGAGGCCTTACAGAGCAGACAGGAAAGTGCGTGCTAATCCTGTACAAAACAAATGGACAGCGCGCGGTCCTCAAGCCTACTAGTATACGCACATCACCTCAGTTGCTGAGACGCGCGGTCTTTGAAGTTTTTTGTTGTTGTTTATCAAGCGTCTTTGATTGTTTTTAGAGGTGCTTGAGAGGCGCACACTAATTTTGCATGCGTGCCAAAGAGGTTTTTGATGCGCGCGTTGTAACAACTCGGACCATTACTGCGAGTAGCCAGAACGCTACAATGTAGTTTATACAGGCCGCTCCCATCTATTATGCATAGTACACCACACTGTACAATCCAGAGGGACAACCAATACAACTCATCCCGCCGTCAAGCAAAGCGAGGCCGAGTTATCCCCGAGTCCGAGTCTAGCCTGACCCCGTTCAGGTAAGTTCTGAGATGAACGTTTTTGGTTAATATTTCCCATTTTCGTCGTTACCCATCGAATATCTTGTTATTACAGCGTTATTCCGCACATTTCCTAGGCGTACGTTCACATTTTGGAGCAAAATTTGACAACTTTTGCAGGCGTACCAGAACTTTTTTTGGGCTTTAAATGAAACTTAGTAGGGTAAATGATGATATTGAGGTATAGATGTGCAAGACATGTTTTTTGTGTTTGTCGGACAATGCGTTGCCATGGTAACCACTTAATTGTGGAGAGAACTAATTCCATAGTATTTAAGCAGTCAATTTTAAAATTGGTATCTATGATGATCTATAGGTGTAGTTATGCGAGACACCTTTTGTGTTTGTACTTGACAAAGCGTTGCCATGGTAACCGCATGTTTTCTTCAAAATCCTGTGGAGTGAACAACTTTCACAGTTTTGAAGCAATTGAAATCAAATTTTGTAGGCATTATGGCCTTGAGGCATAGATGTGGAACACATAATTTTTGTGTTTGTCGGACAAAGCGTTGCCATGGTAACCATAATTTTACCAAAACCTTTTGCATTGAATAACTTCCACATCATTCAAGCAATTAAGGTCAAATTTATTACTGTAAAAGCGGATATTTTCGCGGGACTAATTTTTCGCGCTACTCCGGGTCAGAAGAGTTTCGCGTGTTTTTAATTCCGCGGAATCAAGACATCACGCACAGGAACGTATGGCAAGCAAAAATATTCGCGTGTTTTTATTTTCGCGCTAGTTTCTGGTTGCGCGAAATGCGCGAAAATTTCAACACCGCGAAAATTTCCACTTTTACAGTATGTGTGATGATCGAAAGGTGTAGTTATGCAAGACACCAATGTGTTAATATAAGAGAAATGTGTTGCCATGGTAACCATTCATTTTTGTATCAAATTGAACCATTTAATCTATGAAGGTGAAGTTTGGTGTGTATGATGCTCTTTGAGTGTTGTTTTGCAAAATGTCCTTTGTATTTGCATCGGACAATGCGTTGCCATGGTAACCGCATTTATAAAAAACAAAACCTGTGGAGTGAACTTCTTCACAGTTTTCAAGCAATTGAAACCAAATTTGGTAGGCATTATGGCCCTGAGGTATAGATGTGGTACACATAATGTTTGTGTTTGTCACACAAACCGTTGCCATGGTAACCACAATTTTACCAAAACCTTGCAGATCGAATAACTTTTCCATCATTCAAGCAGTTAAAGTCAAATTTAGTATGTATCATGATCTAGAAGTGTAGCTTTTGCAAGACACCAATGTGTTAGTATAAGGACAATGTGTTGCCATGGTAACCACATTGTATCAAAATAAACCATTCAAGCTATGAAGGTCAAATTTGATGTGTATGGTGGTCTTTAAGTGTAGTGATGCTGGGAGAAAGCATGTTTCCATTTGCTGTAACCTCTGTAATTGTAGAGTAAACTAATTAGGTGATCCGAGTATCCTCTCGGATCACCTTTTGTATCTGTACGGATTCTTTCTTCTTCTTCTTCTTCTTCTTTCTCCTCAAAAGTTGTGGACAGGTTAGCTCAGAAAGTGCTACGCCTATCAAGTTCAAACTTATACCATTATATGTATCGTCTCCCAAAGACGGCCATCGAACTAAAATCAAAGTGATCAGTTGACCGTGACGTCACTATGACGTCATTATATGAAAACACATTCTCAATCATATCTCATTAATGGAATGAAATTTTTCAATGAAATTTACGTCATATATTTCAGGTCAAACGCATTCTACTCGTATTCTCAAAATTCATCTATACCTTAAAACGTGCGCGTACGCGCGCGTTGAAATATTTGTATGCTCAAATCGAGCTCAATTTTTTTTTGCACACGTTTCAGAACATTTGGAGCATTTTTTGAAAAATTAAAAAAATTGGACAGACGCGTACGCGTGCGCACATATACGCACGCACAGCTCATACGCAATAGAAATTTCCCGTTCTTTTACACTCATCTGATGCCTGAAATGTCAAGGAATATTTCTACCGAGTTTCAAGTCAATCCAACTCAATATGACGTCACACGGGCCCGTCAAATTTGAAATTCCGCGCGCGCGTCAATGGCGATATACATTTGTACAGTGCAACAATGGAAAAAAAAATGCCAATTTTGAATCCGATTTTACTCGTCAGGATGGACGGTGACCCCCATTTTCTTTACATATTCTGGAAGCTGATGAGTTGTACATGTCATTTCATGGGTTGGCGATGATGGAAAAATGATTAAAAGATATCAAATTTCTTAATAAAGTAAAAAAAGTAAATTTTCAAAATGACGTCATCAAATTTCAAGTTCACTCGAGCGTATCTCACTTATTCTTTCGTTGATTTTCGTCCAAATTTCAATATGTTGTAGCTTATTAAATGGTCTTTCAGTCATAGCTAACAACATTTTGATTGGATGACGGCATCACCTCGTAAAAAGGCATTAAAAGTAACATTGTCAAATTTGACCAGTTTACGTGTTATCTCTATGGGAGTGCAGTTTTTCTGGAAATGAAAACTGACATGACTATGTTTATCGAGTACTAGCTCACTTATGCTTTGGTGAATTTCTCCCATATTTTAGTATGTTGTAGCTGAGACTTTGGGCTATCGTAAGTGTGCCCTTCGTGTTTTCATACGGAGTCGGCATCACGTCCAAAAACTTGGTTGAAATTAAAGCTTATCTTTGATGTATTGAAATATTTCTTTCTTTCTGCAACTTTCTTTGCAATAACTCAAGAAAAACAGCCCCTATCATCCCCATATTTTGCACATGTTTAGTTCATGTCACATACATTATTTCATAAAATAACAACTACTTGATCAGACACCATCTTGGGTATGTAAATTAGGGTCAAAGGTCATAAATGTTTCAACCTGTATCTTGGTGAATACATGTCCTATCTTTCCCATAGTTTGCACACGCAAAGACCATGTTACAAGAATCATTTCACAAAATAACCACTTTTTGCTCAGATGCCATCTTGGCTGTGCAAAGTTGGGTCAATGGTCAAATATACTTGATTCTGTATCTTCGTTATACTGTAGTGTATACCGAATTTTGTACCAAAGATGGCAGACCTGACTCTCTGTTCTAAATGAGAATCCAAATATCACACGGCCAATGTCTCTAAACACAGATGAAACCTATATGGTCATGCCTATTGCGATCAGGACTCAAATCATTGATTAAAAAAAAATCGGATCACCTAATTTGTCAGTCTTGACAAATTCCGAGTCTAGTTTATTATTCTGTTTCCACTTCGACAAGTGCACAAACTTGGTATTAACGTCAGTGCCCTCATGACATCACATACTATAAAGCAACACTAGGGGCAGGGGTATTAATCAGCTTCAGTAATAATTCTAGTTTTACATGGATCGGATGTCTAAAATGTCAAGGAATATTTCTACCGAATTTCAAGTCAATCCAACTCAATATGATGTCATACAGGCCAGTCAAAGTTATGATATCCGCGCGTGTGTCAATGGTGATATACAGTGCAAATATATCAAAAAATCGCTAATTTTAAATCCAATTTTACTCGTCAGGATGGACGATGACCCCCATTTTCTTTGCATATTCTGAAAGCTGTTGAGTTGTACATATCCTTTCATGGGTAGCCGATGCTAACGAAATGACTAAAATGTATCAAATTCCACAATAAATTAAAAAAATTATGTCATCAAATTTCAAGTTTACTCGAGAGTATCTCACTTATCCTTTGCCGATTTTCACCCAAATTTCAGTATGTTGTAGCTTTTTGAATGGTCTTATAGATACAAATAGCAAAATGTTGATTGGATGACATCATCACCTCGAAAAAAAAACAAAAAACAATTCAATGGAACCTTTTAAAATTTGACCAGTTTACGTGTTATCTCTACGGGTGTGCATTTTTCCTGGAAATGAAAATTGACATGACTGTCTTTATCGAGCAATTGCTCACTTACCCTTCTTTGATTTTTTCCCGAATTTTGATATGTTGTCGCTGAGAGTTTAGGCCATCTCTAATCCGCCCTCCGTTTTTTCATTGAACGTCGGGAATACATCGAAAAACGTAATTGAAATTGACGCTTTGCTTCAATGTCGGGATATGTGTCTTTCTTTCTGTGACTTTCTGTGCAATAGCTCAAGAAAAACACACCCTTTAACCCCCATATTTTGGATATGTTTAGTCCATTTCAAGTACACCATTTCATAAAATAGCAACTACTCCATCAGACACTGTCTTGTGTAGGTAAATTAGGGTCAGAGGTCATAAATATTTCATTCTGTATCTTGGTGAATACCTGTCCTATCTTTGCCATGTTTTGCACACGTATAAATGGTGACACAAGAATCACTTCACAAAATAATCACTTTTGGCTCAGATGCCATCTTGGGTGTGCAAAATGGGGTCAAAGGTCAAATATACTTCATTCTGTACCTTCGTTAGTGTATACGGCATTCGGTACCAAAGATGTTAGGTCTGACTCCCTTTTCTATTCTGAGAATCCAGACATCACACGGCCAATGTCCCCTAAACACACACACACACACACACACACACACAAAGAAATGAAATGGCCTATTGGGATCAGGACTCAAATCATTGATTTCCGAATAGACCAGCTCACCTTATTTGTCAGTGGTGACAAATTCCAAATCTAGTTTTTGTATGCACAAACACACACACACACACACACACAAATCCACACAGACCCACAAAACATTCACACATAGATACACGTCATGTGTATGTTTATTACTTGGGTACTAGTATCTTTATTCACCAACACTTTTGTTTGATATTGCTTTATTTGGTTGCAAATATTTAATATGATAGGCCTATGTTATTGTGTTTTTAATTGATGTGTCGTTAGTCACTACAACCACGCTTTAAAATTCATTATGTCTTGTTGTATGTAATATCAATGCAGTTAGAGTATTATATCTCATCGTCCCATTGCCATCAGTATTTGCATGTTAAAACAGCAACACAACATTGCGTGCATACAGGTGTATTAAACATGTGTGCCTACACATGATTTGCACAGAGATACAGCGCTTGGGAATCGTGTGCCACCTTTAGAGCTGCCAGTTTGTTCCACATGTCTTCATCGCTTTACAAGCATCAAAGTGATGAATCTACCCACAAATTTCTCATTTACAGTTTGTATGCTATGGGAAGAACGTATAAATGATCACATATCTATTGTGTAATGCATCATGTGCGCGTGTTGCAATGAAACTTAAAAGCTAAAGCCGTTTTCCGCCTCTCGTCCCACGGCCTATACACATGTACAAAGTACATAGGCCACCTATGCATATAGTACTGTCTATCAGTGTTTCTCTTGGGACTTTTTGGTTAGAGGTCAAAGTTCCATGGTCAAGGTCGAAGTCAAATTCTCAATATTTCACTATATCCACTATACCCATGCAATGCCTGAAGGTATTTTCTTGAAACTCAAGGTATACATGTATGTAATTGCCAGATTCTCTTGCCAATTACTGCAAAATTCAATATTGTTGAGGCATGAATTTTTTGTAAGTTGCTGCTAACATTCAGTGGTATAGTGTAATCAAAAACTTTCACATGCATTATGATTTCGCAAATCCTCTCGCGAAATTCGCAAAATTAACATGCATGCGAACATTTCTCGTTTGACAGTATATGAAACTGTCATCTCACATTGTCAATACATGATTGTACTGCAAGGAAATCCCTTTAGGGAGAACCATGCGATATGGTGGAGGCATACCAATCGCCATAGCGACATTTCTAGTTTTATGGGGTTTTTTTTTCATTCCTTTTTTCCTTTTTTTGTCATGTCTTATTCTCCCTTCCAAACTAAATGATTTTTAAAATTCTCTTTCATTTTTTGTTGTAAATTATAAACTGTGAATATCTGAACTTATTTCCATGTTTATCTTTTTCTTTCGTTGTGTCACTTTCTATGCAATATCGTGAGAACAACAGGCCCGGTAACCCCATGTATATTGCACACTATGTTTAGTCAATGTCATCATTACAAACACAAATACAAACTACATCATCAGACACCATCTTGGCTGTGTGATTAAGAGTCAAAGGTTATAAATGCTTCATCCTGTTTCTTGGTGAATGCATATCATGCCATATCTCTCCTTTGTTTTGCATGCATGCTGGCCATGTTGCAAGAATCATTTCATAAGGTGATGACTTTTTGCTCATATGCCATCTTGGCTGTGGAAAGTGGGTTAAAGGTCAATTGTTTTTTTTTTTGTCCCTGCCGAACGAGTTCGAGCAGGGGACTATGAAACGGGCTCCGTATGTGTGTGTGTCCGTGTGTCCGTCCGTGTGTCCGTCCGTCTGTGTGTGCGTCCGTGTGTGCGTCCGTGTGTGATCAAAATCTTCAATTTGCTACTTCTCTGTCATTTATGAGCCAATTTTGATTCTGTTTGCTTTATATGATAGCACTACATGGGAGCTTTGAAACTTCTACACAGAATTTCAGTTGTGACCTTTGACCTTGACCATTGACCTATATTGTACATTTTGCTACAAAATGCTACTCCTTCGCCATTTCTAACCTGATTTCGATTCCGTTTGCTTTATGTGATGGCACTAGGTGAGGGCTTCAAAACTTCTACACAGAAATTTGACCTTTGACTTATTTGACCTTTGACCTTGATTTTGACCTGTATTGTACATTTTGCTACAAAATGCTTCTTCGCCATTTCCAATCCGATTTTGATTCCGTTTGCTTTATGTGATGGCACTAGGTGAGAGCTTCAAAACTTCTACACAGAATTTTGACCTTTGACTTCTTTGACCTTTGACCTTGATTTTTGACCCATATTGTACATTGGCTACAAAATGCTACTCCTTCGCCATTTCTATTAAACCCGATTTTGATTCCGTTTGCTTTATGTGATGGCACTAGGTGAGGGCTTCAAAACTTCTACACAGAATTTTGACCTTTGACTTCTTTGACCTTTGACCTTGATTTTTGACCTGTATTATACATTTTGCTACAAAATGCTACTCCTTCGCCATTTCTAACCCGATTTTGAATCCGTTTGCTTTATGTGATGGTACTAGGTGAGGGCTTCAAAACTTCTACACAGAATTTTGACCTTTGACTTCTTTGACCTTTGACCTTGATTTTTGACCGACATTTTATTGTACATTGGCTACAAAATGCTACTCCTTCGCCATTTCTAACCCGATTTTGATTCCGTTTGCTTTATGTGATGGCACTAGGTGAGGGCTTCAAAACTGCTACACAGAATTTTGACCTTCTTTGACCTTTGACCTTGATTTTTGACCTATATTGTACATTTTGCTACAAAATGCTACTTCCGGCGGGGACATATATTACGCACTGCGTAATTTCTACTTTTCCTTGTTTTTTTCTGAATCTTTCTTTAACAGCAAGCGGGGTTATTTTAAAGTCCCATTCCATGGACTGGCTCCTCAGCTCAGGTGTTAGGAGAGCATAGCCACGGGTAGAAGAGGGTGCAAAAGAAGGAAGGAGAAAATAGTAAAGTTCTTTCTTTCGGACTACTAAAAACGCGGCGAAAATAATATGAATAAATTAAAAAAAATATGAGGCCCTCAGACCCATGGATTTCCATGGGTGCTGCTAGTTATATATAGTAATTGTCTAAGGCAACGCGGGGGGTCCGCCATAGGCTTTGCACGCGTTTTTTTGTGCGGCTATCTCCTCCGAAGCCGCCGGCTCCGGGCCCCCGAGACCGGTGCCGTCGGCAGCGGGAGGGTCTCTTCTATTTCCCGTTCTGGTTTCGTCCGCGCTCCTTCTCCGTGTCGACATCGAGAGCGGTATAAAAAACAAGGAAAAACAAAAGACAAACAACATGCAGCGTTTGCGGGCGTGTTCGTGCGCTGGACTCCCGCTTCAGTGGCGAAAGTTCTATCATCGTTCTTGGACACACACACACACGCACACGATGTATACGGGTTATATACAGCTCGCGCCAGCTCGCAGGCTCAGGTCGCACACACAGAACTCTATACAAGCTGTGGTGGCAGTGGGCATTCTCGCTCGCCAAGCTGATCGTTCGGAGACATGATACACGCACTATGAGTACGGGCAATATATCGCGGAGAGTTTTGGTGTGTATGCATTGAGCCTGTCGCTGTGTTGCATTGCATATCATGATGGGTTCTCGGTACACGGGAAGCTACGAATGCCGTATTTTATTTCGCGAAACTACATGATCCTGTGCAGCTCAGCTGCGTCATTCAGTTTACTCTCAAGTCGGGTATCATTGTACTCAGACCGTTTAACAGTGATCTCGACGGCTAAATATCCACTTCAAATTTTGTCCTTGCCGATCGTGCCCTTCCATATCAGATTACAGGCCTGCACCTGTGGATGTATTGACGATGGTTATCGTTACACGAAACACACTATCTGCGTGCACATACGTGATATGGGCTCTCATATGGTAATATACGGCTCGGTCATACAAGGGCATTTACGTACAGTTCGCCATTGGTGTGCCCAAATGAAAACTGCGAATGCTGTTATTTTATTGTATTTTGCACAACTACAGGATACTATGCAGCTCAGGTACGTCATTTAGTTTGCTCTCACGTCGGGTATCATTGTAGTCAGACTGTTTGGGACGGCTAAATGTCCACTTAAATTTTCACCCTTGCCAATCGTGCCCTTCCATTTCAGATTACACGCGCCGCTATCCATTCGTTTATTGCATCGCTGCTGTAAACATGATTGAATATTCATAAGACACGTGCGGACGTAAGGGGAAACCTCGCTTTGTCGACCGCCTATTTTGAAGTTACAAGTGGAAATTAAATGGGTGGTTCTATAGTCCGTCAAACCAAGTTTTGGTGATAAAAATAAAAAAGAGGGAGCAAATGAAGACAAAAATGTGGTTATTTTGTGAAATGATTCTCGCGACATCGTCTATACGTGTGAAAAATATGGGAAACATAGGACAGGTATTCACCAAGATACAAGATGAAACATTTATGACCTTTGACCCTAATTTACATACCCAAGATGTTGTCTGATCTAGTAGTTGTTATTTTATGAAATAATGTACGTGACATGAACTAAACATGTGCAAAATATGGGGGTGATAGGGCGTGTTTTTCTTGAGTTATTGCAAAGAAAGTTGCAGAAAGGAAGAAATATCTCAATACATAGAAGATAAGCTTTAATTTCAACCAAGTTTTTTATCGTGATCCCGACATCGTATGAAAAAACGAAATCAAACCTAACGATAGCGCAAAGTCTCAGCTACAACATATTAAAATCTGGGAGAAAGGGTAAGTGAGCTAGTGCTCGATAAAGACAATCATGTCAATTTTCACATTTAAAAAAATTCCCTCCCATAGAGATGACACGTCATAACGAAGATACAAAAAGAAGTACATATGACCTTTGACCTCAATTTGCACAGACAAGATGGCATCTGAGTAAAAGGTAGTTATTTTGTGAAATGATCCTTGTAACATGGTCTTTGCGTGTGCAAAATATGGGAAAGATAGGACATGTATTCACTAAGATACAGGATGAAACACTTATGACCTTTGACCCTGATTTACATCCCCAAGATGGTGTCCGATCAAGTAGTTGTTATTTTATGAAATAATTGACGTGACATGAAATAAACATGTGCAAAATATGGAAGTGATAGAGGCCGTTTTTCTTGAGTTATTGCAAAGAAAGTTGCAGAAAGAAAGAAATATCTCAATACATCGAAGATAAGCCTGAATTTCAACCAAAATTTTTGACGTGATTCCGACATCGTATGAAAAAACGAAGGGCACATCTATGGTAGCGTAAAGTCTCAGCTACAACATAGCTAGTGCTCGATAAAGACAGTCATGTCAATTTTCATTTCCAGAAAAACTGCACTCCCATAGAGATAACACGTAAACTGGTCAAATTTGACAAGCTTACTCTCAATCCATTTTTACGAGGTGATATCGTTATCCAATTAAATTTTGGTATCAAATGTTATGTTTGAAAGAACATTAAATAAGCTACAACATACTGAAATCTGAGTGAAAATTGACAAAGGACGAGTGAGATACGCTCGAATGAACTTGATATTTGATGACGTCATTTTGAAAATTTACTTTTTTTTACTTTATTAAGAAATTTGCTATCTTTTAATCATTTTGTCAGCATTGCCACCCCATGAAATGACATGTACAACTCATCAGCTTTCAAAATATGTAAAGAAAATGGGGGGTCACCGTCCATCCTGACGAGTAAAATCGGATTTAAAATTAGCAGTTTTTTGGCATTGTTGCACTGTATATCGCCATTGACGCGCGCGCGGAATTTCAACTTTGACGGGCCCGTATGACGTCATATTGAGTAGGATTGACTTGAAACTTGGTATGAATATTCCTTGACATTTCAGACGTCCGATCCGTGTGAAAAAACGGGAAATTTCAATTGCATATGAGCTGTGCGTGCGTATATGTGCGCGCGCGTACGCGTCCGATTTTTTCAATTTTTTCAAAAAATGCTCCAAATGGTCTGAAACGTGTGCAAAAAAATTTTGAGCTCGATCTGAGCATACAAATATTTCAACGCGCGCGTACGCGCATGTTTTAAGAGAAAATATGAATTTTGAGAACATGAGTAGAATGCGCATAACTTGAAATATATGTGACGTAAATTTCATTGAAAAACTCTATTCCATTAATGAGATATGATTGAGAATGTGTTTTCATATAATGACGTCATAGTGACGTCACGCTCGACTGATCACTATGATACATTAGATTTGTCGTCTTTGGGACATGGTGCATACACGATATAATTTTGAAATTGATAAGCAGCGGACTTTCTGAGCTAACCTCTGCACAACTTCTGCGGAGAAATAAAGAAATAAAGAAGAAGAAAGAATCAGTACAGATACAGAAGGTGATCCGAAGGATACTCGGATCACCTAATTATGGTCAAACCATGGTGCACTAGTGTCAAACCATAGTTTAACCATAGTTAAACAATGGTGCACTATGGTTAAACCATGGTGCACTATGGTTAAACCATGGTAACCACGGTTAAACCATAGGTTTAGCATGGGTTAACCATGGTAACCATGGTTTAAAGGTGGTAAATTGGAACGCATTTACCATGACATTACTGTGGTTTTACCATGGTCACTACTGTGTTTCTACCATGCCCAAACCATGGTTATGAAAAAGTGAAACCATGGTTTATTATGGAAGTGTAAAACCGTGGTTAGGAAAAGGTGACAGTATGGTTAGGAAAAGATGAAACCATGGTTTTACAGCTGCCAAACCACAGAATTACAACCCAAATCACGATACAGTGAAACCACGTTATAACGAGTTCGGTTATAACGAGGAACCGCTTATAACGAGGTGATCGCGTCGGTCCCGTTTTCCTTTGCGTGTAAACCTATGGCAGAACGAGTCGGTTATAACGAGTTCGGTTATAACGAGGACAATTTCAGAGCATCATGATAAAGAAAAACATAAGCAATTTGATCGGATATAACGAGGTTCAATTTCTTGACTAAATTGCCGCTTTCAAACACGCGACAAACGAAACACTGAAAGCCGAATTCACGCTATCCACGTCTTTCTTCCGTTTTGCAGAGAACCGTTCCCTCTATGTTTTCTTCTAAATCACGCGATAAGACACAGGAATGCCTTCCGATATTCCTACTAAATCATTAAACATAATCATTCGATTTTCTTTTTCACGAGATACGCGTGCGTGATATCAGGGCAGGCTACAGCGCAACGAGAAAAAAAAAATAACGCATTCAAAAACTTTTCATGTGGCGACACTTGTGGCCAAAAATGGACAATTGGAATGCGTGTGCAACTCGTCATTATATCCTTTCCATTTTTAGTTTCGACTTCCAGTTCTTTTGCTGGTTAGCAAATATGAGTGTGGATGATTAAAGCCGAAATAATTAATGAAATCATCACGATCCCGCCGGGTGACAGTACGTAAAAATAATTGAATAACGCATGTTAACCTACTTAATCGGTGTTCAGAAAAAGAAACAAATGCATTTGTTAACTTGAATAGATCTGGATTTGTTCATTATCATTTAACAAAATGACAATTTAAATATGAGTGTGTATGATTAAAGCGGAAATAATTAATGAAATCATCGCGTTCTCGCCGGGTGACAGCATACCGTATAATAGTTGAATAACGCATGTTAACCTACTTAATCGGTGTTCGGAAAAAGAAACAAACACATTTAACAGTTCAAGGATGTACAACACGCGAAGAAATTTTCGAAAGAAAATGTAGAACGCATTTTTAATCCCTTCGGATCATAACGCATGTATGTTATTCTGAAATCATCGCGATCTCGCCAGGTGACAGTAGCGTAAAAAGTAGTTGAATAACGCATGTTAACCTAAATAAAAAAAAGAAACAAACGCATTTATTAGTTTGAATAGATCTTGGTTTGTTCATTATCGCAATTTCAACACTGCATTTCACAACGAAGATTTTTCTTTCTTTCAGAATGGTCTACGAGGTACAGATTTGCGTAAAAAGGATCACAACGTAACCTTCCACATTCAATCCTGTCGCATTTTTTTTAAGAACGGATGTAAAAAACACGAAGAGATTTTCGGAAGAAAATAAAGAACGCATTTTTAATCCCTTCGAGTACAACGATCATAGTACAAGATTACAAACAGTGTACAACCGGAATGATTCATGAAATCATCGCATTCCCGCTGGGCACCAACAGCGTAAAAATACCTCGCAAGTTACGGTAAAAAACGCCTGTATTTTACTCTATTTGCGCTGGTGTTAGAAAAATTAACAAACAAGAATCACAATAAAGAATTAACTCATTTCAACCCTACTTTTTCGTCTAATTCACAAATAATTTCCCTTTATTATATCGCAATAATAATGATCCATACTTGTGTAATAACAACGTAAAGATTGTCTGATTGATAGGTATATGATTTCGTGCTTATGTTTTTCTTTGTTTTTGATGCTTACGGTTATAACGAGGTACCGGTTATAACGAGGTAATATCGCCGGTCCCACGGACCTCGTTATAACGGGGTTTCACTGTACAACCACGATCCATTGTATAGTAAACCCACTATTTAACCACAGTGCAATATCGTAGAAAAATGTATTTTTTAACTACAGTTGTATTTCACAAGTACTTTGAGAAATCATGGGGAAAACTGGTTGGAGAAATATATTTTTCCACAATTGCTTTGCTATTTGATGAATAATGATCAATAAATAGCACAATAGAGTCTTCACATGAAGTGATGAAATACAAATATTTTCAGTAAATTACCTGGAGCAGAATAATAGTTCTTACAATTCCTATACATATGTATTATGATACAGTACATTTGTAAACATGTATATGAACCTGGACTCTGAAACAGGAGAAAACCAATTCTGTATTATTTTCCTTTTAGCTATAGTCTAAAAAATATGTATTTAAAGACTGACTTCCATGTGTGTATTGGTGGATGGGTGCAGATTGTAAGTGTTAATTGATTCACTGTTTAATATTTATAAGAAGCTATATGTAGCAACGAGTAGGTTAATGCTCTTACCAGCATTGACTCTCACACAGCCAAAGCTCTCCCAAAAACATACATGTATGTCGAATACACTACGGCCAAATTGAGGAAACCAAAAAGTCCCAATTTTTATGGCCTAGTCATGTGTATTCCTCTGAACATGTAGAAGTCAAACATTGCCCAATTTGATGCGCTTTTTCAGTCAAAACTGGCTGACTGGAGTTTACTGTATTTTCATTAGCATTTAAAGGCACATAGACCCGGTGGTTTGCTTGCGTACACGGGCGCACGGCACAAGTTTCCTTCAGAGACCTATGCTATCGACTCCTCTTTATCGTTAGCGCTTACGCTTTGACCCATTTCCATGAGTCCGAAGAAGTTCAATCCACTGCTGATGATGACAGCTTTAATATTTTTTCTCTGAAGTCAAACAAAGAAGCATGCACCCTGGCATTCAAATTCTACGGACTGTCTGACACCCAGAGAAGACAATGAAGGCAGCATTACCTAGCAACACCTACGCGCTTTACTCTTGACGACAGCTCAATTTCGGCAGTCTTTGTATCAATGCTAATGGTGATCGGCACTCTCATCCAAAAGCGCCGCAGCAACTACCGGGTCTAGGCACCTTTAAGATAAGAAAGTACACAAGGGTAGAAACAGTCAATTATGATTATACATTCAAAAGTTATTTTTCAGCAGCTGGGTGTGAGAAGTCAAAGTATCATACAAATATCACATTATTTCCAGTTACAAAACTGTAGGTTTATGTAAACAAATCAATGAAGACAATGTACTCTTACTGAACCTCAGTCAACAAATAAGACATAAGAATGCACATTTGCTCACTTTGCTGTTACGATTGAAAAGTGGCTTTTTATTGCTTCATGAGCAGCATCTTGACTGTAGGTATGGCTTAGGCCAAGTAAAAAAAGAAACCAGTTTCTCGTCCTCGCGCGCATCGATTTTGGCCGCCGCATCGATTTTTTTACTATTTACTATTTTCAAAATGGCGCTGAAAATACCAAAAAATTCATAATTCTCGTCCCAGCCCGCTCCCCGCCCGCATCGATTTTCAGTTGCCGCATCGACTTTTTTGATATTTACTATTTTTCGGCCGCCGAAAAGAAAATCGACAATTCACCTACCAATCGTGATGTCTCATTTCTAATTCCGCCTTGCGTTCTCTACTTAGCTGTAGTACAGCTGTAGCTATAGCTTCTGGGTAAACGCATGCATTTCACACTGCGAGCTCGGCAAGAAGGAATGACCCACAAAGCAGTCGAACTGTAGTTGGATTGGCGCGGGCGCGGGCCTGGGCTAGCTGTGATGTACAGCGCACTCGGTACATCGTGAACGCGATAGCGGCAACATTTTTTGCGATGAATCGCTGATATTCCACGCATATTTCGCGCATTGGTCGTATTTTTCCCCGTTTCTCATATTTCAAGCGGATGAATTGTACCGTACAAATGCTTGTGAGGAACATATCGAGTTTGTATACATTTTCATGTCGTGACTACAAATTGTATGTGCATGTTTGTGCAGTGTCGGAAGGTACGGTGCCGGTGCAGTGGCCGTGCCGCACCAGCCGTTTTGGCAAAGTGTGCGTGTCTGTAGCTGTCCATCCAGGGTCGGTCACCGGTACCATCCCCAGGGCCCCATTGCTAGAAACTTTGCGTTTAAACGCAACTTGCAACTGATTGTCACTGGCCAATCAAAATCATTGTTGCATGTATGTCTTCTTAATAGGGCAGACAATGAGCCAATCAGAATGGTTGTTTCAAAATTAGCAATTATTTGCAATTGATTGCAACTTTCTTGCAACGGGGCTAGTCTGTCAGCTGTCTGCACGCACGCATGAACACATTCGAATGTGTAGAAGCCCGTACACTCTGCCCTGTAACGTTGCATCGCTGATGGCGATTTATTGTTCTATTTTGAAGAGAAAATGAATGCGCTTTTCCAGCAAATGTAGAATTGTCAAATGGGTGTATCTACAAAATAAATACTGTAAAACATGATATATTCGCGGCATGAAATTTTCGCGAATTGGAGCTGACAGCCTTTTTCGCGGCATGAAATTTTCGCGAATTGCCACTGGCGTTCAATGCATGTAGTGTAGACAAAAACTTTCGCGTGCATTTTAATTTCGCGAATTTTGGCGCTCGCGAAATTCGCGAAATTAAAATGCACGCGAAAATTTCTCGTTTTACAGTAGCTTTTCCACGGATTCTGGTTTGTCTCGTACATATATTGTATTTCTGCGGGATACTTTTCTTTACGATGTAAATTCACGGACACGGCCGTGAGTCGTATCATGTGTAGTGTGGTATACAATCATTCATCATCCAAATGATGAGTGATTTTCAAATGTCTTTTTAGAACATGAAGAAACATCTTTAAATGTTTAATGCTATAATGCCATATCAGTATCATTTTGACATCCATCTGCAATTGTACAACAGTTTCCAGTTAAATGTGCTACAATTGTACTGTGAAGAAATGGAGATACATACAATACCAGCTGTGTGGACACAAAAAGTCACAAACACCAATGATAAATAAAGCAGTGGTTTGAATACATCATGGAATTTATTTCCGTCGTACATTCTTTGTTGAAAGACATGTTTTATACCTGTTTCTAAATAGCACAATACATCAGAATTGCAAGTACACTGGTATCAGAAATGCCATTACAACACTAAATACCAGTATTAAGATGGTCATTTTTCCTTGACATCTGTAGTGGAAAGAAAAAGCAAATGTATTTCTGCATGCATGAAGTTTCATTTCAAGTATGGTACATAATCTATTTGTTTGAAAATGCACAGAGTGCAGGCAAGACATACACTTGGGACCTGGGGGCATTTCATGAAGCATTTTGTCCGACAAGTTGTCGGACAAATTGGGATCTCAGCCAATCAGATGCAAGGATTTCAATAGCTTGTAACAGTTTGTCAGAAAAATATCCGACCAAAATGCTTCATGAAATGCCCCCCAGGTCTCTCATAACACAGCTACCAGAGTGATATTTCATTTCATAAATTGGATATGGAAAATAGTAAAGCCCTCTCTTGTTACCTTTTTCAGAATTACCAGACGAGAAACACATATTACTTTCATTTTGACAATCTTCGAAAAAATAGTAAGATATCAAATAGTAAGGACCTCCCTCATCGCCTTGCTCAAAAAACCCGGACGAGAAACTACTATCTTTTTTTACTTGGCCTTATTGCCAGTCACATGATTTAAAACTATAACAATATCACCTGCAAAGATTTAGTTGGATAATTGAATACAGTGTACATACATTAGTGCATGTTTGATGTACATGATCATTTGTAGCTTTGTATAGATAATGCAAATTTGGACTTGAGTGACACCAGGAGCACTGGACAACAGAACAAAACAGCATCTAAAAAAAAAATAAATATCTAGCAACCAACTGTCCTGACATGAGAGCATACATGCACACTTCACATGCTTTGAAAACTGTTCTTGTACTTCTACTGTCTAAGACTATTCAGCAGTAAGCTTTGGTGCAACTTCTGAATGAGGCTTCGATCGCAGGAACTAGGTCTTGATATAGCTTGGTTAGTGTGCCCTTTGTAGTTGTGGAGCCTTGAGATGTCCTTCTTTTGCAACCGCGAGCCATGAGAATTTTCTTGGGGAAGATCACTCCTGCAACGAGCTGAGAATTTATTCATTACGCTATTATTTTTTTAATAATTAAACATGTAGTACGTGTTAAACTCTACTTCAAATACTCAACACACAAAATTCTTGCACAGAATAGCTAACTTGCAAAAAACATAAGAAGAATGGGATTAGATTGATGTGGTACACCTAATCATCATTTCATCACTCTAATGTGCTGGAGAGATGCTGTTTAAAATACAGTGTACTTTTACAATCATTTTAACCCCTAAGTGTCACATACAGGTGAAGCCATTATGTTCAACATTCCATCGTCGTCGGTTGAGAATGATAAGGGCGTTAAGTTGTCACTAAACCCATAGTGTTCAAGACAACTTAAAGCCCTTCTCATTCTCAACAGACAATATCATGTATTGTGCACAAATTGCCTAGAGTAATTTGATGTTTTTCAAAAATTGATCACATTCTATTTTAAGCATGTTGCCAATATTTTAGGTTGCCGCATAGCATGCTGCTGGTATTTGAGGATGTTGCACAAGAATTTGGGTATGTTGCAGTGTAATGCTCAAATTCCTTATGAACCATACTAATAATGGGTTGAAAAAAGAAAGAAAGAAAGAAAGAAAGAAAGAGGGGTATCTTTCAATACCCTTGATGACATGGAAAAGCGGGAGAAAGTATGACATCAGTAGATGGACTTCTCTGCACCAGAATTCAGCCAGGAGGATGCCATACACATATTGACGTAAATCAGCACTGTACCCATGAAAGGAGCTAGCTAGGGGACAGCCTGATCGATGGTCATGGATGGACTTCAAGTCTTCTATGGAGAAACCTTCTTGTGTCAGCCACTGGCACAATCAATCATTGATTCTGATGAGGAAAAAAAAATAACACAACATAACGATAATAGTGATGATTGAGAGAAGTGAAATAAGGTTAGGCAGAAAAATCACACAGGAAAATGACGTAACATACAAAATACAGCATTGGATGATTCAAAGTTTGGTGCTTGTGCTAGCTCCCAAATGACTGCTAGAATAAAAGACTCCCAAATATTCTACAATGTTGCATAGCATGCTGCTGGTTTTTGAGGATGTTGCACAAGAATTTGGGTATGTTACAGCGATATGCTCAAATTCCTAATGAACCATACTAATACTGGGTTGAAATAAAGAAACAAAGAAAAAGGAATACCTTCTTGATGACATGGTGAAGCGGGAAAAAGCATGACATCAGATGATCCACTTCTTTGCACCAGAATTCAGCCAGGAGGATGCCATGTAGACATGTACTGATGTAAATCAGCGCTGCATGTGCATCATGTACTTGTACCCATGAAAGGAGCAAGCTACATGTAGTGGACAGCACGATCAATGGTCATGGATGGACCTCAAGTCGTCTGTGGACTGCAAGTCTTCTATGGAAACACCTTCTCACATCAGCCACCTGCACAATCAATCTTTGATTCTGATGAGGAAAAAAAAAAACACACGACATAACAATAATACACCTATCAATGATTGAGAGAAGAAAAATAAGGTTAGCCAAAAAAATCACACAACAATCCATTATACATTTTGTATACTGGTATAACATTCAAATTTATTACAAAATACAGCATCCTTTGCCATTGGGGGATTTCAAGATCAGTGCTAGTGCTAGCTCCCAAATGACTGACTTAAACTGAGCTCCAACACCGACGGTCGGATTAACTAAGCGATACTGATCAAAGTTATTGATCCCCAGCAATAGGTGTTGGAATCACAGCATCGCAAGGTCCATGAGAATTGCACGACGAAAAGTGATGGCGCATGATACACTCGAATATTAAAAGATGCAGGACTGCTTAGTTTTTAGACACAAAGTGAGGAAGACAGATTAAAATGCCCCAAATTTCAACCATTCTTTAAAACACAACTAACTTAATAGTTAATTTTATGCTTCCAGGCTCAGATTTATGAAGCCACATGCTTGTGTAGGGCCTACGTTTCGTGGCGGGGGTGACCATTGCATTAGCATAACATGCTACAGGCCTAACTCTTACACTAATGGCGGAGCTAGGTTCAGCAGACGACATTCTTTGATTTCAACACCAAGCCCAGCACTTTTGTATGTTCCACAGAGCAGAGACTGCATCTGGCTTTACGGATCCCCTCCTATAGACATAGTCTGGAGGTAGAGAGCCATAAGTAACATCAAAAAAAAAGAGAGAAGAAAATAAAGGACTCCTCCTCCGGACAGACGAATCTTTCACAAGTTTGCCCAGCACCAGCGACCAAAAATTTATGCCATATTTTTGAGGTCATCCTACCCGCACCTACGGACTTCAAGTTCACTTAGTTTTATCGCCAGTGCCAGTGGCTGCCAGTGCTAAAGTTAGTGCTGAGACACAATCAAAGAGTAAAGAAGCTAAGAGGGCATACTCTCGCGATTTCGCACGCAAACGGGTGTACTACGCCATGGAGCGGGAGCCCAACATGGAGCCCAACGGCAGCCATTTTAGTAATAATGCTGCAAGCTTCTTAAACACGTGAGCCTATGGAGCAAACCCTACCTTCCTTTCATTTTCTTCATTTGAAGGAAGCACACAGTGGTAGAATTGCGTTTCAGACCTCAAAATATCACAAAAAGTATATTTTCTGTCGATATGTTAAAAAAAATTGAAGTAATGTATAATTTCTTTTTTATCTATAGTCCCTCAGCAAGTTCGTGTTTGAGCTGACAAACGCCACCTATCTCTTTCTCTCTCCCTCCCGAAACATAGTTTGGTCTACCTACTTCAGCTCAAACTTTGTGGGACTGCAGATTGGAAAGTAAATGACATTTTTTTCAAATACATTTCATGGTTAGACAGGAATGATACTTCTTTACGACAAAACAAGATCCCAAGTACAATGTACATACATATCTTCCCTTGTATGCCCCCTAAAAAGGGAAAAAATGAAAGGGAGACAGAAATACAAGGGCCCAGTGATACGGCACTGATATCATGATCGCGTAATATACGCCCTCTAATCAATCTATTGGTCTGTTGCTTTCAATGGCGGAATGGCATCCGTATTTCGCCCATGAGCGTACTAGTTCGTGGGAGTAATTAAGCCCTCGTGAATTAGCGTAGCTTCTACTGATACTCTTGATTTACTGGAGCAGTTACCACTAGCAGAAAATAGTGTTGTTGATGTAGTTTGCACCGAACCTGATATCACCCAATATGAGGTAGGCCTATTATGCCTAACATTAGGCCTAACTGTTAACGGTTTAATAGTGTCTATATGTACATGTGCAATTGTATATGCAATATAACCCGCATATTTTGCACACATATAGACCATGTTGGGATCATTTCATAATATGATACACCTTTTGGCTCAGACGCCATCTTAATTGGCTGTGCAAATTAGGGTTCAAGGACAGAAATACATCATCATGTATCTTGGTGAATATGCACGCATTCCGGAATGAACCCCAAAATGCTTCTATGGTGCAGGATCAACCTTGTTTAGTCTCTCTATTGTCTGTCAAAATCTATCAGTAAACAGGATTGGCACCAAGGTTCATAGCCTTTGTCTTCTAGAATGCATCCAATCAGCCCCATGCTTTCACCGAGAGGTATACATGTTGTGCTACTAACAGCTTACCTTGTACTACTGTACCTTGTCCTTGCTCTCCAATGCTTTGAATAGGGGATTTTATAATCCCCATTCTCAGAATGCAACCTATATGGTTTCATTCGCAAGACTAAGGGGATTAAGAGTAGGGCGTTCTCAGTGCAGGCAGAATGGATGCATTTTAGATTACCAGCTACTAACTGTCTGTTATGCCTTTAATATATCTCTTATCTTGGTAGATATGTGCCATGTTGCCTCTGTATTTCACAGACATAAAACTATGTTATGCAAGATACCAGGTTGCAGGGAATAACATTTGTTGTATGGATCTAATTCTTCTTCCGTTAAGTGCAGCTTCATGCTTGAAGATGACGCACTGTAGTGTGTGAGAGTGTGCAACCGTATGTGTGCTCCACCAGTCAAATTCCACAGTAGTGTATTTACAAAATGTATACATGGAGTGCAAGTAAAATCCATAATTTTATTGGATTTGCAATATTATGGAGGGAATGTCAACCAAATTTGAAGGCTATCTGAGTTATGATGCCATTCTGGCTGTCACATCAGGTAAGGAATGGATCACCTAATTTGTTAGTCTTGACAAATTTGAAGTCTGGTTTTGTTTTAATGCTAGAAATAATCTGACAAGGATTTGGTTGTGTAGTAAATCACAATTTTGTTGATGATTGCAGCAGAGTTCGGGTTGCAAATAGACTAGAATGTGTAAACTTCCTGCAGGAAATTACAAAGTTAGTGTAGCTTTTAATTATGTGCCTGTATTGTTAGTGAAGTTGACTCATGGGTTTGTACGGTTTCTTGGATTTGTCAGGGTAGGCAATAAAGTTGTGTTCCCAGAGGAATTAAGTAGCTTTGTATATAGATGTGTTTAGAGGGATCTACAACTCTTTTGTATCTTGGGGCCATGAACGTTTTTATGTGCACAGGTTGGGGGTTGCATTGTTTGGAATTGAATGGCCACCCTGAATGTAATTGAGTCTGTACATAGCGGGATTAACTCTAGGGGAATGAACTTTGTTTGTAGTATCTTTTGTTTAGAGTTGTTGTGGGCTAGCTTTCTTAGAGGAAAGGAGAGTCTGAACCTGGAGTTCGGAGAGGACAGACATGGGATAGCTAGCTCTCAGCCCGGATGTATCTTGTTCATAATGTTAGTGTTGTGGAATGTACCTGTATTTTGAAAACTTGTGCTGCAATAAAAGCAACAAGGCATATACACATTAAGTTGAATCTCCCATTTTGTTTTTGGATATGCGTGAGGACTCGGTAAACTGAGATTAGAAGAGAAAAAGAAAAGTGAAAAAGAACCCGCGCGGCGCATATCACAACAGTTTTTGGTGTCAGGAGTGGGATGGGAATTACTTCAACGAAGTGTTATATGGAGGATTGTTGCAGCAAAGTTTGGAGGCATGGACACAACACATTCCAAATGATGGCTGACTGTGATTTGCTGTAGTAACACAAGGAGCACCAGCATGAGGATTTAGTTGACTGTGCCAGTGATGCATCTGCATTATCGTCATTCATGAGGCAGTCTCCAGAGATGTTTTCAATAAGTATGGATAGAGCGTTGGGGTGACCTGGCATTTAACACTCTGGCAAGCTGGCCCGAGATGGAGTTGGAGACCTGCTGTTTTGACTGGTGCCTCACTGAGGGACAGGAGCATGCAGGAGTGCTGGGCAACTTCAAGCTGGACAGGCTTGTAGCAGACTGGAGACTGGATCTGATGGCGCGTGGAGAGTTTGCTGTAGACGTCGGAGTGCTGGCATACGTCGGGGGCAGCTGGACATCGATCAGGCCGTGACGATGGGAGCTGACATTTCATGCAGTGAACACATATCTGATAACTGCTGAAGTTTTATCTGTCTGAAGGACTGAGTGGACTTAATGCAGATTTTGATTTATGATATCATTGTGTTTTGTATTTGAAAGTGAGATGTCTCAGTCAGTTTTACTGGTATTAGGCATACCAGTAGTCATGTGTGAGCAGTTTCTGTGTAATAGCATTGTTTGCACAGCAACCAAGAATGAGGTTAGTAGAATTGCTTCATTGATATGATTGTGTTCATTATTGTGTGAGCCACAATAATGGAGGGTTTGCAAATTGATAATTGCTCTCTGACTACATTTCGACAAGCAACATTTGAGTTTTGTAATCTCGCTCTAGGCCATTCACAATTTGAAAAGTTTGGTGGGTGTTGTGAAGATGGCACTGAAACACCTTTTTCTAACTGGTTGGAAGGATTCAATTTCGTCATTGAACCTTTCCATTTCAGTGATGAGGAGAAGGCTTGGGTTTTGGTGAGCAACCTCACGGGGCCAGCAAGAGAGGAGATAATATATTGCTTGTCGAAGGAGGAACAGAGGAGTTTTAAAGCGGTAGTTAAGGCTCTCCGTTCATGTTTCAGTAGGGAGAATTCTCACTATTTGCAATGCTTGTTTCACAATCGTGTCCAGCATGATAATGAGGACTTGGCAGACTTCAGCAGAGCTCTCATGCGTCTCTATGCAAAAATAGTGGATGCTGCAGACGATGAGACAGAAGCTGCAGCATTGGGGCAGCTGAGAGATGAAGCTCTGTCAAGTCAGTTTATCAATGGGACACGGGATGTGAGGGAGCGGGTCATGTTGAGGCGCCTGTATTTCCAAAATCGCGGCGGCAAGTTTGAAGTGTTTCGGAGGGAAGCATTGTTCATACTCTATGGTGGTCGTATGCCGAGGAGAGATGGGCTGAATGATGTGAATGTAGGTGCTGGAACACATGATGTGTTCACTGAGCCAGTCATTCAGCAGCAAGATCTCTCGGGTACAGCTACCATGGAGGTGAATGAAGAAGCATCTGCTCTTTTGAGAGAACAGTCGCAATGGGAAGGTTGTGTTAGTGCAAGTGGGGGTGGTGCAAAATCTGATGCAGGGGGACAGGGGCATGATAAGGGTGACAAATGGTTTGATGCCAAGGAGGAATTGGATGCTGGGGTGCATCTAATGGTAGAATCCTTGGACGGGGATACCATGACGGATCCCACTTTGTCATATCATGATGTCCAAGAGCATGTAAATAGGCAGTCACCAAGCGCTCCGGTAGCACACAAGTTGCGATTGGCTTCAAAAGGGGGGAAGATTACTGATGTTGATATGGATGCCAGTATCTTTGTGATGACTGAGGTGCGCCCACCTCAGAATAATGTATGGGATCATGTAAATGATCAGAGAATAGTTTGGGGCCCCTGGGAGTCGAATTGGAGACCAGATTGTGTTAAATGTCTTCTGGCTGCAGGATAGATTTACAGTATTCCCCATTATCATCAATGGTAAATAAGTTTGGTTGTCAAGTGAGAATTTGATGTGTTCATCTGGATATTTTTGTTGCGGTCAAACAATATTTGACTCTTAATGTAAATTTGTGTTGCAAGCACAAAACTTTGACACTGGGATAAGAAAAGAAACGTTTTGTGTAGTTTATGCAACTTCATCAGTTAAGTGAAATGATAATGCCAGTTTCAAATATGTTTTAATGATGAAGTGTGTGCTTTGAGAATGATGGATATTTCTCATGGTGTTAGTCTACACTGCAAGTATATATTTTGTAGATTATTCTGTTCTGAATATAGCCCTGTTAATTAAGGCTACTTAGTATTTTGTTGTTAGTGTGGATAATAATTCTGTTAATAGAAATCCATTTTTCTAAATAGATGTGGATTGCTTGGTGAATGCATTACGGGGTTTTATCATTTGAATGTTATACACAAAACTAAGGTAATCCCTTGATAGTGAAATATATTTTGTTTAGATTATTTCACAAATGAGTGTGTAAGTTGTGGCAAGGAATGTACACAGGGTAAACGGAGGAGAAAGCTTCAATTGTTTGAAAAAAAAAATCAATTTTTTAATCAGTTTGTTCACATGAATGTGTTTAGAAGCAATTCAGTGGTTTGCTTGAATTATTATTTTCATGATGAAAACTGATATAGATAAAAATTGAGATGTTCAAAGGATTAGTTAATTGGAAATTATGGTATTGGGTAAGATCAATGAATCAATCCTTTGTTATTACAGTATACAAACCGTCCTGACAAGATTAGTATGCATGTATTTGGTGTTTAAAGGATCATCGTGTATTTGAATGATTATTTTTGTGTAAATTTTGTATAGGGGCAAATAATTGACAGGGATGGCATTTATATAGCATGCTGTGATGAAGTTATGTACTCCATTTACAAGAGCTGGAATGCATGCTGACAAAAATTTTACAATTATTTGATGACGGCTTTTCAGAGACATTGATTTTTCTGATGTAATTTGTTGGTGTGTGATATTTTAGTAGAGAATGTGATCACCAGTGATTTGTCATATTTCTGCATGCAGTTGTATAATTTTGATGTGAGGAATAAGACTGTATCATATGCATTCATGTGCTGTTCTCAGTTATTGATGGTGTTGAGTGACACTGTAGAAGACGTGCTAGGTAGTAGATAAATTAATATTGGAGTGTTTTGTTAGATTGCAGCAGAACATAGCTGCTTGGAGTATTTATCTGCTTTCTTATTAAGTTCTGGATCTAGATAATTTGTAGTAAGTTGTGATTTACAATAACGTGTGTTGAAAATTAACGCATATACATTGTAGGTGTAATGACATTAATTGGGGGGAATTTGTAGTAAATCACAATTTTGTTGATGATTGCAGCAGAGTTCGGGTTGCAAATAGACTAGAATGTGTAAACTTCCTGCAGGAAATTACAAAGTTAGTGTAGCTTTTAATTATGTGCCTGTATTGTTAGTGAAGTTGACTCATGGGTTTGTACGGTTTCTTGGATTTGTCAGGGTAGGCAATAAAGTTGTGTTCCCAGAGGAATTAAGTAGCTTTGTATATAGATGTGTTTAGAGGGATCTACAACTCTTTTGTATCTTGGGGCCATGAACGTTTTTATGTGCACAGGTTGGGGGTTGCATTGTTTGGAATTGAATGGCCACCCTGAATGTAATTGAGTCTGTACATAGCGGGATTAACTCTAGGGGAATGAACTTTGTTTGTAGTATCTTTTGTTTAGAGTTGTTGTGGGCTAGCTTTCTTAGAGGAAAGGAGAGTCTGAACCTGGAGTTCGGAGAGGACAGACATGGGATAGCTAGCTCTCAGCCCGGATGTATCTTGTTCATAATGTTAGTGTTGTGGAATGTACCTGTATTTTGAAAACTTGTGCTGCAATAAAAGCAACAAGGCATATACACATTAAGTTGAATCTCCCATTTTGTTTTTGGATATGCGTGAGGACTCGGTAAACTGAGATTAGAAGAGAAAAAGAAAAGTGAAAAAGAACCCGCGCGGCGCATATCACAACAGTTGTTCAACCAGAGAACCATGCTTGAGAGTTTCTTGCGAAGTAGTTATTCTTGATCAAGTAGAGTCAATTAAGTCAAGTTCTTTTAATAATCAATATACAATTGTAAGTCAAGATGGTTCAGGGATAAAGCATGTTTGTGTGTGTGTGTGTGTGTGTGTGTGCGTGAAAACTCTGATGTGATCATAATATGAAATTATCATTCCATTATTAGGAAATGTTAGTTTTGGAGAAAAGATATAAAGAGCTGCTTAATTGTCTTTATACTCTTGGTTTAGCTGTCAGTCTTTTTCTTTTACATCCTCTTATTATGCTGCACAGCTATCAATATCTCCAGTAATAGGATCTGCAAAATGGGATGCTGCATCAATAGCCTTTGCTGCGATGACCTGCACTATTCAAAACCTTCAGAGGTTGACTATTTACGATGTCAGCATGACAGACAATTTTTTTGCTGCCCTGGCTGCATCAGCATCATCATCAAGGGTATGTCACGTAAATGTTTTCTCTAATGTAATGAGTTATAGTTGAATACAAGAGCATATGCCATTGTTTTTTTTTTCTTTTATCTGATTTCCAATAGGAAAACTGCAATACATTATAGGTTCACCTGTAAAAAGAAAACAACTTTTGTAATTCCTCTAAAAAAAGAAAGAGATCCATTGAAATAAAGTCTGAACATGTTGCAATATTGTACAAATGATGCACAGAATAGAGTGCGTTAGTGAAGGTGCGCTGCACCTTCACTAACTCCATGAAAATAATCCTGTGCATCATTTGTTTTATGAAATGGGTCGAAAACTAACAGCATTTTCATGTACCTTTGTGGGTCAATACCAGTCAGCTACATGTAGCACTCGCTCAAAAGTAAGATGTCCGTCCGAAGATGTTCATCCCAAACATTTACGCACGTTGCACTAGGAAATCCCGCACATATAAGTACTGTACGTATAAGAGCATACGTACGCCACATGTTATGCACAAGCAAGAAAGGCCGGCTGGCAGCCCGAACTAGAAGTTGTTTACAGGATTGACAGCGCGTATAGAAGCACGCGACGCACTTGTAACAACTGATTGAGCGTGCACTGCTAGTCTAAACATTGTGACGTCAGTGACTTTACGGCGTGCATGTTATTAAGAAATCAATGCACGCACACGTGACTCATTTCAGCGCTTCCAATTGGCTACATTCTTGAACCCATTTTATAATCCCTGTTATATCATATAGCAATCATGATTTCCTGTTGTGCGTGATAATCTTGTAGGAAATTTGTGTTCGAGGCAGGTTGGGGGATGGGGGGGGGGGCAACCCATGGGCACAATGCCCAGGGGGGGGGGGGGTGTTGAGACAAACCGTCAAATTAGGGAATCTTTGCAAATCATTTTCTCTAGAACCAGAAGGGTTCAGGTAAGTTAAGTTAGTGCTATAAGTAAGTAGGCCTATAGTCAACCTTGCCTAAATTCATCAGTCTTCGTGTAGTCCACTGTAAAATAGTGTGAAAAGAGGAGGAAAAAAATGTATCTGGACTGAAGAAATAGGTTTTACTCAGAGAAAATTCAATGGGGGGGGGGGGTGGGGTTAAAATCAATAGAATATAAAGAGAAGAGGACTTGAAAAGACCTTTGACTTAGGCAATTATTTGACTTATGCAGGATCAACTCAAGCAAGTTTGACTGTAGATTGATAACTGTAGTTTCAAGTTAGTAGTTCATAGTACAATCTGTAGATCTATGGATGGGTGGGCGCAAAGCAGGCCTGATTTTCACATTTTCATATTCTTGAATGGTACGTAGTTATAGTTATTTGTCACCACATTTGACAGGCAAAATCACTCGGTTGACAGAACAGCTAGGGAACAAAATTTATACACGTACCAATGGGCACTTTGCCCTCATCCCCTGGACCCAAGACCCCCAAATTAGAGAATATTATTGAAAAAAAAAAAAAACAACAACAACAACAACATCAACCGGGGATACAAAGTGTACAATGTAAATACATTTGTGATCTACATGTAGTTGTTGAAGATCCAGGGGTGCCATCGGGGTGTGGGCAATGAATTGTGACCCAGTTTGTATATTTGATCATACTTGAGAGATATTTCTGCCAGTGTGATGGAAAATGGGTAAGTCAAAGATAACGCGCAGCATTACTTATGTACAACTGTATAGGACATTCGGAGGCTCTTCTGGCCTGAATAATAGTGTTATGATCTTTGATCATATTGAATATTATCATGGTGATTTATATCTACAATGGGGTACATGTAGCTTAGTTACAAATAAAGTGATAATAGTGACACGCTAGACAAAAGTGTAATTTTTTGCTCAGACATTCGTATATGTGGATCAAAATCAGGGGGTGCTCCAAGAAATCTGCTAACAGAAATAATGAGAAACTAGACTTGGAATTTGTCAATATAACTGACAAATTAGGTGATCCGATATATTCGGAAATAAATGTTATGACCTTTGACCCTAATTTACCTACAGAAGATGGTGTCCAATCAAGTAGTTATTTTATGAAATAATGTACTTGACATGAACTAAACATGGGCAAAATATTGGGCTGATAGGGCCCGTTTTCTTGATTTATTGCAAAGAAAGTTGCAAAAAGAAAGAAATATGAAAATACATCGAAGCTAAGCTTTAATTTTAGCAAAGTTTTTTAACGTTATTTCGACGGCGTATGAAAAAACGGAGGGCAAGTTATCGATAGCGCAAAGTCTCAGCTGCAACATATTAAAATATGGGAGAAATTCAACGAAGGGTAAGTGAGCTGTGCTGGATAAAGACAATCATGTCAATTTTCACATCTAGAAAAATTCCCTCCCATAGAGATAACACGTCATAACGAAGATACAGAAAAAAGTACACCCATATGACCTTTGACCCCACTTTGCACAGACAAGATGACATCTGAGCAAAAAGTGGTTTTGTGAAATGATTCTTGCAACATGGTCTTTGCGTGTGCACAATATGGGAAAGATAGGACATGTATTCACCAAGATACAGGATGAAACATTTATGACCTTTGACCCTAATTTACATGCCCAAGATGGTGTCCGATCAAGTAGTTGTTATTTTATGAAATAATGTACGTGACATGAACTAAACATGTGCAAAATATGATGGTGTTAGGGGCTGTTTTTCTTGAGTTATTGCAAAGAAAGTTGCAAAAAGAAAGGAATATGAATATACATCGAAGATAAGCTTAATTTCAACCAAGTTTATTGACGTGATCCCGACATATGAAAAAAAAAAAAGGGCATATTTGCAATAGCCCAAAGTCTCAGCTACAACATATTAAAATCTGGGAGAAATTCACCGAGGGGTAAGTGAGCTAGGGCTCGATAAAGACAATCATGTCAATTTTCACATCTACAAAAATTCCCTCCCATAGAGATAACACGTCATAACAAAGATACAGAAAGAAGTACATATGACCTTTGACTGCACTTTGCACAGACAAGATGGCATCTGAGCAAAAAGTGGTTATTTTGTGAAATAATTCTTGTAACGTGGTCTTTGCGTGTGCAAAATATGGGAAAGATAAGACATGTATTCACCAAGATACAGGATGGAACATTCATCACCTTTGACCCTAATTTACATACCCAAGATGGTGTCCGATCAAGTAGTTGTTATATTATGAAATAATGTACGTGACATGAACTAAATATGTGCAAAATATGGGGGTGATAAGGGCTGTATTTCTTCAGTTATTGCAAAGAAAGTTGCAGAAAGAAAGAAATATCTCAATACATCGAAGATAAGCTTTACTTTCAACCAAGTTTTTTGACGTGATGATTTGTCGTTTGAAAAAATGGAGGGAACACTAACAATAGCCCAAAGTCTCAGCTACACCATATTAAAATCTGGGAGAAATTCACCGAAGCATAAGTGAGCTAGTGCTCGAAAAAGATAGTCATGTCAATTTTCATTTCCAGAAAAACTGCACTCCCATAGAGATAACACGTTAAACTGGTCAAATTTAACAACATTACTTTCAATCCATCTTTACGAGGTGATGCCGTCATCCAATCAAAATTTTGTAAGTACACTTTTGAAAGACCATTAAATTAGCTACAACATACTGAAATCTAGGTGAAAATCAGCAAAGGATTAGTGAGATACGCTCGAATGAACTTGAAATTTGATGACATCATATTGAAAATGTACTTTTTTTTAACTTTATTAAGAAATTTGATATGTTTTAATATTTTTTTCAACATTGCCAACCCATGAAATGACATTTGCATCTTATCAGCTTTAAGAATATGCAAAGAAAATGGGGGGTCACCGTCCATCCTGACGAGTAAAATCGGATTTAAAATTGGCGTTTTTTTTAGCATAGTTGCACTGTATATCGCCATTGACGTGCGGGCGGAATTTCAACTTTGACGGACCCGTATGACGTCATATTGAGTCAGATTGACTTGAAACTTGGTAGAAATATTCCTTGACATTTCAGACATCCGATCCGTGTGAAAAAACGGGAAATTTCCATTGCATATTAGTTAAGCGTGCCTATATGTGTGCGCGTACGCGTCCGTCCAATTTTTTCAATTTTTCAAAAAATGCTCCAAATGGTCTGAAACGTGTGCAAAAAATAAAAATGAGCTCGATTGGAGCTTGTAATATTTCAACGTGCGCGTATTTTAAGGGTAGAGATGAATTTTGAGAATATGAGTAGAATGAGCTGAACTTGAAATATATGTGACGTAAATTTCATTGAAAAATTACATTCCATTAATGAGATATGAATGAAAATGTGTTTTCATATAATGTTGACGTCACGGTCAACTGATCACTATAATTTTATTTGATATGTCGTCTTTGGGACATGATACATACATGGTATACAATCATTAGGTGATACGCTTTTAGCGTATCACCTATTGTGATTGTCAAAATCTGTCTTTTTTCTTATTCTTCTTTCTTTCTGGCCTATTTTGTGTCGTCAATATCTCAAGAATGACATTACGGAGTAACATGACATTTTCAGTCAACATGTCTCATGACAATATCTAGCCACAATAAGGTTTTCATGACAGTAACGTATCTATGACGTCATCTAGGCGCCATTTTGTGATTTTCGGACCATGTTACATGATCGATCATAACTTCATAACTAAAGGTCCTTTCTGTATCAGTTTTTGTGGACATAAAGTTCAGGTCACGCTCTATCTTTCTTTCTCTGATGCTAATTACCTAGGACGTCATCTAGGACGCGTAAGCGCGCGTCAAACATTTAAAAGGCTCAAAACAACTTTCCAATGGGAAATCTCGAAGTTTCAGACAATTTTAAGCGTTTCAAACAATTTTGCGCGTGCGCGTCCGTCCGCGCATTTTCGCGCGCACAGCGCGTCAGTAACATGAAAATGCACATTTTTTGACTGATCTGGATTCCTGATACTTTGAGTAACAATATCCATTGATTTCTGATCGATTTTGACAAATAACAAAGCAATGCACTGGCGTCAAAGTTGAAATTTCGCGTGCGCATCTATGTGCAAATATAGTGAAAAAACATGTCTTTGTTTATTTCGCCATAGCTCTTTAAAACGTCAGGTGACCCTATGTTTTTATTACATATTACAAAAGCATATGAATTGAAAATAACGTTTCAAGTATCATTATTTCCATAATTACAATATGACGTCATCATATCGTCATCTGAAATCAAAAAAGTGGAATTAATTTTTTTAAGGTACTGTTTCTGACATTCATTTGCTTGTATCTCTGCTGTTTAAGCTCAATATTATCCCAAATTCAGATATGTTGTACTTTGAACATTTGCCTTTTAAGTCCATGTCATGCTTTTGATATTTAATGACGTCATCATACCTTAAATTGTGATTAAAGGTAAAGACGCAAAATCGGACAAGTTTACGTGTATTGTCTATGGGAGGTGATTTTTTTTAAAAGCATCAATTGACTTAACAACGTTTAAGCACCTTTATCTCAGCTGATTTTGCTTCATTTCCTCTGAAACTTTAATATGTTGTAGCTGAGACAATAAGCTGCAGTAATCATGCATTTTATTCTTTGAAATCTCCTCATCAGATTGACAATTTTGCAGTTTAAAACTGAAAATGAAAATGGAATGTGGACAAAACGATTCCCCATGTATCTTTCACATACATAAGTTTACGTTCCCCATATTTTCTCGTCGAGACGTATGGCCGAGTGGTTAAAGGCGCCGTCTCAGAGACGTGAGATTGCGGGTTCGAACCCCACAAGATCACGAAACGTTTTTTTTTTTATTTTACTTTTTTTTCTTCAATTTTGTATTACATATTCGTCCATGTAGAAATCACGTTCGTATATAAACGCACCTATACACACACAGAGACACACACACACGCCATATCCCTCTTTTTTGTGTGTTGGAGACCACATTGCTTCGACTGCAGCAACATTTTGCAGGTTGACTTTGTCAAACCGATCATAGTATGTAATGACGACGACTGAGGTGTTGTACTTTGAACAATTGTCTTTCAAGACGATGTCATTGTTTTGTAATTTGATGACGTCATTACACTGAAAATTGTGATTAAAGGCAAGGTATCAAAACCAGCCGATTATAGGTTTTATGTCTGCGGGACGTATTTTTCCCAAGTTGCCAGAAATGGCATAGTGACCTCAGTCGTTACAGGGCCGCTTCTCCGTCTAGCAATGCAATGGATGTTCACCAGGCCACGTTAGTTGAGTGGGCATTGACTTTCCCCCTGTTATATCTATACATTGGTTTTTTTTTTTTGTCTTACCATTTCCGTGGATGACCCGTGGCCGAGTGGTTACAGAAACGGTTTCGCATGCACGCTCAATATAACTTCAAGGTGCCTATATCACATTCTTTTCTTTGTCGATCACAGATGACCGTCATCTGATGACCACAAGCGTATCACCTAACTCGTCCTCAATGTGACGAGTTTTCATGTCTCGTTGTAAGTTTGAAATTGATAGGCAGAGGACTTTCTGAGCTAACCTCTGCACAACTTTTGAGGAGAGAGAAATAAAGAAGACTAAAGAAAGAATCAGTACAGATAAAGAAGGTGATCCGAGAGGATACTCGGATCACCTAATACTCGGATCACCTAAATACCCTTAATATGTATATGTAACAATAATGTCTTAATTCATAGACTATACAACAGGGCATTTGCGTGATTTCTTTGCTAGTCTTAGAATTCAGACCCACAACACTACATATGTGCATGTTTACAATAATGCACTATTTTTACATGTTTTTCCTAGATGATAACAGGTGGCTAGTCTGTGTTGCAGACCTGAGGGGGTTTGTTGGAACAGTCCAGTTTTCTCAAACACTTTTTAATTAGGTGATCCGAGTATCCTCTCGGATCACCTTCTATATCTGTACTGATTCTTTGTTTTTAGGTGATCCGAGTATCCTCTCGGATCACCTATTGTATCTGTACTGATTCTTTCTTTATATATATCTCTTCAAATGGTGTGCAGAGGTTAACTCAAAAAGTCCTTCGCCTATCACTTTCAAACTTACACCATGTATGTATCATGTCATAAGGACGACAGACCTAATGTATCATTGTGATCAGTTAAAGGACAAATCCACCTTCATATGCATAAGGATTGAGAGAATGCAGCAATATTTCATAAAAAATCGACGGACACGTATGCGCACGCGCATATACGCACGCACAGCTAATATGCAATAGAAATTTCCCGTTTTTTCACACCGATCGGATGCCTGAAATGTCAAGAAATAATTCTACCAAGTTTCAAGTCAATCCAACTCAATATCACATCATACGGGCCCATCAAAGTTAAAATTCCGCGCGCGCGTCAATGGCGATATACAGTGCAACTATGCCAAAAAACCGCCAATTTTAAATCTGATTTTACTCGTCAGGATGGGCAGTGACTCCCCATTTTCTTTACATATTCTGAAAGCTGACGATTTGAACATGTCATTTCATGGGTTGGCGATGCTGGAAAAATGATTAAAAGATATCAAATTTCTTCATGAAATAAAAGTATATTTTCAAAATGACGTCATCAAATTTCAAGTTCACTCGAGCGTATCTCACTTATTCTTTGCCGATTTTCCCCCAGATTTCAGTATGTTGTAGTGTATCAAATGTTCTTTCACTATTGTTGATCAAAATTTTGATTGGATGATGGCATCACGTCGTAAAAATGAATTGAAAGCAACCATGTCAAATTCGACCAGTTTACGTGTTATCTCTATGGGAGTGCAGTTTTTCTGGAAATGAAAATTGACATGACTATCTTTATCGAGCACTAGCTCACTTACCCTTCGGTGAATTTCTCCCAGATTTTGATATGTTGTAGCTGAGACTTTGCGCTATCGTATTTTAGGCCTCCATTTCTTCATACGGTGTCGGGATCACGTCAAAAAACTTGGTTGAAATTATGTTGAAATAGTTGAAATTAAGACACCATCTTGGGTATGTAAATTAGGGTCAAAGGCCATAAATGTTTGATCCTGTATCTTGATGAATGCCTGTCCTATCTTTGCCATATTTTGCACACGTGTAGACGATGTTGCAAGAATCATTTCACAAAATAATCACTTTTTCCTCAGATGCCATCTTGGGAGTGCAAAGGTGGGTCAAAGGTCAAATATACACTGTACTTCATTCTGTATCTTCGTACAGATGAAACCTGTATGGTCATGCCTATTGCGATCTGGACTCGAATCATTGATTTACAAATAGATCGGATCACCTTAATTTGTCAGTGTTGACAAATTACAATCTCTAGTTAAATGACTTGATATTATTACTGGTAAAGGATTATAGTACTGTCTACCTCCTGTAGAGAAATGGCAAAGCGTGACGTGTGACTCTGGCTCAGATAAATGTTGGGCAATGACTGAACCAGGTGGAGGTCGTACATCACAACTCATTTTTTTTTTTTCTACCAGTTCCAGAAGTCTACTGGCTGAAGCTGCATGTTGCATTGAGAATTTGGAGGTCTTAGGTATTGCCCCAAAAATTTCCACACAAATTTATCCTGTTTCCTCCAAGATTGTGTGAATCCCATAGTTTTAACGTAGGGACCACCCTTTTCCTGTAAGCAATTTTTATAGTCCTCTCTTCTGCTCTCTAATGTGTTTCTTATTTCCTATGGAGGTTATTCAAATGTTTCAAAAGGGTAAAAGTTTATTGTGTCCACAGATGATGTGAAATTTAGACATTTTGAATATTTTTTAAATGTATTTGTATTTGTAGTTTCACTCATAGAGACTCTAAGTAGTTTGAATATTTTGGGTCTGAGAGCTATCGATAGACATGTTATTCACAAGTAAAAGCAATATTTGGTTAGTTCACATTTTCCAAAGGGAGTGGGGTGTAGTTGGCTGGTGAACAAAGTCTATGGGGGGAGTTTACCAAGGCGATATATATCAAACAAAATTGACATAGAGTGGAATCTAAATCACACTATAATATGACAAAATTCCCGACACCACAGGCATGAATTCAAATATTTATGATGCTTTATGTCAAAATACATTCCATCCAAAATACATGTGATTAATACGAGGGAAAAATATAGTATAAAAAAATAGCAATAGCTCAACTAATCCCATTAATCCAGCAGCATAATGAAATGATTGTTAAGTTTTATTGCCTTGTCAATTGAAGATGATGTTATATAATGGCAATTATTAAAGTCAACTAGCTCTATATTAAGAAGCCAAAAAGAAGGGGTGGGATGGGATGTGGAGAGGAGAATGAAGTAAGTTTCCGGGTAACAGTAGTTTTGAATTTCCTTAATTCCCGGTAGGTCACCATGGATTGGAACATTTGTGTAATCTGCCAGAAACAAACACAAGAATCACTTAAAGGTTCTGTTTACCTTTGGGAGAGTGATGTAAAAAAAAATAAAAAATTCAAGATCGTATCAGGACAACTCCCCTGGAGGACTACTCCCCCGGGGACTATTTCCATCTGACAACTCCTCCGGAGGGCCGCTCCCCAGGGGGACGTCTCCCCCGGAGGACAACTCCGGAGGGCCGCTCCCCAGGAGGACGTCTCCCCTGGAGGACCACTCCCCCGGAGGACCACTCCCCTGGAGGACCACTCCCCCGGCGGACCACTCCCCAGGAGAACGTCTCCCCTGGAGGACCACTCCCCCCGGAGGACCACTCCCCCGGAGGACCACTCCCCCCGGAGGACTCCCTCGGAGGACCACTCCCCCGGAGGACCACTCCCCCAGAGGACTACTCCTCCGGAGGATCACTCCCCCGGAGGACGTCTACCCAGGAGGACTACTCCCGAAAAAACCCCACGGCATGATGCGCTTGTCCTGATGGGTGAAGCGAATACAGGGGAAACTCGGTATAACGAACACTGCTATAACGAGATATCGGTTATAACGAGGAAATTTTCCCGGTCCCAAATTTCCTTCCACACAAGTCTATGTAAAATGCTACTCTTATAGCGAGATCGGCTATAACGAAATAACTGCTATAACGAGATAAATTTTGTGACTTCCAAACAAAGAAAAATATAGCCAATCAAACCTGCGATAGCGAGGTAAAGCAAAATGCCTTCGGTAAAGCTTTACTTCGCCTGTGCTATCATCTTCCGAGATTGTAAAGCTTGATGCGCCAAAAACAGTCTTGTACACACATAATCATTTTCTTCAGTGCACTCCAGCTAGCACTACATGTTGTACGTGTAAGTGTGTGTGTGCGCGCACACTGATACATGCAGAAAATGTGGTGGGACGGCCATAATGTATGCATGACATCATCATGACGTTTAGCAGGAATGAGGCAATCTGATGCTGTGATTGGCTTTCTACATAGGGAATTCCCCATCTTCACACACACGCAGTCATAATGTACATCCAATACAGAATGTGTCACATACACACACAACATTGTGCAGCCCATATTCAAGCTTCCATACAACACACACCCATACGATAACCACATACCAATCCACATACGATCTTGATACAATCGCAAGCTACATGTATATAAATTTACAAATTCAAACATCTACAATTAATAAGAAACACATTCATGACTTGATATTGGATTTCCTTGGCGAAAAACATCTTCTTACCCATAAAGGTGAGTAATTCCCTCACACACAATATCAAGTTATCAGTATTGATTAAAATATGATGGGTAGTCCCACATGTGCAAATTAATGTCTTTATGTTATGCCTTCTTTTATGCCTACTGATATAACGAGATATCGGCTATAACGAGGAAAATGACTCGGTCCCGACCATCTCGTTATATCGAGTTTCCACTGTACCAAGGTTGGAAAGCTGCCTTCAATATAACATACGCAGTGCATGGGAAATTTGGTATCGGTGAATCAAACGAGGCTGGCGATTACAAACGCCATGCTTGAACAACGTACCATCCCAAAGACTACTGAACTGAACTGCTGGGCTATCTCAAAAACTAAAAACTGAACTCAACGGCAACTGCAACTGCAACTGCAACTGTAACTGCCCCTTCCCAGTGCATGCAACCCGTTTTATATCCCCTCGGGGCTTGGTCACTGACAGCCAATGTCCACTGGACATGCCCCAGTGCATTCAGACAAAGGCTCGAGGTGCATGCACTTGAGCAGGTGAGTTGGGTAACTTGTGTTAAATGAACTTGTGTATATTGGAGACATTTAAGGGTGTGTATCAACCGCCCTCTGTTGAGCATTGACTTGGGGCAATTGAACCCAATTTTGTTACACAACTCACGAGTCATACAGCCCATTAGTTCGACACTAAGTCAATAAGGCCCACGAGACCGACACATTACGCGCCGTGTTGTAGCTTTCGAACTCGGCTGTTTTTTACCTACTTTGGAACTCATGGGCTTTATTTGCCTAGTGTCGAACTCGTGGGCTGTATGACTCATGGACCTGTTTTCAATGTTGAACTCGTGGGCTGTATGACTAGTGGGTGTCGGTCTAGTGGGATGACCCTGTTCCAAACACAGTCTACCCACTAAAGCTGTCTGTAGAGGTATATTTTATTCCTCTGGGAACACGCCTTTATTGCCTACCCTGAAAGATTTGAGAAAATGATACAAGCACAAAGTCAACTTCACCAACGATGCATGCACTAAAGCTACTACAGTGTATGTAATAATTTCCTGTGTGAAGTTTACTCACTCAGAGATCCAGTAGAATACATTAAAGCTTACTGCTGCCTCCCAAAAAATGTTGATTTACTACATTACCGTGTAAAACATTCAGAATCCAAAGGCCAAATGACTTGGCGCGAGGATATTTCTATCTCACCTAAGAGTGAGCATTTGCAATCATCTGGTGTCCGTTGTACTGTCATGATGACAGTCATCATGACAGACATACGCATGTACAATGTTTTTTTTTTTTTGGGGGGGGGGGGGGGGATGGAGAGGGGCTTCTCCCGAAGGAGTGTCTTGCTTTATTTTAAAGTTTGATTCATGGCAGCTTGATTTTACTTTAGGATCTGCGTAGTGGTTAATTCCAACCTTACAGTGTAGTGTAACCATTTAATTAGCATTTAATTGGTTACTTTCCCCCTCCTTTACTTGCTGCGTAGCTGAAATCATTCAGGTACTTACGAGGAACTAAATTCTCAGCTGCTGCATCAAAGGACTTCGCCAAGAGTATCTGTACCATACCAAATCTTCAGAAACTGGAGCTACAGGATGTCAGCATAGCGGATGATTTTTTCCTTTCTCTTGCCACATCAGCATCAAAAGCAAGGGTAACTTATTTTGTCTTCAATAGTCTCATTTTATTTTGATGAAGTGTGCAATATGTATCCAATCTGTCTGCAATAACAGCAAGAATAGACTAATGGTAGTGATCCAACAAGGGCATGAGCATAATATCTAAATAGATTAGACAAGCATTTAATGTAAAGTACACTGTATGCAATTTTTGTTCTGTTTTCATGACACTGCTATATCAGTGAAGATCACATCATGGGAATAAAATGAAGGGATGATGTGAATACCTTTTCATTTGGTTTTTAGCAAAAATGTGTTGACTAGATGTACGAGTAAACTGTTTTATCTCTATTTCATAGTTATTGTATTACCTTTCATGGTAACAAACTTTAGTCATTGACTTGTACTTAGATTTCAATGGTTTACAAAATAAAAGTTTGAGTAAAGAGTGAAGGAACAAATATTAGTAATATGTGGCCATGTTGGAAAAGGAGTATTTACAGCAAAAGGCTTACAAGCCAACCAGAGAGACTATTGTCTAATATGTGATTAGTAATCATATTCTCTTCTTTTTTCCTATTTTATTTTTATTCATTGTTTTATTTTGTTTTGTTTTGTTTTTTTTTTTTTTGGGGGGGGGTGAGGAAAACGAAATCATTCAAATCCCACTCTGTAGGCTGACAATAGTCAACATTTATATTATTTTTCTCCTGCCTATCTTGCTAAGAAGCTGAAATTAATTAAGCACATTGGAGGACCGGACATCTCACCTGCTGCATCACAGGCATACGCCAAGAGTATCTGTACCATGCCAAACCTTCTGTCTCTTGAGCTTAAGGATGTCAGCATGGCAGACAATTTTTTTACTGCCCTCGCCGCATCAGCATCAGGAGCAAGGGTATCTAATTTTCCTTTGCTTAATTTCATATATCCAAAACACCCGAACTCCTATTTGTGTGCAATAGAAAAAAAAAACAAACCCAAAAACAAGGAAAATATAATTTTTTATCAAAGGAGGGAAAGTTTTAAAGTAGGACGAGCATGTAGGAATATTTGTTTTTCTTTTTACTTTTTCAAGACACATGTAAAAGATGTAATATGTAACCCCATGCCATATACCGTAGGGAAGTCACTATCACTCCACATTCAACAATCCTATAAAGAAAATGTTATGGTGATAAATGGTGGTAAAACTTATGAAAGTTGATGCGGGGTCAATGGTATGGCTTAACAACGACCCACTGAAACACTGATGTCCTTTTCCTTGTGCAAGTGCTATTCAAGTCAAAACCGCTCTAGAATGACTAATGCAAAGGAAATAGTTTACTCCCCTGGAATTCACTTTGAGTTTATATACAATATATTAATTTGATATACTAATCTAATTTATGTAATATGGTACAGTTGAACCTCTCGTATCCGGACAAGTCGGGACCGGGGCTCATCCGGATAAGGGATTTGGCCGGATACGGGAGACTCGATGCTTTATACATGTACATATACATACACATGTACTGATATAGCCCATTGTAGTACCACATGTAGTAATGTGTATACTGCAACCTTTTCATTGTTACATTTGGGGATGTTTGGGGATGTTAAAATGTCTGAAGGTAAGCAATTTGGAAGGAAATTTGATGTAATGTATCTTAATCATGTTGGAAGTAATGTGTTATTCATGTGTGTTTGTGTAGGAGTTCTCAAGGAGTTGGGAATACCCCTTTCCTCCCGTAATTATTTTAAAAAATCACGGCGAGATTGCGTCCGTATAATAGAGAGATCCGGAGAAAGGGAGGCCGGATAAGAGAGGTTCAACTGTATAGTGTTTCATGTCACTCTATATTCATACAATTGTACCATATAATTTCATCTTACACTTGTATTTCAACCTTTTTGTGATCCTGCATAGCTCCTGTCATTGCAGCACGATGGAGGACCTGTCTTGTCGGCTGATGCATTGCAGGATTATGTCAAGTGTATCTTCAGAATGCCGCATTTTAAGACTCTTCATGAAGTATCTATTTCACCCAGCGAATTTAAGGCTTCTTCTCCTTCAGTGACAAGAGGAACCGCATCGGTATTTTCATTCCTTTATTACTGTGTGTTTCCCATTATGTGTAGGATGTACACTGATAGTTTTCGTAAATGTTCATAAGCAGAAACAACAATTTCAGTCTGGATGGAAAGGAATCCATCTAAAATGCCATTTTGTTATTTTGTTGAAATTTTGATTGTTATGATGTTAGAAGCACCATTTGAATGAATTCCCTCGACAACTTTTTTTGGCCAATTTTGGCATGATTGCTCTTTCTTTAACAGTATTTATTATGCAACTTTTCACATGAATTATAACACATATCCATGCACATGTAATTTTTTTATTATTATTATTGAAAAAAAAATCAATTTCGAATCTTATTTGGCATTTAGATGCCCTTGATTTGGAGTGGGAAACGGTTAGTAATAAAGATGCATTGTTGAGACGATTCTAATGCTGAGAGGGTGTGTCTTTATTCAGCAGGTTTTCCTGTTTGTCCCTCCGGAATGGGAGCAGAATCGCTATACATCAAGCTACAGGTGGCAGGTTAGTCTATGCTCAAGACTCATTCAATCAAAGACTTTACAAACATAATATCAACACATCTCCCTTTCTTTAAAAGGAGATTACATTGTTATCGACTATTTTGTATACACATTCATGGCAATATATTAGAGTTTACTTTAACTCTTTTGACTGTCGTGAATGTCCTATTCAATCATCCAATAAATCTTTCCTTTAATTTAATTGCTTTAAACTGAGTTCTTTGAGTTCATTGTTTTAGAGTTCATATGCGACAACCGAGTTTTACAGCTTCTTCATGCGCGTATTTAATCATTTGCATTAATCTTTAACCAAATCCTGTCTTTACATTATAATTAGAGTCCATCATGTTTCAACTATTAACTCTAACAAATTTGCGAAATGTTCTTCTCGAGCAGCCTTGATATTTCGCGGAAAGTTCTTCGTTAGTTTCACTATTTACAAATCCAAGCAGCTGGGAGGCTTCACGATGCGTCCTCTTCAGGTAGATTTTACAGACATCGCATTTCGTGCAGTCTCGTCTACCATCGGAGCGTTGACGTCATTGTACCTCTGCACTGGTTGTGGCTCGTCTTGGCCTCGTCTAGGATCAGGTCAAAGATAACATCTATTTCTGCGACGAATCTCGGCAGTCTCTGTCTGGACCAAATATGACCGATGTGGTAGTGACTTTTCTTGATGACACCACCTTGTGACCATCTTCTGGTATTCTCTTGGAGTTTGACATGATCTCCTACTTTAAGGTGGGGCAGGTCACGAGCATGTTTGTCCCATTGCTCCTTTTGCTTCTTTTTCTGCCCTTCTTTCCTTTCCTTCACCGAATGAGCATCGATGTGCTGGGGGTTAAGTAGCTTTTCGGCCATGGGCAGATTTGTTCTGATTTGCCTGTTGAAAGCAGTTCTGCTGGCAATTGTCCATATTCTAATGGTGAGCTCCTGTAAACCTGTAGAGCTCGAAGGACTTCTTGTCCGCTGTGCTTTGACTTTCACTCCAGGTTTTTGACAATCTTGATGGCATCCTCAGCTTGCCCGTTTAACTGCGGGTGTTATGGACTTGTAGTTGTATGGCGAAAGTCCCATTCTTCACGACTTGAGAACTGGGGTTCATTGTCTATGATGACTTCACACGTAGAGCCATGGCGGGCGAATACAGCTTTCATACTGTTGATCACTGCTCTACTTGTTGTGGTCAACAGTGAACACAGTTCTATGTACTGTGAAAAATAATCCACAATCACCAGGTACTCCTCGTTGTCCAGCGTAAGCCGATCTGCGACCACCTTTTCCCGTGGTCTATCTGGGCAATTCCACGGTATATACATGTAGGACACAGGTGCCAAAAATTCAAAATGATATTTGTTTCAAATACCATACATTTTCAGACCATACTCGAGTTGAAGTTTTAAGAATCATTATGTTTTTCAATAAAAGCAGCCATTTTGATTTTCAAAATGGCTGTCAAAATATACCTCTAACTCAATGGTAAAAGAGTGTATTGTCACATAACTTACTCTCTGTATATCCACTTTACTAGTACTCTAAACAACAATCTTTTATATGAATGCAGTTACAAGAGAAGTCTTTTACCACACGATAGAAAAAAAAAGAGCTGGTTGCTTTAAAGAATTTGATCAAAACTTTTAATTAGTTTGACAATGATGGATGTAACGTCAGTTACCAAAACAAGGAATTTTTAACTCTATTCATCAAAGAAAGTGCGCTGTATGATGTAACTTGGGATTTCTAATGTATGCCCATATGCCTTCCTTTTAAAAGGGCATTGCACCGTTTTTTTTTATTTTTTTATATGTTGTTCTTTTAATTCTAAAAGACCCAGCGGTGCAAACAGAATCAAAATTTCATAACGATTTAGTCCGTAATTTTATGTTGAAAATGGAAATTTTTGGGCGAGAATTATGCTAATGAGCTGACGAGCCCGGATGTCGTGATGTCACAGGTGCCAAATGTTTCACTGATTACAAGCCCTCGCATACGCGTGCGTTAAATCGTGCCGAGTAGCAGACGACGCTTAGGCCCAATTTAGCTAGCAGGCGGCACTTGTGTACTGTCCTATCCATGCAGCTGTCTCAAATTTCGCTGAACCAAATCGCACCAAAATTACAGGATATACTTCTAAGCATATTTCAAAATACCGTATTATATTTGAACGAAATCGGTAATGGAGAAGTATCAATATTGACGCCAAATTTCAAGTTGTCACTAAAAAGAAAACTCACTCTTCGCGAGAGATCTTGGTAAACGCGATATGCACAATCTAGAACTGAAGTTAGCCGACTAGTGCTGTGCGAACGGGGAATTTACGCGGGAACTAAATTAAAAAATGTCATGATTTTAGTGATTTGTGTGATTTACGAACTTTATTTTTCAGTCAACTTAGCTCAAATAATTTATAAATTGATTTTTTGCTCCCGATTACTTGAAAGATTTGTCTCATGATATTAGATGGCTAACTTCAGTCTGTGCGTGTGCAGGCAAGTAGGGCTACTACGCCGCGATCACTCTTGTTTAGTCGTACAGAGCAGATTGTTTTTAGCGACGACAGGAAAGTCGACAACTTCACTTACGCTTCTCAACTTGCGATTTGGTTCCAATTAGCGTGAGCAAGTGGACATGAGTCATAAAATACTTCTTACGATTTTGGTGCAATTTGGTTGGGTGAATTTTGAGATATCTACATGGATACGGAAGTACTCTGGCACTATGCCTACACCAGCGCTTGGATCGCGAATCGGTGGCACTGTTTGTATCTACGTGGTCGGGCCACTCTTCCGAGGTATGGGTCCTACTAAAACTAGATCTAAGTTAGTCCTTGGTGTTAATACGACCACCATGAGATTTATCTCGACCACAAAAACATTGAAAATCCATAAAGCAGATACCTTACCTGCAAAATTCAGCACAGAAACAACATGGCCTGCAGCACAAGAGCCTCTAGCGGCAACGCTAGACCTTGGAGTCTGGACTTTCGTCTGGACTTTCTTCAAGTTCTGGCAGCAGGGGTATGTATTGCATACTAAACGTTTACGCTGTGCCTATTATTAGCGCTGTGCACGTACAGCTGTCGACGGAGCGGCGAGTAGAATCTTCTCGGTCCTTGACTGCTCACTAGTCCTAGTCCTAGTTCTAGTCTAGAGTCTATATGTACTGTCTGAGTGCCGTTTTCTTCTAACTAGGCGTAAACCGTGATTGCCGTTGACTATTTTTTGGATTTAGATTTTAAGAATCACTCAGTCCTCATCTTCGTTAGATAGTTTGAACTGTGATGTCGAACCATTATCGCTCATCATCAATGCATAGTTAGTGCAACGTTACTTTACACACAGTTTTCTATGGGCAGCACGTTCGGACAATGATGCCAATTTCATTTTGCATATCTGGAATATTCCCCACAAATTTGACCTACCGGTAAATAAAAAGCTTTTGAAGAGATTCCTTTTAAAAATTAATAAATATTGTTTAACATGTTTATTTCAGCTCCATATTGCAATTTTACTGAACAGTTTTTGCAGTACTTCGTGTTTGTTTGTTTGTTTGTTTGTTTGTTTGCTTTTATTTCTGCATTCAATCAAATGCAATTTGAATGCAAACTTCAAAAAGTACAAAGACAAAGAATAACAAGTGCAGTGAAATAAATCGATAACAGTACATAAATAGATTCACATAGGTGATTGCATTGAGCAATGTTGATACACAGAAACATGAAATAAAATATACAGTATTTTTCAGTAAACAACAGATATAATTGAATGCAGGAGACCACCATCATAAGCGATTAAACTTGAAATGGATGGAGGCCTCATAAAATGACTATCCAACGACATAACTCTCTTGGAGGAAGGTGATCAGGTGAGTGCAGTGCAGTTGCAGGTGAGAGTGCAAGATGCAGTTGAAGGAAGAAAATAGAGATTGACAATAAGATGACAATCTATACTATAAATATTTGTTAGCTCAATTGGTTTGGAGAATATAATTGTATCAAATATCGTTTAAGTGAAGCTTTCAAAGAATAAATACTTGAACAAGACTTTATATTATCCGGGAGATTATTCCAAATATCCGGACCCGAATATCTTATAGATTTATGTGTCACTAATAATTTGGGATTCAAAAGGTGGAAATTTCTACATATACGAGTAGGGTACGAATGGACAGAAGTATTGAACCTAAACATGTTATCAAACGATGATGGAAGTTGATGATGTATATATTTGAACATAATTACTGCTACTTGAATAATATTCAAATCAAAAACCTTCAATGTTTTAAGCTCATGAAATAAAGAATCAGTATGAGCCAGAAAATGCGATCCTGTACAAATACGTATAACTTTCTTTTGTAATTTAAATATAGAATTTATTTTGGTAGAGCCGCAAGTACCCCATACAACATTGCAATAACTTATATATGGGAGAATTAAGGAATTATATAATAGAAATAAAGTTGAACGAGGAAGAAAGAACTTCAGCTTGGAAATTATCCCTATATTTCTAGAAATACACGTTGTAACATGATGTAAATGCTCATTCCAAGTCAAACTTTCATCTATATATACTCCTAGAAATTTTGAATTCATTTTCTTTTCTAATGGGATATCATCAATGTTAATATGTATCAACGTATCTTCATTATGAGAATGAAGTTTGAAATGAATAAAATGAGTCTTTTTTATATTCAAAGAAAGTTTATTAGACTTAAACCAATTTGATACTTTACTAATTTCAATATTTAGAGTGTCATTTAAAATCTTAAGATCTTTATGAGAATAAAATATATTCGTATCGTCAGCAAATAGAACAAAAGAGAGAAGAGAGGATGTATTTATAATATCATTAACATAAAGAAGGAATAATAATGGGCCTAGAATTGAGCCTTGAGGAACACCACATTTAATTAAAAGGGGGTCAGATTCACAACCATTAAAAATAACATATTGTCTTCTATTAGTTAGATAATCTTTAAGCCATAAATGTGCTTGTCCTCGAATACCATAATGACTAAGTTTCGTGAGTAAAATAGAATGATCAAGAGTATCGAATGCTTTACTCAAATCACAAAATATACCTGCAACATGTTCTCTGTTTGCAAAAGCACTCGTAATTTTGTCATAAATTTGTATTAGTGCTAAATCAGTTGAATAATTTTTTCTGAAACCATATTGATTGGGAATAAGTAAATCATACTTATTAATAAATTTAAGAAGTCTATTATAAACAATTTTTTCTAAGATTTTGGATATACTAGGCAATAAAGAAATAGGACGATAATTGCTAATTTCATGAGGATCATCTTTTTTATGTACAGGATTAACTTTCGCTATTTTCAGCAGATCAGGGAAAATACCTTGTGATAAAGAAAGATTAAATATATAACTTAACGGTTCTGCGAGTGGATAAACTATTTCTTTCAATAACATCATACCTATTTTATCAGAGCCACAAGATTTAGAGCTATTTAAAGATTTAGTGATACTAATGATTTCACTGGGACTTGTTGGATTAAGATAAATAGACTCTTGATTTTGGTCAAAAAGATAATCTGTAAAATGAGCAGAAGTATTGCTAATTTTAGTAGCAAGTTCCGGACCGATATTAACGAAAAATGAGTTAAATGAATTAGCATACATATTGGGATCATTTATTTTAATACCGTTTAATGTGATATCATCCGTTGGCGGAGAATCAGGCTTTTTACCTAGGACCTCTTTAATAATTTTCCATGTTGCATTAATATTCGAAGAAACCTTTTTCATTCTGTCAGAAAAATATAATCTGCGGGATAAACGAATCAATTTTGTCAATTTATTTCGATAAACTTTATACATATTCAAATTAAATTCAGTTGGGTTACGAATGTGTAACTTATACAAAAAATTACGAGTTTTTATGGATTTCAAAATACCTTTTGTAATCCAAGGATTTCTTGGTTTATTTCGGTTAATTTTTATTCTGCATAAAGGAATATTATTTTCATAATAATATAATAATTTATCATTAAAACATTTATATGCCAAATTAACATTGTTAATACTATAAATATCTGTCCATTCCTCTAAAAATAAATTCTGTTTCAATAATTCCACATTACGTTTTGACTCTTTATAATACCATATTTTATCATATAATTTATTACGACCCACTTTACATTCACAAATTGAAAATATTGGTAAATGATCAGAAACTTCAGAACATAATATACCCCCCATAATTGTATTATTATACACATTCGAAAATATATTATCAATCTGAGTTGACGAGTGTGGATTTATCCTGGTGGGTTTATTGATAATTGACATAAACCCATATGAATACATTAAATGCATAAAATTAAGGGAATTATTGTTATCGGATGTGGGCGAAAAGTTAATGTTGAAATCACCAAAAATAAAAACATGTTTACTTTCATTACCTATCTTATGGAGATATAAATCCAATTCATCACAAAATAATTCACAATTCAGATCAGGAGGTCGATAGATTAAACCTATAATAACATTTTTAGAGAGTGGGTTCTCAATTTCAATAAATAAAGATTGTGAGATTTCATCAGTAAATTGACATGTGTAGAATCTTTCTAGTTCGTTTTGCTAAAGTCGGAGGTTGGCACCTGTGACGTATGCCAAATTGTGTGGATCATTCCTTGGCTTGCTCATTTTCATTTTTTTCAAAAAATCATTACAGGCTTATCCTGGGTTTTAGAATCCTCTCTTTCCAGTTGTAGGCATCAAAAAATGTAGATTAGAATTATCAGACAAGTAGAAAATGTCAGTACAGGTTTCTTTTAATACCAGAAATAAAGATACTTGGTATACTGGAGAGTCAAAATGAACACTTCAAAATGTGTAACGTGAGTTACCGAAACGTCATGCGCGAGTATGTAACGTCAATAACATGATAGTAATTATAACTGAGGCAAATTTTTTGACTTTAGGCCATTTCAATACGTCTACGAAGTCAAAGGTTATCAACAAAGAGCAGCAATCCCTTTGATAGGGAATGATGTCATCACCATGGTATGTCCATGGATACATTTTTTATTTCATTTCATTTTATTTATTTATCTATTTATTCATCATATATTTTTTTTTTTTTGGGGGGGGGGGGCTTGAGCTTTTGATTTTTGATTCAGCACAAGTTTAAGATGAAATCATCTGAAAGTTTAGGTTTACCACATGCAATATGCACTCAAATTATTATACAGTACATTTCCAGTCCTACGGGATGATAAAGCTACGAAAGTTTGTAGGCCTAATCAATGACGTGGTTGCATGGTAAACACCTTTTCATACAAAAGCTTGTGTTCAAATTCATGAATTTCTTCCGTCAAGATGTTTTCATTGCAAATGATTGACAAATTGCCCTACATCGACATAAAATAAGCACTGAATTGATCAGTGTTTTTAGTAGTAGCCAGGATAAAAAATCATGGGCGTACATACTCGAGCAGGATTCGAACCTACGACCTCCTGATCACCGGACAGGCGTCATCTCCACTAGACCACCGAGCTTTCGCCCGAAAGCAAGTGTTGGTTCTAATCCTTATAGCATGCAGCGGGTACTGCTTTGTTATTCAAATTCATGAATTTCTTCCGTCGAGATGTTTTCATTGCAACTGATTGACAAATTGCCCTACATCGACGTAAAATAAAAACACTGATCAATTCAGTGCTTATTTTATGTCAATGTAGGGCAATTTGTCAATCAGTTGCAAAAGCTTGTGTGCAGCTGTATACCAACAGTTTTATAATCTTTACTAATGATTGCTTTTGCTAGCATTTTTCTTTTTTTCTGGAAGCTTAGTGAAGTTTCAACCTCAAGGCAAATGCACAGATATATTTCTTTGCTTGCACTTAAATGTGTGGTTTAGTTAATGTGGCACATCTTGTATAATGGTACATAAAGGCATGTACTCATTACTGTTTGAAACTTAACACTGATGTTGCTCAAAGTGAGAGATGATTCTAGGGTAAAAAAAAAAAATCATATTTGTTGATTACTTTATTACATGGTGCAGGGACATTTTGTAATACATGATAATTATGAACAGGAAGACTTGTTTATATTGATCTTAGAATTCTTTCGTTGCAGAGTCCTATTTCTTGGTATCTGGGATGTATTTGCAAGCCTTTATATACCAGTGAAAGGGAACAGAAAAACAGTTATATTACTTTAAGCAAGGAATAAACCAATAATGCTCTTTTGACAAGAAACAAAAACAAAAACATAATGTTTCTTCTTCACAGGGAAATATTAAAAGTGCAACACTTTTCATTTAAATCAATTGATGATGGAGATCATTTTTTTTTTTATTTATGGCCCTAACAAATGAAGGAGAAGGAGTAAAATACAGAAAAGAAGAAGAAATATATCACAGTAGATTTCATTCATATTTTATTATGCATATTTATGAGTTGATATGTTTGATATGTTTTTTCCCCATGACCTGAAAGATATTTTGTTCACGCACAAAAATATCCATGTTTTGTGTAGTACTGCAGGGTATTATGGGTTGGGCACTCTAGATAGAAGCTTTCCTGTTCATTTAAAAAAAAAAAAAAAAAAAAAAAAAAAACCTTAGTTATGTCAAAATATTTATACTTGGAACTGGTGAATCTAAATGGCTCTGTGTAATCATAACTGTTGAATAAGCATTCAATCTTAAGACAAATGTCAAGAAATATCCTCTGGTGCATTTACATTATTTTTGCCCAACTGTGCTATGGCAGGGGGGGGGGGGGGGGTTGTCCCTAAGGGCCCCACCCCATTTGTGTCTTTAGATTTTGTTTTAATTTGTTGCTAAGTAATTGCCTGTTCCTGTGCCTATGTAATATGTGTAACGTCAGTTAGGTAATGTCAGTTACTGACATGTTTATTGTACCTTTAAGTTTTCATAGAACACAAAGAAAATGGACTAATGTTTCATTTCATTTGTGTATTTATAATTGATGAACCAAGGTATGATTCCATATCAAACAAATCATTCTGAAAGGTCAGAATGATGAAATATCACAAAACTATTCACAATCATGATTTTGCATGTGTAAACAATGTGGCAAATGTAAGCATAACATCAGTAACGTAACATCAGTTACCGTCATGCCTATTTCTCGGTATCTGGGATGTATTTGCAAGCCTTTATATACCAGTGAAGGGGAACAGAAAAACAGTTATATTAATTACTTCAAACAAGGAATAAACCAATAATGCTCTTTCGACCAAAAAGCATAATGTTTCTTCTTCACAGGGAAATATTAAAAGTGCAACACTTTTCATTTAAATCAATTGATGATGGAGATCATTTTTTTTTTATGGCCCTAACAATGCCTTGAAGGAGAAGGAGTAAAATACAGAAAAGAAGAAGAAATATATCACAGTAGATTTCATACATATTTATGCATATTTATGAGTTGATATGTTTCTTCCTTATGACCTGAAAGATATTTTGTTCACGCACAAAAATATCCGTGTTTTGTGTAGTACTGCAGGGTATTATGGGTTGGGCACTCTAGATAGAAGCTTTCCTGTTCATTAAAAAAAAAAAAAAAAACGAAGTTATGTCAATATATTTATAGAACTGGTGAATCTAAATGGCTCTGTGTAATCATAACTGTTGAATAAGCATTCAATCTTAAGAGAAATGTCAAGAAATATCCTCTGGTGCATTTACATTATATTTGCCCAACTGTGCTATGGCATGGGGGGGGGGGGGGGGGTTGCCCCTAAGGGCCCCACCCCATTTGTGTCTTTAGATTTTGTTTTAATTTGTTGCTAAGTAATTGCCTGTTCCTGTGCCTGTGTAATATGTGTAACGTCAGTTACGTAATGTCAGTTACTGACATGTTTACCTTTAAGTTTTTATAGAACACAAAGAAAATGGACTAATGTTTCATTTCATTTGTGTATTTATAATTGATGAACCAAGGTATGATTCCATATCAAACAAATCATTCTGACAGGTCAGAATGATGAAATATCATAAAACTATTCACAATCATGATTTTGCATGTGTAAACACTATGGCAAATGTAAGCGTAACATCAGTTACGTAACATCAGATACCGTCATGCCTTCACTGAAATTGGCGTGGTGCTAAAAGGAAATATTGTAAGTGCACATTATTTTGCACACCTGTTCCTAAGAACCTAGAAGTATTGCCATATTAAACACATAAAGGCTAGAAGTCAGGGACATGAGATATTTCCATTTAAATCTACACCATAATTTCTCATGTCCTTTTTCTGTAACGTCAGTTACCGACACATTTTCACTTGCTATCTGATAAGAAATGCAGCTTCAGAGAAAAGATTTCCACCTATTTCTTCATTCTTATGAACTCATTCATCAAATATGCTAATTGCAAGCCCCAGGTGCTTTCATTCACAAAACTACAGCGTAAACAATTTCATGGAAATCCTTATGCGTAACGTCAGTTACCGTGGAATTGCCCATCTGGTACCATGTGAGGTTGAAGGGTCTCCTGCTGTTTTGGTTAGTACATGAGGCACGCATTCCCGTTCTGCACCATTTGTGCTACGTCGTGGTTGAACCTTGGGCCAGTACAGGACCTCTCTTGCACGTCTCTTGCACTTTTCAATTCCTAAATGCCCTTCATGGATCTTTTGCAGTGCTCATCTTACATCCCATTGTAGCTGGTACAACAATGTTTCTTCCTTTGAAGATGATGCCTTGTGCCTCTGACAGTTCACTTCTGATATTCCAGTATTCTCTGACAGTGACTGGACACTGTTGTTTTTTCTCTGGCCATCCATCTCTGATGATAGCTAAGAGTTCTTATAGTGCTGTGTCTTTCTTCGTCTCCTCTACAAACTGGCTTCTTTTGTTTGACGTGACTGGCATGTACATACACTTTGATGTTTTCCTCTCTCATGACGTCTGGTTCTGACTCTTGGTCGACTGCTCTGGAGAGGGTATCCACTATGTACATGTACTCCCCTGGTGTGTATGACACTTTTAACTCATACCCCTGGACTCTGATGAGGAGTCGCTGGATGCGTAGGGGACAGTCACACAGGAGTTTGACGAACAAGGGTGTTAGCGGCTTGTGATCTGTCTCTCCTTCAACCTGTCGTCCATAGATGTCCTGGTGTAAATCTTTCACATGCGTAAATGATAGCTAGCAGTTCTTTCTCAATCTGCGCGTATCTTGTCTCTGCATCAGTCATCGCTCTGGATGCATACGTTATGGAGACCCAATCTTGGTCACGCTTCTAGAGTAACACGGCTCCAAGTCCATTCTTTGACGCATCAGCTGACAGCTTGGTTGGTTTTGCACAGTCATAGAAGTGCAGCACTGGCTCTGTTGTCAAGGCTTTTTTCAGCTCTTGCCATGCACGTTCCTGTGCATCGGTCCACACCCACTGATTTCTTTTTTCCTAATAGGCTTCTGAGGGGCTCTGATTTGGTTGACAAGTCAGCGATGAACTTTCCTTGGTAGTTGGTCATTGGTAGTTTTCCATGTTCTTTATGGCTGCCACTTTCTTGGGGTCTGACTGAACTCCTTGATCACTGATGATATCTCCGATGAATGTCAGCTTGTTAACACCGAACTCACACTCTTTTCTAGCTGTCTCTAGAACTTCTTTCAGCCTGAGGTCATGCTCTTTCTTTGTAGCTCCCCATACAATGATATCGTCCATCGTTGTGTTCACTCCTGGAATATGCGCAAAGAGCTGGTGCACTATCTTGTGATACACCTCTGGAGCACTGCATATTCCGAATGGAAGTCTCAGGAAGCTGTACCTTCTGAAAGGCGTGATGAAGGGACACAACCTTGAACTTTCATCATCCAGCTGGATCTGCCAGAATCCACTAGATACATCTAGTTTACTGAGGTACTTTGCTCCGGCAAACTGCGCGGTTATTTCAGGTCTCGACGGCAGCTGCAAATGCTTTCGCTTTTCGTTACCCGTGCTTTTTCTGTACGATCACGAGAGATGACACCCATTCGGTGGGTGTATCTATGGGCGCAATGGCGTTCATGCGTTCCATTTGGTGTAACTCTTGTTTGAGTTTTTCTTTCATCGGAAATGAGACTTTTCGGCATGCATGTTGAACAGGTCTCGCATTTTCTGTCACGGTTATGAGGTGCTTACCGGGCACACATCCTTGACCTTCGAACATGTCTTCATAGTCTTCGATCTACATTTTTTCTTCATGTGTGTTTTTTGTGACATTAAACACACGTTTCACCAGTTTCAATTTGTCACATGCTTGCAAACCTAGTAACGGTTGGTAATTTCTGGGAGTCACTAGAAACAACATACTCTCTGTCAAATTCTTGCGCTTCACTTGCGCAAAGAAACAACCTTTCACTGGAATTTCAACTCCACTGTACCCTGTCAACTTGACATTTACCGATGACAACTTTGGTTTTGGTTTCAATGTCTGATACACACTCTCTGGGAGTAGATTTTTTTGCGCGCCCATATCTGATTTGAACAGCACTTGATAGTCATTCACCATGAGATGCGCTTTCCATTCGTCACATGACTCCTGTGACTTGACGACATCAGTAAGAAGACTCTCATCCTTGGAATTGCTCTGCAGTTCATTTATCTGAACACGACTTTTGCAACACTTTGCGAAGTGATTCATTTTTCCACATTTCTTACACACCTTTCCTTGTGCAGGGCATGCATTTATGGCATGTCGATTGCCACACCTGGAACAAGCTGTTAGTTTTTGTTTCCACCGTGGAGTTTCTGATTTTTTACCGGGATTGACTGCCTTTTTGCTCAAAGCATCAACAGGGACTGACACATTCTATCTTTGAACCAAGCTCTTGTGCCTGAGCTCTAGTGATTTTGAACAGCAGCGCAACAAATTTGCAATGCCTTTGGAAGTGTCAAATCATCCTCTCTGAGCAATTGCTTAGGCAAACCACTATCTGTGATTCCACGTACAAATTATCTGATCTCCGATCAAACCATCAGTCAACTGCGAATTCACACGATAGTGCATGATTTCTCAATTCTGTGACATACTGATCAATGTTCTCCCTCACACCCTGAGATCTGGTAAAGAATGTATGCTTCTCATATATGACATTCTTCTTGGGAGTGCAATATTTCTCAAACTGTTCAAGCACTTTCTCCAACTTCATCTCATCACCCTCAGCAAATGTGATTGTATTGTAAATATCAAGGGCAGCATCACCTATCACATGCAACAACATTGATATTTGTGCTTTATCGTCTTTCCTTGACATTCCAGAAGCAACAATTCTCCGACAAATTACCAATCAAATCTAGCGGTGCTGGTTGTGTTGAGTTTGCCATGTTCACTCTCTGCTCATTCACTCACATGAACAGTGTTAACAATTAGCATAAAACAGTATCTTTTCAACAAGTATGCTCAATTATTTGACACTTTCACGGGGTGAACATTTTGCATGCACCATATGCTTTCTCAATACCTGCAGCTATACTGTACAATCTAATTGTCATTTGACCTCATGAACTTTCTGTTCCCTATGGTGACAGTGCCTATGCAAGTCATTGGACACACAATACAGTCATGCACATTCAATGCAATGCATAAAGTATGTCACACACACATTGGGTTAGTACATCTCAATACACTTGCTTTAATTGATACTGTATTGCATGCTAATGTACACGTAGCTCCATGCATTCTCCACTCTAGCAAATGAAATGGTCTGGCTTGTTTCTTGCATGGATTAATCCTCGTCATAGTCCCTTCTGTTCTTCAGAATGACATGGACAGTTTATCCACTCTGACACCATGATTTGGCATTTAGATGCCGTTGATTTGGAGTGGGAACGGTTAGAAATGAAGATGCATCGGTGAGACGATTGAGAGCGTGTGTCTTTATTCAACATGTTTTCCTGTGTGTCCCTCTGATCCGCACGCACGTGGAGTGGAATCGTAGTACATCCCGCTACAGCTGGCAGGTTAATAGTCTTTGCTCAAGACTCATCACAGCAAAGACTTAACAAACATAATACCTGTTCGACACAGAATCTTTCCGATTGAGTTAAGTTTGCTTAAGGATAGCCCGACAAATTTTGTTTCTTCACCCAGAGAACCATGCATATAAGTTTCTTTCTAAGTAGTTATTCTTGATTATTAACAATTGAAAGTACCTGAGGTTCAGGGATGCAGTTTTCTTCTTGAAAGTTCGAATGTGATCATATGAAATGAATATTGCATAATGGGAAAATGTTGGTTTTAGAGAACATGATGTTGAGTGCTGTTTATCATGGCATATTAATGCTTTATCATTGAGCTGTTTATTTGGTTTTAAACCTTCTGTACTGCTGCGTGCACTATGTAGGTATCAATTACTCCAAGTAAAGGATCTGCATATTGGGAAACTGCAGCAATGGCCTTCACCGAGATGATCTGCACCCTGCCAAACGTTCAAACATTGAGACTTCACGATGTCAACATGACAGACAGTTTTTTTCTCAAGCTTGCTGAATCACCATCAGGAGCAACGGTACCTTGAATTAGTTTGTTTTGTGTTTTTTTTTGTCTCCAATGAAATATTGTATAGTGGAATAAAATGGATTAGTTTTCTTCTCTCTTATTTCCATAGTAGGAAAAATGTTGAATAGCGGAATAAATGGAATAGTGTTCTTCTCTCTGATTTCCATAGTAGGAAAAATGTTGAATAGCGGAATAAATGGAATAGTGTTCTTCTCTCTGATTTTCACAATAGGAAACCACAATGCATGATAAAGGTGAATGTACACTGTAATAAACAGAACTGTAGTAATGATCCCAATGAAAGAGCAAGTTCCACTGAAAAAGATGGCGTGACATGTTGATGCTCTACCTGTTACCAAAAAAGCAATAATTTTCTTGGTATATATATGTATATATATATATACAGACAATACAGTATAACATCTTTTGAAAGTTGATGAGGCAATTCTGTCATGTCCTCTGATGTCCCATAAGGCATTAAGATCATCTATATCTATATTCTACCTCCACATACTATAAAGCCCATCGCACACTATACGATTCACAACTATACGACTGAGAGACTTTGAATCTAAAATAAATCACAATAGCTTCAGAATAAACATGCTTGTTTATATTTCAAATTCAAAGTCTGTCAGTCATACAGACATAAGAGGGTCGCAATTCAAATAAAGGATCTTGGCAAAGTTCAAGTTTGGGTTCGCAACACCTTTGGGTATAAGGCCAAAGATGCCTCCGCCATTAAGTGGTGCCGGAGGCATTATGTTTTTGGGTCAACCGTCCGGCATCCTGTTCGTCCGTCCGTAATGAATTTTGTGGACAGCATAACTAAGAAACCTTTTGAGGTATCCCAATTGAACTTGGCATGTATGTGTATTAGGGGGTGAAGTTGTGCCTATCAACTTCTTTATGCACATACTCAAGGTCAAAGGTCATGGTCAAATGCTAAAAACTTCATTATTTCCCTCATATCTATGGAATGCCTGAAACTATTTTCTTTAAACTTAGTGCATAAATATATTACCCACTTAAGATTCTCTGAAGAAAGTTTGGGGTCAGGAGGTCCAAGGTCAAAAAGTCAAGTAAAAATGTTGAAATTGCACTTTTTTTCCGTATCTTGCAAATTGTTCAAGGTAACCTATCTTCATGGAACATAGTAATATATTAACGTACTGACTGGCATTAATTATCTAGGGAATTTGGACTTCATGGGTCAAAGGTCATGGGTCAAAGGTTAAGGGCAACACTTCAAAATTTTACTATTTCCCTCATATTCATGCAATGCCAACATGATTATTTTTTGTATAACCCAATGAAGATTCGCTGAGATTTTTTTTTTTTTTTTTTTTGTGCCAATAAAGTCAAGATCAAGTAAAAGTGTTGAACTTATTTCTTCCTTCATATCTCGGAAGTGGCTCAAGTTGTCTTGAAACTTATTTTGAAACATATTTATGCATGTGCTGCCTGACAACGATTCTCTTATGAATTTTAAGGTCAAAGGCCAGATGAAAATGGTAACAATTTACTATTCAATACAGAAATTGCACTTTTTCTCCATACCTTGAAAATTACTCAATGCAGAAACTTATGAAAGGGTCAAAGTCAACATAATGTCCTCAAATCCCCAAATACATGCTGTCCTATTCATCCAATTAAACCTAGATCAAGGAATATGAACATTCAACACATTTGTGACAAACATATTTTAATATTTTGCCAATTTTGTGAAAATGTAATCACACATTGTCCACATGAACTACTAGACCTATTGGGAGAATCATGCATTATGGCGGACGCATACCAGTTGTCAAAGCGACATTTCTATTTTTATTATTATTTTTTTTTTTATGCCTCCGCCACGAAGTGGTGCTGGAGTCATTATGTTTTCGGGTTGTCCGTCCGCATTCCTTTACGCGATAACTTGAATAATATTGACTGGAATTTTACCAAATTTGGTCCAAGTATAAAGTATGATAAGGCAATTACTTGATTAGATTTTGGGTGAAATCGGCCGAAGGCCAAGGTCAAAAGTCAAGGTCAAATCATGAAATTGTATCTGTTTACGTGATAACTCAAGACTGGATCAAGCAAATTTCACCAAACTTTGTCCGAGGACGATGTATTGTACGATGGAATGATAACTTGATTAGTTTTTGAGGGAAATCGGACTGAGGTCAAAGGTCAAGGATCAAGATCACATCCTAAAATTTATCTGTTTACGTGATAACTCAAAACTGGATGAAGCAACTTTCACCAAACTTGGTCCAAGGATGGCGTATGATGAGGCAGTTATTTGAGTAGTTTTTTAGTGAAATCGCCAAGAGGTCAAAAGGTCAAGGTCAAATGCTGAAAAGTTGCTATTTTCCCCATATCTACGCAATGCCCAAAGGTATTTTCTTGAAACTTAGTGTAGACATGTACTACTGCGTAATGATTCTGCAGAGTTTCATGTCATAGGTAAAAGGTCAAAGGTTAGGTGAAAATGTTACAATTCCCTTCATTACAAAAAGTCTACACGCGAATGGTGACAAACAGATAATGAGCTATGACGTAGATCCGTCATTTGCATACCACCTATCACAGTGCGTTGAGCGCTAAAGAATAAATTATTCATGATGCAATCGCGCGCCGCAAATGCTACGTTGAGCTAATGTATTAATGAAATCTAAACGACGGGCGCACCTATTGTCATGTCACGAATTTGCATACGAGCTACATCACGATCAGGCGTTGACCCGATGCGACCTCGTAAGGCCAATGACATCTAGCCAATCAGCTAGCGTATTCAAGTGAGAAGCACGCAATTGCTTTAGTGTATGAACATATTGGTGAGTTATTCACTTGGGGCTAAACTGACATGGTTTATGAATATTGGAAAGGTACCGATGGCAAAGTTTCACGAAATTCCTCCAAACTCAATATGAATGCACGTGAGTATTTGCCGCAACTTACTAGGCAGGTGCAGTGTACACATACAACAGGTATGGCAGTAAGATAACCCTCCCAAAATGGCCTTCAGGCTCACAGTTGGCACACCGCGCCGTCAATGTAAAATTACGTGTTGTCGTGGAGCTGATTGCATTTGAGTGAGAAATGACACCTAATTTTCAACTCGAAAGGTACCGATGTAAAATTTTCACAAAACTCTACAAATGAGGTATTCAGATCAAGCTTGAAATCTAGATTTTCATAAAAAAACAGGTGCATTTAAGCAAAAAGTCATATTCTGGGAGGTATGAGTTCGTAAAGTTGAGAGTCCGTGTAAATGTTCTATACCAGTACCTGATTGTGCGCTCTGCGCGGTGCATTTAAAGGAGACCTCCCGATGATTTTCAAATTTTTACATTTGAACACAATAAATTCGTTAGACTGAGGACAGAGTTTCAGAATTTGTGAGAATTGGGATGAAGAATTAGAATATTTCCGAAATTTAGAACAAATTGCAATGAACAAGGATGATGACATGGCAGAGTCACCATAAGAATGCATGAGTTGGGGCTCAAGGGAGCAGAACAAAAGAAGAAGGCATGCATAGATTATACACAGGTGAACTCGCAAGCAAGCGGTATTGAAATGTTGTTCATTTTCCATCTGTGAAGATGGCTGGATAGCCCATATTCAGCTACACTAAGCTGGTCTTCCATGGGGTCCAGTTGGATGTGAGGTGGGACCACTTCACCGGGTTAAATACCCTGCTCTTTGCGATGAATGAATGAAGCGGGATCTTTTACGTGCATGAGCTGTGACTCTCTCATACACGGAACCTCCATTTTATGTCCTATCCGAGGGACAGAGTGGTTTGCCTCTTGCTAGAGGGGATGGTATGTTTACACACAACATTGCTCAGTCCAGACTCGGGTTCGAACCCGGGCCGCGTGATTGTGAGGCAGACGCGCTACCGACTGAGCCAACTCACCGCCCTGTGAGTTGGAATTACACTGCAACATTTCTGAAATATGTGAAGCTCCTATGTCATCATCCTTGTTCAGTGTAATTAGATTGTTTAAGGTTTTTCAAAGTATTGTTTCTCTGCTCAAGAATCACAATAAATTCCACAAATCTATACATGGAGTTGTCAATTTATGTACTACATGATGTGAAATTATGAAAATCGTTTGGAATGTCCCTTTAAAAACTCTGGTTTCCTATGGAGGATGTCACCGCAATTTTTGTGATGTTTCTCGCAAATGGTTTGATGTATCTTCATGGAACTTGGTACATACACATGCATTGACTGGCAGGGATTATCTAGGGAATTTAGGGGTCATGGGTCAATAGTCAGGGTCAAAGGTCAAGGTGAACTCCTTAAAAATTACACTTCCTTCATACCTTGAAATTATTAAATGCATAAACTTATATTAGGGTTGATTAAAAGTCAAGTAAAAATCTTCCAATTCCCCGAATACTTGTACATGTACCTGTGCTCTTAGAAAATCAAAGCAAACCTAGTTCAAGGAAAGTGAACATTCAAGACATTTCTGTCAGACAAATCTGTCATTTCAATGTTTTGCCACTTATGTGCAACTGTCATCACACATTGTAAAGGCATTTTATTATACACCTATTGGGCGAATCATGCATTATGGTGCAGGCATACCAGTCGCCATAGCGACATTTCAAGTTTTTGTATAAAATTAACTCCTAATAAAGAGGGCAGAAGAAGCTGCTAATAACTACTGTAAAGCACAAGATCTCTTGTCGTCCACAAACATGACCAAATTATCACAACTGGAGCACTTGAGTTGTACACCTCCCAGTCATGAGCTCACATAGCAAAATGGGGGTATGAGGACAGTGTCGATGCCATGGCCAGTGTGGGTAAGGGGACAGCTCTTTGTCTCCTTAGTTTGATATGGCTGGTCATAAACTTCAGGGTCACAATAGATACATAGACATTGTTTGGCAATAAACTTCATGGTCACAATAGATGCATGGACATTACTTGGCTTCCTTCTTAATCCAAAAAAAGCACAGTGCTTGTGTTGTAGGTATGAATAGAGACTAAAATTCATCTCTAGCTGTATTCTACGTGGAGACATATAAGTACAAGGGAAAGATGTTACAGTGACTTACAAAAGTAACACCCTATTTTGGACATCTAATCATAGTGCTATGGCTGAAATAAAATGAAACTATCTAGATAAATGTGCATTCCCTTATGTAGTCATGAATTGTAAAGTGTGTGGCAGGCTTAACCCCAAAAAAGACTGGGTTATTTTCATTGCTAGCAAGATGAGGGGCTGATACAGCCCCCTTCCTAAAGATCTTCGCCGTTGACTGCGTGATTGCAAGGCGCATCATCTACAATGTAATCTACAAACCAAAAAGGTAATTAATTTGCAATTCAAATGTCTTTTTATCAAAATCAATTATGCCAATTTCATTGTGAAATACAAAAAAAAAAATGACTGTAAATCTGTGAATAAAGGTTAAAAACTGCTAGTTTTTGGTCTAGGTACTCTTTGTGTTAGGTATTCTTATTGAGTAGGCCTATACAGTACATAAAGAAATGACCATATGGAAATGTTATGCCTCCGCCAAAAGGATGCGGGAGGTAGAATGTTTTCAGGTTGTCTGTCCATCTGTATGTCTGTACGTCTGCACGTCCGTCCTACATGTATTTGTTTAACCAGATAACTTCTAATATTGAGTGGAATTTTACCAAACTTGGTCCACAAAGTAGGATGGGGCAATTTCTTGATTAGATTATGTGTAAAATCGGCCAGAGGTCAAAGGTCAAAGATTTAGGTCAATTAATCATGAAATTGTATCAGTTTACGCGATAACTCAAGACTGGATTATGCAAATTTCATCAAACTTTGCCCACGGGTGACGTATGCTGGGGCAATTAATTAAGTAGCTTTTGTGTGATATTAATCACAGGTCAAAGGCCAAAAGGTCAAGGTCAAATGCTCGAAATTCCACTATTTCCCCATCTCTATGCAATGCCTAAAGGTATTTTCATGAAACAGTTAGAGTATACATGCTCTACCAAATAAAGATTCTCCAGAGTTTGGGTCATAAGTTCAGTGGTCAGGTGGAAATGTTAAATGTCACTGCTTTCTCCATAGATACCTCGCTAATTATTCAATTCAATTCAATTCAATTTCGGTTTTATTAAAAAAAGAAAAAACACCGAATGAAAGTCCAAAGACTAACCATATTTGGTTTACATCAAACTTTACAGCTTTACAACAAGGAGACATAAAGAAGAGGAAAAACAAACTGACATTTTACACAACTGATTCATTTGATCACCCCCCCCAAAAAAAAAAAATATATATATATAATCACATTATCATGAAAATTGATAACATCAATAATAGCAACAAAGATAAGGCATCAACAGAAGAGAAATTGCACACACCCTTACATGCAATGTACATTTGAAAAAAAATATATATAATTCACACATTAAAAAACTTTAAATATTATCATATTGGTAAATATTGGACTAAAAAACCAGCAACTGGAAATGAATGCAGTCATTCAAAGATATTTAGATTAATTTCATCCAACAGCAAATAAAGTTATGGGGGAATAAAACGCAGCATAATGTGAATATCGTAATGCACCATGACAAACACAAAAATAAAAATCAAGGCTATCAGTATTCGGACAGAGAGTGAAAAAAAAGAGAAAAATCAAGGGAGATAAACAGGAGACGTTGGAATAAATATTCGCGAACAGGTGTGGAAGCGGATAAGAAATAAAAAGAAGACAACCAGAAAATAGAGAAAGAGAGGGAGAGAGAGAAGAGACTAACATAGGGATCATGAAGAGGAGGGAAACAAAGCGGAGCAGAGAGAAAAATAAGTACTCGCAAATAGGTGTGAATAAGTATTCGCAAACAGGTGTGAAAGCGAATAAAATAATCAAAGGGTAGCAGCAACATGTAGATCGATAGAGAACGAACAGAGAAATCAAGAGATGGGGTAAAACAAAATGAAACAGAGAGGGAGAAAAAGTCAAAAAGAGCTTAAATAAATCTTTCAAATTGATTACAGATAAAAAGAAAATACCATCAACAGCAGCGATTACACATATGAAGTAAGTACACATACGTAGTGCCACATGTGCAATAAGGGAAAAAAATAGGGAAAAAAGAAAAAAAACAAACATAACATCACAGTGCGGATAACGCTACATACATGAGGGATGTGACCGAGCGAATGCTGTAGCAATAGCCAACAACAAAATACAATGCATTCAACCATTCTTATTTAACTCTTCACATGCCATGGTGGAAACCCCCTTTGTGCCACATTATTCATAGACACTTACAGTTTCATGCTTTGAGAAAACATTTTGTTTTTCAAGTCTATATAACTTCTTTAGATTTCTGTTGAGCTGGGGAAAATAGCAAGTAAAGTTGTAGTGAAAATGCCAAGCTTTGTTTTGATGTATTATCGTATGACAAATCTGATTGCTTTTCTTTGACATGATCAGTAGCTGCATTGCTGCAAAGGCATGACTTTTGTACACAAATCAGTGACAGAGACATAGAAATTACTCTCAAATCCAGTAGAGAACACCTCTTAATAGTCAACCACTACATGAAATGAAAGCTATATGTGAGAGGAACGGAAGCGCGAGAAACGCTTTCATTGTACCGCGGTATTTGGTGATTTATTGATCGGATTAGGCGGATTAGTGCGCTTGAGCAGAATGTGTTGGCACGCCATCGAATAGTCGGACGTGCGGACGTGGTACCTAAAGACTTTTAAAATTCTAATTAAACCATACGAATATTTCAATAATATTGAAACTGCACAATAAAAATATTTGAAGTGAAAACTTCCTGACGAAATTCCCAAGAATTCAAAGTCCAATTGTAATTGAGCTCGATACTGACATATGAACGAAGAAAAAAAAGGGAGAAAACTGAAAGAAAAAGTGTCGAAATGAAAGGAGGATGGATAAAGAGAGAAAAATACAGAGGTAAAAACTGATAGGATGGAACAGACCACAGAAAAATAAAGACTGTTATGCATATTTCACATTTACAAAACAATTCTGATGAATTGAATTAAAACGAGCTAATGAGGGCACTGTAGTTCACTGGTAACGCTGTGTTCTACAACATAGTAAAACCAAATAGTGATCATTTCTTCGACTACACCGTGCGGATCTAAGAACGATCTCACAAATCATATTTCACTTTTACAAATGAAAAAAAAAAATCTAATGAGTTGAATGAAACAGACGAACTAAAGAGGGCACTGTACATCGCTGGTACCGCTGTGTTCTACAACGTGGCAAAGCCAAGTGATGATTGTTTCTTAGACTACGACCAGTTTCAACATGGCGCGACTGTGGCAAGAGATGGCGGTGTCGTGTGAATCTTAAGAGAGATCTTGCAAATCGTGACAGGATTTCAACGCGGCGATCTGCAAGGGATTGTTCAAATTAATCCATAAGGTCATCATAACTAATTATGCGAACTACTCTCTTTTGCACTCTTGATTTCAGCTGCTTGGCTTAGGGTCAGACCAGACCCCCAAACTGGCACTCCGTACTCTAAACTTGGGCGAATGTAGGTAGAGTATACGAAAACAAGATCCTCCAGTTAGTTTGACACCGAACTTCTTCAGTTTACATGAGATGAAAAGGGGTCTAGAAGCATTTCCTACAATATGTTTCACTTGCTCATTCCACTTAAGGTCATCCTGAATGATAATTCCAAGGAGCTTTAAGAATGAACTTGATTGCAGAGGCACATCATTGATTGTGAGATGAATAGGAGGGGGAGCATGACGAAGAAAGGAAATCTGCAACACTTTGCACTTCTCTGGCTTTGGAGTCATGTCGTTACCATCACACCAACGACTCACGAGAGCTGATTGCATTTCGAACGGTTGCAAATGATGCACAACTTCCACAAGTGACAAGTAATCGATGTACTTCCAGTGTTCACAATCTTCAGCAGCATTGTTGATCATGACAAGGAATATGATGGAACCAATTTCGTTCCTTGGGGCACACCACAAGAGAGCTGACGGGACTCAGACGACACACCCTTGAAACGAACAGACTGAGTTCTGTGCGAAAGAGAGCTGCAAATGGTTGGAAGAATTGCCCTATCAACAGCAAGATGGATCATTTTCCTGATAGCAATCGTATGGTTGATCTTGTCAAACGCTTTACAGAAGTCGATAGCATAAACGTTCGCGATAAAACCGGAGTGATCTAAGCCTCTGTAAATATGGTCGAGCATTTCAATGAGGTAGTGATCGACTGAAGAGCTTTTCATGTTGCCAAATTGGCGGGGATCCACTCAGGACTTTATGTCCTCCATTACCCAGTCAGCGAGAAATCCTTCGAATACACGAGCTAGAATGGGTGATATAGAGATCGGTCGCAACTGGTCGTATCCTATGACAGGACTGCTCTTTGGAATGGGACAGACTGATGAGTTTTTCCAGGCATCAGGAAAGCATCCGATTTCCAGACAGAGGTTAACAAGTACAGTGAGAGGTTCTGAAAGCACATAAGCGAACTCCTTTATCAGGCGGGGCTGCAAATCCTTAGGATGACACGCTTTTAACACGTTCAAACGATGAAGCCGGTTGTGAACCTGACGATGGTCAATGATAGGCGGGCAAGTAGCAGGCGGAAGATAAGCAGGGAGCTCACATGTGTTAAGTGGAGGGAGGGTGGAGCAGATATGGGCAAAATATTGATTCAGTTCATTGGCAACATCTGCGGGGGACTTTTCATCGTCAGGGCATGCAGGGAGACACAGTGACTGCTTAAGAAGTCCAGCCGTATGCCTAATTTGCTGGTTTGTTTCTTAGATTGGCCGTTTTCTCTTCGTAGGAAGCCTTCTTTGCAGCTTTAATCTCCCGTTGGACAGCATTACGCAGAGAGTTGTAAGAAACACAATTGTTCCTAAAAGCCTTGTCATGCTTCAATATCAATCTGCGAATTTTATTTGTAATCCAAATTTTGTCAGTCGGTCAACGCTTGATCGTGACAAGTTGAAAGAAATGTTGGTGTTGACGATGGAGCGAGCAGTTGTTGAAATTGCTCTGCCATCAAGTTAGGATCATCACAATCGGTGATGCAGGACCAATCCGTCTGTTACCCACTGACCAAAAGCGCGTATAGCGCAGTCTCTGAAGGGTCGGAAGGAAACACGTAACGAAGACCGCGGAGAAATGGCACATGTGGAATTGAGAATGACCACAGCATGATCACTCATAGAAATCGGAGCAGAAATGACTGGTTCCTCGTAATGATCCGTGAGATCAATTATGATCTTGTCGAGAATTGCGGAGCCCCGAGTCGCTTTGCTGACCACTCGAGACATTAAAGTGTGCTGTGTAATACTGGTGGTGTCAGCGTCATTAAAGTCGCCCATGATGATAAACGATGATCGATCACATGACGATTGAACTTGGTCTACCATGGTGATGATGTGATCAGATAGCTGCTCCTTGAATTGTGATTGGGGAGGTGAGTACAACACACACACACATATATGTCATTCAGGAGACAAACTGAACTGGACAATCGAAGTTTCATCCACATAACTTCCAGACACTCGGGGACAAGGTCGGTAAATACCTCCGAAGCACTGATGTCGTCCCTCACAAACACAGCAACTCCACCGCCTAAGCGCTGTTGACGATCGCGATGAAAGTGACGAAAGTTCGGCAATTGGCAAGAAGACGCGGGGTTGTCAGCTGAAAATCAGGTTTTGGTAACAGCAATCAAATGATGGTTGCAGTGAGTAGATGCAGTGACTGCCTGAAGATCGCTAAATTTGTTGTTGAGTGATCTTGCATTGAAAAGAAGTACGGATGGTAGGGATGGATTTAGAAGCACATGTTTCGTGTAGATCAGATTAGAGACTGAACATTCTTGACTTTTGAGAGAGTGGCTGTAGGACAGGAATGCATCTGCGCATATGAGAACCAGCTCGACGACCACAGGGTCTGGATTTCGAAGCCTGCAAGATTCCAAGCGACTCAATGTTCGCTTATGCATCTGGGGGTAAAGGAATTTCGCCAGTCACTGAGCGATTACGTAACTCGTAGAGTTCAAGTCTGGAATAGCTCATTGTGGGACGCTCATCGGCCGTGACCGTGAACGACATGCAAATCATGCAGAGCAACAACAATTTGCATATGAAAGTGAAGGTTTGAGTTCCTGCTGCCAATGGTGTAGGTATAACCCTTCGTGTAAATCTGCAAGCCACAGAGCCCAACGTACCTTCGTGTTCAGGTTCCATACTATTCCTTTCGGCAAAACTGGCAAAGAGTCCAAATTATCACGCAAAACTGGTCTTGTGAGTCCTCCAACTTAGAATAAAAACATTGAATAAAAAAATTAACACATATATGCGGGGCTCGACACTAACTTTTATTTTTGGTGGCCCGATCGGGCCACCAAAATCATTAATTTTTATTTTTTGGTGGCCCGAAAGTAAAATCTGGGGGCCCGAAAAAAAATGAAGAAAAACATAAGAAATACTAAATCGGTCCTACTGAACATAGAAAATGAAATATTAAGTATTACTGAAGTGATACATGTACCCATGTCTAAAATAAATGAAGACAAAATTCAATCATCTTACCGTTATTCTGAGTTCTAAGATTTAGCAAATAGGCTTATAGATTATTATAAAAGTTGATGCCTATTTAGGTGGTTGAAACTTACGTTTGAAACGATAGAGTGGGAGCATTTGCAGACATTTGTGAACATCCGACATCTGTTTTGGCATTGTAAAGAGCTGGAAGTTACCGTTATTCATTTCTGATTGTAAAAGCAATTATCCAACATTTACTAGTATTTTAACACCGTTACGGAGCCGAATGTTACTATTAATTAGTTGGTTTTTTTTTTTCAAATGTAAAAGCAAAGAACTGACATTCATTTTAGCATCTTACGGAGCTGAATGTTATCCTTATTCATTTCTGAATGTGAAAGCAAACATCCCCAATTTATTTTAGCATCTAACTGAGCCGATTGATACCATTAATCATTTCCAAATGTAAAAGCAATAATCTGTTTTTCATTTTAGCATCGTACGGATCAGAATATTACCGTTATTCATTTTAAAATTAAAAAAACAAACATCCAACATTTGTTTTATTATCGTATGGAGCCGAATGTTACTGCTGTCCATTTCCGAAAGTAAAATTAATTATCTGACAATTTAGCATTGTACGGAGCCGAATTTTACTGTTTTTCATTTTTGAACGTCAAGGCAGACATCAGACATTAAATATTTTACCATCAAACGCAGCTGAAAGTTACTGTTATTCATTTCGAAATGTAATAGCAAATATCCGACATTCATTTTAGCATCGTATGGAGCAGAATATTACTGCTATTCACTTCCGAACGTAAAAGCAATCATTCATTCATTCATTTATTTATTTCCATATCAAAACATAACATCTACAAATATCAAAACACAATTGCCTTGGTACATTTATACATTTTGAATGGAGGGATCATAGAAAGCACACACGAGGCTTGTTGGAAATGATCCCCTACAAACAATTATCAATACATTTCAACTAAACATCTGACATTTATTTTAGCATCTTCCTTAGCCGAATGTTATTGCTATTTAGTTTCAAAAGTAAAAGCAAACATCCGACATTTATTTAATCATCATTCGAGGTTGAATATCATTGTTATTCATTTCCGAACGTCTTCTGCAGCTGATCTGTTATTGCTGTTTACTTCAAACCTGAACGTGAACATCCGGTATTTATTTTACTATCTAGGAGTTGAATATTATTGTTGTTCATTTCTGAACGTCAGAGCAAAATTAATATCCGACATCTATTTTAGCATCTTCCAGAGCTGAATGTTGTTACTATATACATTCGAACATAAAAGCAAACATGAGACATTATTCTTATCATTCACCTGAACGTGAACATCCGGTATTTATTTTACTATCTATATGGAGTTGAATATCATGTTTATTCATTTCAGAACGTCAAAGGGATCATTCGACACTTACTTTAGCATCTTCGGGAGCTGAATGTTGTTGTTATTTACTTTCCAACGTAAAAGCAAACATCCGGCATTTTTTTTTTCTCATCGTACGGAGTTGAATGTTATTAGTATTCATCTCCGAACGTCAAAGCTAACATTCCACATTTATTTCAGCATCTTCTGGAGCCGAATGTTATCCTTATTCATTTCCGAACGCAAAACCAAACATCTGACACTTCTTTTAGTATCATACGGAGCCGAACATTACCGTTATTCATTTCCAAAATAAAAAGCAAACATCCAGCATTTATTTTCTCATCGTACAGAGTTGAATGTTATTAGTATTCATTTCCGAACGTCAAAGCTAACATTCCACATTTATTTCATCATCTTCTGGAGCCGAATGTTATCCTTATTCATTTCCGAATGCAAAATCAAACATCCGACACTTATTTTAGTATCATATGGAGTCGAACCGTTATTCATTTCCAAAATAAAAAGCAAACATCTGACATTTATTTTAGCATCTTACGGAGCCAATTGTTACCGCTGTCCATCTACAAAAGTAAATGCAATTATCCGACTTTTTGGTGGCCCGATTGGGCCACCCAGATCTTCATTTCTGAAATTTTGGTGGCCCGACGCGTGTTTTTGGTGGCCCCGGGCCACCGGGCCACCGTTAGTGTCGAGCCCTGATTATATGGGTCAATACAGTCAAAAAATAAGAAATTTGATGAGAGAAACATACGCATGATGTTTGGTCGCAGTGATGACAGCGTCCTCAGAAGGTACAGAGGGTACAAAGGTACAAAGGTTGTGTACCTTCGTCACGCCTTTCAGAAGGTACAAATTCTTGAGAGTTTCATTCGGAATATGCTGTGCTCCAGAGGTATATCACAAGATAGTCCACCAGCTCTTCGCGCATATTCCAGGGGTGAACACAATGATGGACGACATCCTTGTACGGGGAGCTACAAAGAAAGAGCATGACCTCAGGCTGAAAGAAGTTCAATTCGATTCAATACAGTTCAACTTCAAATCAATTCAATTAATTCAATTTCATGATTCAAAGTTTCTTCATGGAACTTGGTACATATGGATAAACTTACTAGCAGGGATTATCTAGGGATCTTAGTGGTCATGGATCACAGGTCAGGGGTAAAAAATCAACGTTATCTCCTCAAAATTTCACTATTTACCTCATATTAATGGAATGCTTGTGAGATTTTTAATGAAACTAAATATCTAATACCGACAGTAAAAGGCGAAGTTGTTGTTGCGGCCTTCTATATTTCCTGTTTTAGTCCGGCATTGTCTTTCTCCTCCCAGGCCGTCTGCTCCGGGCCCCCGAGACAGGTGCCGTCGGCAGCGGGTCTTTTCTATACCTATGCGCTCCACCTCTGTGTCGACGTCGAGGATGACAAAGAAAAATTAATTAGATACTAGTACATGCATGATGCATTTTTGTGCGTGACGACAGAGCCGAGCATTTTAATATTCACCGAATCCTGTGCTGGGCTTCTGCTTTCTCGATTGTCCATCTTTTAGCTTGCAGAGACAGTGGGATACTTAAGATGATGGGGCGCAGCGAAATCTACTCGCAGGTGGGGTATGTCAGTGTGTGGCTTGGGCCTGCGCCTGTGCATGTATTGACAATGGTTCTACGCGAAACACTACCTGCGTGCGCGTGATATGGACTCTCATGTAGTAATACACAGCGCGGTTATACAAGGGTATTTGTGTACACTTCACCATTGGCGTGCCCAAATGAAAACAGCGAATGCTGTTATTTTATTTTGCACAACTGCAGGATACTATGCAGCTCACATGGGCGTAAATCCCGGGGGGATGGCCTGTACAATTATCCCCCCTGAATTTTGAGGGAAAAAATGGAGGAAACAGAAATGTGATTGTATCAAGTTTGGCATATTGCATGACGTGTGTACGCCGGCATTCAGACAGGTAACAGAGCTGAACAGTATTCTATCTTGTAGGAAAATGTATACACAATTTTCTCAGGTGCTCGCTCGCTTTGCTCACTCGCGAAGAAAGCGACATCGACATACACTGTAAGGTATGGCTCAGACGTTGACAACGTCAAATACACTGTAGTATAGGCCTACATGTTAACATCCTATGACGCGAGTTACTGGGGACCATCAGCAAAATATGCACGAAAACAAACAAACAAACAAACAACAAAAACTATATCGCCATAATTGAACCCCCTCCATTTCCTGAGTCATTATTGAGAAACGACAGTGACTGATGACTCAGTCAGGATACATCTATGGGCATACCCAGGGAAGATCAGGAGCGTCGAATCTATGGGGGGGGGGGGCAAAGGGGCATTTGCCCCACCCCTACGGAAGTGTTTAGGCAGACAAATCATTTATCCCCCAAGTAATTCCCGAGATGAGGACAAATCTCGAACTTTCTTAATGGAAAATTGTCCAAATATCGCCAGAACTATGCACCAGATCATTGTATTGCAATCATAAACATGCAAAACTCCGCTATACAGGATCCCTTTCGATAGACTTTGTACACTTTTGACGTTGACGTATATTAATTTATCAAAGAGTGTGGAGCAGATCTTTCACTTAATGAAAGCACCCTAATATGAAGAGGCGTCGATGGGGGGGGGGATGGTTCTTCCATAAAAGTGATGGGACAAACAAAAGCAAAAAATGTAGCTACAAACGGCAGTTTTTGGAGTGTAAAATGTCAAAATTTTAAAGCTCACTCGCTCCGCTCGCTCGCATTTAACCGCTATGCCATTCTCTTGATGTTGCTGCCAGTGACTGACAGAAGTTGAGCCCGGTGCGCCCCCCTTAATTTTCAAAGCGAAAGATATAACTACATTGTACAAACGGCAGTTTTGGGACTGTAAAATTTCAAAATTTTGAAGCTCGCTCGCTTCGCCCTCTCGGATTTAATCATTATGCCATCCTCCTGATGTTGCTGCCAGTAATTACCAGCAGTTTTCGCCCGGTGTGCCCGCTTAATTTCCAAAGCGAAAAAATACAGCCACAAAGGACAGTTTTTTAGACTGTAAGATATCAAAATTTTCAAGCTCACTCGCTTCGCTCGCTCGCATTTAATCGTTATGCCATTCTCCTGATGATGCTACCAGTAATTGCCCGATGTGCCCCCCCCCCAATTTCCAAAGCAAAAAAAAAAAAAAATACAGCCACAAACGGCAATCTTTGGACTGTAAAGTGTCAAAATTTTCAAGCTCGCTCACTCCGCTCGCTCGCATTTAACTGCTATGTCCTTCTCCTGATGTTGCTGCCAATGATTGACAGCAGTTGAGCCCGGTGCGGCCACCTTCGTTTCCAAAGCAAAAAAGTTAGCTGCAAACGGCAGTTTTTAGACTGTAAAATGTCAAAATTTTCAAGCTTGCTTGCTCCGCCCGCTCGCATTTAATCGCTATGCCATTCTCCTGATGTTGCTGCCAGTGATTGACAGCAGTTGCAACCGGTGTGCCCCCCCCCCCTTAATTTCCAAAGCGAAAAATATAACTACAAACGGCACTTTGGGGACTGTAAAATGTCAAAATTTTGAAGCTCGCTTGCTTTGCTCGCTCGCATTTAATCATTATGCCATCATCCTCATGTTGCTGCCAGTAATTGCCAGCAGTTTTCGCCCGGTGCGCCCCCTTAATTTCCACAGCGTAAAAATACAACCACAAACAACAGTTTTTTTAGACCGTAAAATTTCAAATGTTCAAGGTCACTTGCCTCGCTCCCTCGCATTTAATGATTATGTCATTCTCCTGATGTTGCTGTCAGTAATTGCCAGCAGTTTTCGCCCGGTGCTCCCCCTTAATTTCCAAAGCGAAAGAATACAGCCACAAAGGACAGTTTTTTAGACTGTAAAATATCAACATTTTCAAGCTCACTCGCTTCGCTCGCTCGTATTTAATCGTTATGCCATTCTCCTGATGTTGCTGCCAGTAATTGCTGGTAGATGCGCCCGGTGTCCCCCCCCCCCCCCAATACCCAAACGGCAGTCTTTGGATTGTAAAATGTCAAAATTTTCAAGCTCGCTCGCTCCGCTCGCTCGCATTTAACCGCTATGTCCTTCTCCTGATGTTGCTGCCAGTGATTGACAGCAGTTGCGCCCAGTGCGGCCCCCCTTCATTTCCAAAGCGAAAAAGTATAGCTACAAACGGCAGTTTTTAGACTAGAATGTCAAAATTTTCAAGCTCGCTCGCTCCGCTTGCTCGCATTTAATCGCTTTGCCATTCTCCTGATGTTGCTGTCAGTGATTCGGACAGCACTTGCACCCGGTGTGCCCCCCTTAATTTCCAAAGCATTTCTTTGTTGTTGTTTTTTAAGAAAAGAAAACAAAACTTTCATCAAAAGTGTGCACCAGATCGCTTAATTTCAGGTCTGAAAATGTAAAATCTTCCTCGTGTGGGAGAGGGATACCCCCCCCCCCCCCACATACACACCCTCCCCGGCCCGTTCGGTCGTTCCGCTCCCTCTCAGAGATACTTCAAAAACAAAAAGAAAAATATTTTCGTACTTTTAAGGTCTGACTTTCCGCTGAAAGTCATCTGACAAGCAAAAATAAAAAAAGCAACAAGAACAAAGAGTCTTCATATTTTTGCTGCCACTTTCCTCCCACTTTATATTTCATGCAAAAGAGTGGGACATCCGATCCCTGTAAAGTGTGTGTGTGTCCGGTTGTGGGCTTGTAATCGTGGTGATTGTGACCATCCCCCCCCCCCCCCCACTCCTCAGTACGGATTTACGCCGTTGGCAGCTCAGGTATAGTTTACTCTCAAGTCGGGTATCATTGTACTCAGACTGTTTGGGACGGCTAATTATGCACTTAAATTTTGTCCTTGCCGATTGTGCTCTTCCATATCAGATTACACACACGCGCCGCTGTTCATTCGTTTACTGCATAGCTGCTGTAAACATACTCATACATATTCATATATGTGCGGACGTGGGGGAAACCTCGCTTTGCCGACCGCCTATTTTTGAAGTTACCAGTGGAAATGGAATGGGTGGTTCCATGGTCCATCAAACCAAGTTTTGGTGATAAAGAGAAAAAGGAGAGAGCAAATGAAGCAAAAATATTTTTATGTCTCCCATAACGTGGGAAAAGAAATATCAAAGTTGGACGATCGTCACCCCTAATGGTACGTTATTTTGTAAACTCCCGAACGACCGAAGTTACTGCATGCAATTGCACAATGCCACACTCGGTGCTATATACATAAACGTGTGGGACAATGCTGCCACTGAGATACGTGTGTGTGTGTGTGCGTGTGTGTGTACGTACGTATCATGCACAAACATCATGACCGCGAGCTGCGGTGATTGGAGAGAGACCAGAAGACGCGTTACGTAGCTCTTTTGACCTCTCTTCATGCGCATGCGCACTGAGAGTGTGCGTTCATTCAGAAGCTCTCGTGGCTCGGACAGCCATATTGGGTTAGGAGATTTCTGTTGTTCGCTGACCCATTGAGCCAGTGCTATTCTCATTCGGTGTCACTACATTTGGTACAGAATGGGGGAGGCAGCGTGTTGCGTTCATCTCTGTACCGCACAAACCACTTGCCATGATTGTAAGGCTTTAAAGGGGAAAAAATACGAGGCCCTGAGACCCATGGATTCCCACGGGTGCCTACTTCTTAAACCTCGTCACTGTCCCTGCCGGAAAAAAAAAAAAAAAAAGACCAAACAAACACATAGTGTCCCGCATAGTCACCACAGTGTGAAACACACTGTGTTCACACAGTCAATCCACTGCGTTAAATTGGAACACTTTTTAAAACAGTGAACCACTCAGTGGAACACAGTGTGACAACACTATGGACCACACTGTAACCACAGTGTGATCTCAACTGATCAACCACTGGAATGACTGTATGAACAGTGTGTTTCACACTGTAGTGAATGTTGTTTCACTATGTGTTTCACTGTGTGTTTGACTGCGTGTTCACTATGTGTTTCATTGTGTGTTTCACTGTGTGTTTCACTACGTGGTTCACTGTGTGTTTTGGTGTGTGTCACTGTGTGTTTCGCTGTGCATTTCGCTGTGTATTTTACTGTGTGTTTCGCTATGTGTTTCACTGTGTCTCTCACTACATGCCTTACTGTGTGTTTCGCTATGTGTTTCACTGTGTGTCTCACTACATGCCTTACTGTGTGTTTTCACTGTGTGTTTCACCGTGTGTTTCACTATATGCTTCACTGTGTGTATTCACTATGTGTTTTATGACAGAGGTCACTTTTTATCTCTCACACATTAACTTCTGTCACTGTGTGGTATCTTTCACACAATGGCTGTTCAGCCACACTGTGTATTTTTTACGCACTGGTATTACCTGGTATTACCTTTCACACAATGTGGTATCTTTCACTCAGTGAGTTCAGAATTCACTGAGTGAAAGATACCACATTGTGCAGAGAGATCTCCATCCAGACATTCAAACACCGCACTGTGTACACTCTGTGGAGATTTTCCATACAGTTAACAACACTGTGAGTACTCTGTGGTAATTTTACATCCAGACTCAACACTGTGTACACTCTGTGGTAATTTTCCATCCAGTCTTCACACTGTGAATACTCCGTGGTGAGTTTCCTTCAAGTGCTGTCACATTGTCTAGTAGCTCTAATGCAGTTTACAGAAGAGTTATTTCCAATAATTAATTCGCTCGTTGTGAAGAAATAGAAATACAGAAGATTTCATGAAAATGACAAGCTTTCTTGGTTCTGGCCCGATTCCTGCATACTTTGATCCGCTTTAAAGGACAAGTTCACCTTCACAGGCATGTGTGTTTAGTGAATGCAGCAATATTAGTAAAACACATTAGTGAAAGTTTGAGGAAAATCAGACAATCTGTTCAAAAGTTATGAACTTTTGAAGTTTCTACTCACTGAAGGCTGGATGAGAAGACTACTATAGCTTAGGATGTCATATGAGTACAACGATATAAAGGAAATATAAAGAAAATTCAACATTATTATTTTCACTTTCCTCACTTAATAAAATGTCTTTTAATTTCAGCTCTTTCAGAAGGCAACAAGAATGATATTACCCTTAACATACGTCTGTGATAAGGTGAGGAAATGTACACTTTTTTTTTCTAAAAGTAAAATTTTGTGAAATTCTCTTTTTATTTTCTTTATGTATTGTGAGCTGTGACATCATACACTGTAGCAGTCTTCTCACCCAGCAGTAACTGCGCAGATTCTTTAAAAAATCATAACTTTTAAACGGATTGTCCGATTTTCCTCCAAACTTTCACTGATGTGTTCTACTGATATTGTTGCATTCACGCAATTCACATGTATATGAAGGTGAACTTGTCCTTTAACTAATGAAATTTCATTTTGTCAAACCCCCCAGATTGTTAAGATGCAGACTTGTAGACCACTACCTATACCTTAAAGGAGAAGACAAAAGTGCACAAATGTGTACTCTGCATCAATATAGTAAATTTAATATCAAAATCAAAAACACTTCTCTTATACAAATTGTACTACAAAATCAATCACAATAAAAATGATTTACAAATACATTGTACAGCTCACTGTAATATCTCTATTAAATGTAACTTGGCATCATAGTTTTTAAAGCTTCAAGGTATAAACTTGCCAGGACAAGACTTTTATGATAATCTATATCATACAAAAATAACAGGAAAATGTGATCAAATATTAAAACGTGCTTTATTCTGTAATTGCCCACAAAAATATTCTCTCGGTTTTATGAAAGAAAAAGCTGTGTATCAATGACAAATTGCTTGACTATTATGAAACACAAGTTTGCTTCATTTCCTGTTATTACAAACCAATTTAGGAATATGTTACAGCAGCGAGCTCTTGTAGCACATATCTTCATATTTCCTTTATCAAAACAAACAAACAAACAAACAAACAAACAAACAAACATAATCTTACTTTCAGGACAACAATAATTGAATAGACCAATCTTTGGTACATTTACCTCAGTAATAGCTACATCTGGGTGAGTGAAAACTTTTAAACTCTTTATGTGCCATGGCGGAAACCCCTTGCTTGCCACATTATTTTGAGACACCAACGATAACATGCTTTGAGAAGACCTTCTGTTTTTCAAGTCTATTTTACTTCTACATATTTTTGTTCAGCTGGACATATAAGTAAAGTTGTCGAGAAAATCCCAAGCTTTGTTGTGATGTAACGTTTATGATAAATCTATAATTTCAAATGACTCATATAGCTAAATCACTGTAAAGGCATGACTATGGCACACCAAACAGTGACAGAAACTTAGAATTTACACCTAAATCTTGGAGAGAACACCGCTTGTTAGTCAATCACGACATTAAAAGCAAGCTTTATGTGAGAGGAACGAAAACATGAGAAACGCTTTCATTGTACTGCGGCATCTGGCGATTTAGCGATCAGTTTTAACAGGTTTGTCATTTGGGCAGAATACATGTACTGTATGCGAAATTGGCACGCCGTCAACTGAGTCGGACGTGTGAACATGGCACATAAAGAGTTAATGATGGTTCCTTGGCACAATCAAGTATGTTATGGGGCTTGATTTGACTGACTAAAATCATTACAGATGATGACTTCTACATGAGGTGTGATATCAGTAAGACTGAGATCTGTGCACAATTCAACACCAGTTATGGTACTATTACTGGTAACCAGCTTTGTTTGCAGGCAGGTTTAATGATTACAATTTGAATCACCGATAATCAATAAAAAAGTTAGGCTAGATGTATTCTTTTTATCGACATTATACCTACTCAAGGCTACATATGTTATTAACTTTTGGGCCCGAAACCAGAAATTGACTTCATAACCAACCCTAGACCCCCCCCCCCCCAAAAAAAAAAAAAAAAAAAAAAAAGAACATGCAATGGAAAAAATTCATTTGCACTAGGCATACTAAATCACCTTATACTCAACAAAAGTGCTGGTGTGACTCACTAAACTGTATAGCTGTTCCAGGAAGGAATGTTGAGATATTGTATAGTTACCAAAATTTGAGTAATTGTATTTGGTTTATCTACTGCGATGGATTTGGACGTGCCGCGAAGCCGTACAAATCACACTTCCTTTTGGGTGAAGAGTATCCCAAACGGAGCCAGGACTACCTTTGACCAGGATTGCTGGCACGGTCATAGCATTTCCAGTTGAGCCAAGCCATCGCTCAGTATGTACGAATCTTCTGTACAGAATGAAAAAGAAAGATTGAAGACAGTATTAATGATGATAAAAGCATACAGTGTCATTTACTATTAGCATATAAAATAATCGATATTAGGATTATATGTTTCATAATTTATATCTTACTACGAAATTTCACTTGTTTGTATAAAGTGATGGAAAGTAATAATAAAAATATGTACCATATTACTACAACAGGAAAAGGAAAAGTTTTGTAAAATTGTTTAATCACAGGTGTTATATCAGGTGCACTGCAATGGCTGCTATTCTACAGGGGTAATTACCCTCTACAGTGTGTCCCAGAAAAAACGAAACCGGGTTTCCATGCAACTTTTTACTATCGAAATCATACATTTTCTCTATGAGATATACATCAATGGAAAGATAAACTCTTCTTCTTTCATTTGATGTACAACCTAATGTTCATTATTCATGCATGACTGAGTTGGAACAATGAAAAATGGTGTGATCAAATTTTCATTTGCACGCGCAAATGGTAAATTTAAGTGAATCTTTCAGACTTATGATGTTACGCTTTCAAAAAACAAAGTTCATAACCAAAATATTCATATTTTCTTCTTTAATATGAGATCTTTGATACGCGTCAAATATGAATAACGCATGCTTGAGAAAAATCTGTATGAAAGCATGCTTCATTTTTACCAATTCTACGAATAAGCGAAAAAACAAGCATTCAGCTCTCCCGTCTTAGCATTACACAGTGGGCTCATCTGCACTATTGAATTCACACAAAACAACCGCAGTGCTTCAGTGAATGTTCTGGGGGGGGGGGGAGGGGGTATTTACAAAGAATGCTGTATGCGATGGACAGCCCTTTGTTGTCATTTATTTAGAATAAGCCATGAGACATGATTACAGTCGGCAAGCGCAAAAGTGCAACAATGAACAAGGGATATTAATGATGAAATACTAGACTCAAAACTTAACGTGAAGTCCAACTTAATGTAAACAGATCAATCAGTGATAATACACAGTTGGAACATTGAACTCAAATTCTATGAACAATTGAACCTGTTTGACATTTTTATTGCAAATACATTGATTGACATGTTATGTTCTATGACTTGTGTCATTGCTCAGTACAGATAAATATGGATAGGTCCTAACAGTTATTGTCAAATGTCAAAGTATTGTGTATCCAATGTCTAGACCAAGTTAGGCAAGCTATTGCATATGACATGACAGGTTTCTTGTTCATAGACCAAAGATTTAGGCTATAGTCTACAGTCTAATAGTAGATCTAGGTCAAGAGCCTACTCGTACATGTATCAAGTAGACTACAGTAATAAAATAGTATAGTTTAGTCTCAACAGGTTCAAAGCTAAACAGGACCAAGACCAACAAGTGCTACTACTATAGTCTAGCCCTTATTGGTCCACATCTGAACAGGGCTACTTAGTGTATCCTTAGTCGGTCCAAGGCTAAACAAGACCAACAAGTGCATCAAGTTCATTGCTAGAAGTTGTTGAAATATAGGCCCAGTTAAAGTTGGTCCAACGTTTTTAATTTCAGAAGGACCTGGACCAACGAGCATGAATACCGTTCAAGTGTTGTATGCGGCGAGGTCTAGCCCAAGCACATCCTAGACCAAGTCTAATTATTCAGTCCAAGCCACAGTCAAGGACCTCATGCAAGCAGGTCCAAGTGTAATTGGTCTAGTTCTGGTTCAGAACATAGTCCACTCAGTAGAACAGGACCAGAAGCAATTAGGTCCAAGGTGTATTATAGTGTAGTCTAGTAAGCCCATGCAGGGCCAGGCAAAGCATTAAAGCTACAGTAATCCAGGACCAGGTGCAAGGTCCAGAATAGAGTCCAGGACTAGATGTAAGGTCCAGAGTGTAGTCCAGTTGTAATCAAGCATTACACCCATGCTTATTATTGCATTGATTCATGCAAGTGTTTGCAGATCTATTGTGATTGATGCATATATCAAGTGTGCTTAGTTTCCATGCACATTGTTTATCGATTTCCATTGGGTCCTGGACCAGAGTATTACAATATGTCCAAGTCTTATTGTATCATACATGACTGTGTTTTGTTACTGTACACCTTATATGCATCGTAATGTGTAATTGTTCAACCGATGTAACTGCACAATTGAATGCTCTTGAATGCATGGACGTACACTTGATGTAAGAATACTCACTTATTGTAAGAGTTTGAACCAATGATTACACTTGCTACTACTGTTCATATACTATAGTCACAAGCTAACAGAGCAATCATGGCTCGGATTCCTGAGATGACCTGGAATGTTAGCAATGTAGCGGAAGAATTTTAAACTCTTCAAACAGAGGACCGAACTTTGCTTGTTTGACAACGACATAGTAAATCATCAGAAACAAGCAACAAAAATCAAGATAGCTCTAGGCAGCGAAGGCTTAAAAAGATTTAATGCCTCGGGTATTTCTCCAGCAGAACAAGATGAACCAAACAAACTTTGGACTCAGAGGATCAGTTGAAAGTCAAGGTGAACTTCAGAATACATCGCTTGGAGTTAATGAGGAACAAGCAGAGGCCTGATGAAAGCATAGATGATTTCGTGAATAGGCGCCGCACCAAGGCCAAAGAATGTGAGTTCAGTCCTGATGAGCTATGCGAACGCCTTGTGGAGCTTTTCATAGCTTCAACCCCTATTGAGGCCTATCAAAAAGAGTTGTTGGACAAACCCAAAGGATTTAGCGTCGAGGACTTGATCGATGTAGGACGCAAGTACGAAACAATCCTAGCTAACAAACAGTGCCTACAGACATTACAAAACGGGCAAGTTGACTCCATCTGGAAGGAGTACAGGAAATGTGAAAATTGTGGACTCCACCATGCCCCAAGACTATGTCCAGCCTATTCGGCCGTAATCTGGCAGAACTGCGTATCTCCTTTAACACATTACGCCAGAAATCGGGTTTAAAGATTCAATGTTACACCTTTCTAAACTGAGATACGATGAGTTGCATTTTTCCTCTTTTCTTGGTCGTAATTGGTCTTAAGAATTTATTTCCAGCAAAAAAATGACAATTTGACCTTTGTAAGTAGTAAAAATACCAATTTAAAAAACTTACGCAGTTCTGCCAGATTAATCGTCGCCAAATTTTTGCGATCGTAATCTGGCAGAACTGCATATCTCTGGTCGCGTAAGTTAATTTTGGCCATGCGCGGGGTTTTTCAGGCAGAACTGCGTATCTCTAGGAGATACGCAGTTACGCAGTTCTGCCTGATAAGCACGTGTTTCATCAGGCAGAACTACGTATCTCTTTTCGTCGTCAATCATGTGCTTATCAGCCAGAACTGCGTATCTCCTAGAGATACGCACTTCTGGCTGATAAACACGTGGTTTATCAACCAGAACTCGTATCTCGGTCTATTTTCTGCGGGTTGTCTATCGGATTTTACCATCCACCCCCTTACTATTCAGCGGATGCAGTGTCAAAACAATTAATCTTTTAGATGGAGTACAATTGTATTGAAATATTTGTATTGTATAAAGTCATCATTATTGATTCACATTTAATTTCATTTTATCCATTCATTTGTATGTGGAAAATAACTTGCTTTCCACAAATGTTGTCAGTCTGTGTTCATGTTTCAGTATTATTTAGCGGCACAAGAAGTACTGCTACATCAAAAGCCTGGCTGCTGCTTGGGTTATTGTCGATCTCATGAAGCATTGCATTTGGATTAAGAATAATATTAGACTAGGTTCTAGATGTTAAGCTATATTGTTCATCAAGACTACAGGTACTACACTGTAGACCGTCTAGACCGTAGTCTATTCAGACCTAACGATACACTAACATGTTAGACATCTAGAAACTAGTAGAGCGGTACATAGGAATCTGCATACGATAGGCCTACTGATCTCATCATTATCCTACTCTATGCCCGAAGTAAGAGTATGCCTAGACCCTTTTGGCTGAAGGCCTAAACTCTATTTAAACTAAAGAATACTAGGAGCTAGGCCTGACTAAAAGTTTATTTACAGCTTTATTAGAAAAAAAATAGACCCTAGCCTAGGTCTCGTTTGTGTCGATTCCTACTGTAGGCCTAATTGTCACTACAGTACTAACGTTAGACTTAGAGTAGGCCTAGTAGTGTTCTAATCGTTACTATCTACACAGGCCTAAAACGTACGAGAACTCTTGAACTCTTTCTACTCGATTGTCTAGGTCTATGTAACATCCAGACGTCTATTTTGGGGCGTCATTATAACAGACTAGTAGATCAATGAAAATTAGTTTCTAGATTTTCTAGTCTAGACTCTAGATCTAGACTCTATAACCAGGTAGGGCTAAACCTACAGCTAGACTGTCTATTGGGGATCTAGGCCTAGTACTAATGTTATCTAGTAGATCTAAGAACAACGTAAAGCCTAACCTGCCTATCTAATGACTAACGGTAAGTCTATAAAGTCTAATGGCCTATAATGTCTAGTAATAGTCAATGTAAGTCACAGATCTAAATCTAAGTTTCAGATCTATCTCTAGGGCTAAATGGTTATAATTTAGCATTTAACCTGTAGATTCTAGATTCTTCATATTACAGACTTCAAGAATGTCTAGCCGAATCAAATCTAGAAAAATAGAAAACTGAGTAAAGACAGAATAACCGGCAATTCAGCCTAAGTTAAGTAACAGGAGGCCCCAGTAGTCTAAATAGGCCCCTACTGTTTACTGCACAACTCTACTGGGAGTACCGGAACGGTACCGGTATTAAAAAGTAAACTGTAACCAGTGTAAAAGTGTTAGTATTGGACAATTTCTGACGTCTGTAGGATTGGATCGAAAATGCCATCAATATGGACAGTATCCTAGATATTCATTAAACTTCTCGAGATCAATCCCATAGATCCAAGCCCACTAACCGCTTATTACAATGAAAAACAAAATAAGAAGCTTATGGTCAATGGATTACAGATATTGTTGTTCGCGTGACCTACGCTACCACACAGTACATTGATTTCACGTACACTAACAATGGACAAGTGCTGCAGCAGTACTAAGTAGGCCTAAAGTTGACTGGAGCGTGATGTCAGACAAGATGCAAACTATAACGTTTGTTAGACCTAGAAATGCTCTAGGCTTAAAAAACACTAGATTGTAGCAAAACTTAACAGTAAGGTATACCGCATATTGACCTGTTTTGAAGCCTGCCAGTCTATGAAGGGAAAGAAAGTGGCAATTTCCCCAAAGAGTAACGAGGGTTATTGCTTTAGCGTGACTGTCGTCGTGTACAATACACGTAGCCGCGCCGTACGACGTGTCTAGCCAGCTAGCTAGGCACTGCTAGCTTGAACGCGCAGCGCGTTCGTCACTACCAAGGTCGCGCACGCACGTGTTAAGATATACCATGTCCGTGTGGGATGCAGGAACACCTTGGTCCAAGCGTTGTCGTAAGTCGACTTACGCAGTTCTGCCTGATTAACATCGGAAAATTCATTACGTATCTCGACTTATGCAGTTCTGCCAGATTAATCGCCCTCTCTCCTCAGGAATTTTGCCAAAATTACTTTCTAAAACTAACTTTCCGAACCGAATCACAACTCATTTTTTGGCCCACTTGAAAGAGCATGAGAAAAAGCACACAAAACACTCAAAACATGACAATCGACCAAAATCGACTTAGGGAGTTCTGCCAGATTACGGCCGTATTGAGATACGTGCAATAGCTGTGGTACACTAGGACACTGGTCAAAAATGTGTTGCAAAGGAAAGGTCAAGGCGAGAGTTGGACCAGATGGAGAAAATTGCGTCATCAAGAAAGTTGATCACCACACTGATTGAGGGAACTCGATCGCCACTGCTTTGAAGAAAGATAGATAGCTCAGAATCTGCCTCGACCCGCGGGAGCTGAAATAAAGTTTGAAGCGATGCCCTCACAAAGTTCAGATGCTGGAAGAACTCAATCCTGCGTTCTTGGAAGCCAGATATTTTTCTAAATTAGACGCAAAGGCAGGGTATTGTTCAGTTCATATCGATGAAGCATCTCAAGACCTCACCACATTTACATCACCCTTCGGAAGATACTGCTTTGAATTCGTAGACTGCCATTTGGCTTATCAGTGAGCCAAGACATCTTTCAACAGAGGATGGATTCAATCATTGCACATGTACCAGGATGCGTTGGCATTGCTGATGATGTTGGAGTCTTTGGCAAAACAGAACAAGAGCATGATGCTAATCTATGGCGACTAATGGAGGTTGCAAATGAGGAAGTCCTAGTGTTCAGTAGTGCCAAGTGTGTGGTCAAGACACAGAGCATCAAATTCTTTGGATCACTGTACACAAGTCAAGGCGTACGCCCAGACCCTAGCAAGCTAGAGGATGTAATGCCTTCTCCACAAAACAAGGATGAACTTTAGAGGGTACTGGGAATGATGACATACACCCCTCGCCCCTCATACCGAACTATGCAGTGAAATCGGCAATCCTGCGGGAATTGATGAAGAAAGATGTGCCATTGCTATTGCATGAAGATTATGAAGAAGTGTTCCAGTCCCTGAAATCAGAAATTTCAAAGGGAGCCTGCTTACAGTACTACAAGCCAAATGCCCCAACAGTCTTGGAAGTAGATGCATCAAGCAAAGGATTGGGAACCTGCCTACTTCAAGATGGAAAGCCAATTGCTTTTGCATCAAAGAGCCTCTTGGAAGCACAATCCAACTACTCAAACATTAAGCGGGAGACTCTCGCTCTGGTATTCGGCATCACCCGATTCCACACGTACCTGTTTGGCAGTATCTTTGCAGTACACACAGACCATAAACCACTGGCGATCATATGCCGCAAGCCCCTGAGGAGTGCCCCACCGAGGCTCCAGAGACTATAAGTCAAGATCCAAGGGTACGATTACAACGTAGTGTACAGACCAGGCAGTCAGATGACTCTTCCTGATACACTGAGTAGACTACCGAATTCCAAGAAGAAGGAAGATGTCCAAATCGATCTCCACGTCGATGAAGTACTGATGGTACCAGACACTGACGATGACCTGGCATGTTTCTCCACGTCCCAGCAAGCACAGCTGCAGGAGAAACGGCAAGAGATGCAATTAATGACCTGTTGAGCAGAACCATTTAAGATGGATGGCTAGATGAGATAAGACAAGTGCCAAACAGCATCAGAACCTTTTGATCATACAGAGATGAACTTGGCATTGTCAATGGCATCATATTAAAAGAAAGACAAGTCGTGGTACCCGAGTCACTTCAAGCAGATATTTTGGAACAACTCCATACCAGTCATATTGATATCGAGAGGACCAGACGGCTTGCCAGAGACACTGTATATATTGGCCAGACATGAACAAAGATATCGAGAGGATTGTCAAAGCCTGCCAAGCATGTCAAGAAAATCAGAGTCAGCAGCAGAAAGAGCCACTTGAACCGCATGAAGTTCCTCCAACTCCTTGGACGAAGCTCGCTGCAGACTTGTTCCACTTAGATGGTGCAGATTATCTCCTCGTCACTGACTACCACTCCAAGTTTCCTGTCATCAGGAAGATGCACAATACATCGAACACGTCAGTCACCACTGTGATGAAGGAAGCTTTCAGCATGTTCGAGTACCCGTTGAGGAAGTCTCGGACAATGGACCGCAGACAATTCCAGGAAATGTGTTCGAAATGGAGCATAAAGCACACAACCTCCGCACCGCGATACCCCCGCTCAAATGGTCTCCCAGAGAGAATGGTACGCAAAGTCGCTTTTCAAGAAGTGCAAACAGACTGGACAGGATGTCCTAGAGGCAATGTTGCATCTCAGAGCCACCCCACAAGCTGACCTGCCATCTCATGATGATGTGCGGATGGAAAGTGAGGACAACACTTCCAGGCCGTAATTTTGGCCACGCACATACTGATGTGCATGGCCAACTCCAACAGAGAAGGGAGAAAATGAAACAAGACCATGACAAACATGCTGGCCAAAGTGTCACAAGTGTGTTAAGAACTAAGATCGTATGAGGTGACCACACCAAACGGTAAAACCCTCAGATGAAACAGGTCACATCTCAGAGAGCTGTTCACAAGCCAAGCACAGAGTGACATCTTCCACCACCACTCCTGATCCATGGATGTTAGACCTAGAAGAGGAAGAAGCACAAAACACAGAAACAAACAGCCACACACCACATACAGGCAATTCAGATAGAAGCCAATATGCACAGTCAGACAGACATACATACACTACACGCTATGGTCGTCAGATTCATCGACCAGATCGCTACAGAAATTACCCATATTAAACATCTTACACCATACAAGGTGTAATACAACATTGTGTGAAATGTTTTGATAATGTACATATGTTGGATTTAATCCACCCCAAAAGGAAAGGATTATAATTGTTTCGTGGAAGGTATTCACCAGCCAAGGTGTATGTAATATATATATATATATATACACTTGGTGATTCTATCCTTCTATGAAGAGTGCTCGATATCCTCAAAGGAAGAGCTTTAGACAGAAGTATTGCAACAAGTTCACTCGGTTGACATCAGGTACATCCGTATTTTATTGCTACTCGGAGTTTCATGCCACCTTCAATGAAGGTGGCATGAAACTCCGAGTAGCAATAAAATACGGATGTACCTGATGTCAACCGAGTGAACTTGTTGCAATACTTATATATATATATATATATATATATATATTGCTGATGGTGCATAAGTATGTTTAAAATCTGCATTTAAAGGTAAGGCAGTTCACTTAGGAAGCATGAAGTTCAATAGCTTTGATCAAAAGAAGATCAAAGTGTTTTCTTTTATGAAACGATCTATTGGTTTTGGAATTTAGAGGTAGAATAACAATTTATTGTATGGTTATACCTCAAACAAGCAGTTTTGAGTCAACATGTGTATGCTCATTTGATGAAAGTGAAGTACGCAAACAACTACACAAGGAAAATGGAAGTAATCTTGCATGGGAACACAGAGACTAGTGGGAAGGCACACACTCCTGTTGCCAAGCTGCAGCGCATTTACCTAAAGGAATGCTACAACACACTCGGAGAGGTGGAGAGGCAGAACCGCAAAGTCAAGTTACGAAATTTCTCCCACAAATGGTCATTTTAGGTGACACCCATATACGCATGGCATCGCTTGACCATTGGTGCTGAACATTTTTTTCCTTGTACTATTTGAATGTATATTAATTTTTTCGAAACTCGGAAGGTAATTTTTGGGTTGGGATGAGGTGACAGCATTTTTTTCACTTTTCTGGCCGGGAAGGTGTGGGACAGCGATAAACTATATAAAGTGAGAACAAATTTAGTATTTCCGTATAGTCTTACCCACTTTACGCTCCATGGATATAATATTTTTTTTTTTATATTGTATTTGGGTGTGGGAGGGGTGTCCGAATGTCCTAATGTTTTTTTTTTTTTTGCTGGAAATTTAATAGGCATTGCTTTATTATAACAATCTCCTTAACATAACCCAGAAAGTCATGAATATCGCTGCACAATGACAGCGTAACCACAGTTTGTCTATTCCATGACTGTAAGTAATATTTTCTTTGTTTAACTTATCCATCTAAATTGTATTCTATTTGTGGTATAATTATGTTATGTAGTCTTTACATTTATGTTTATCCATATTTGAGCTGCGCAAATAAAATTCAAACTTCAAGTTCAAAATTTCATATATCTTTTATAACTGTAAAGCAAATTAAAGAAATGCAAAAACTTTTCACAACATGTACGTAAATTCAATTTCAGTTTTCCCCAGTGTACAATGTAAGACAGTCCAATATGTGATAAATTTGCTGTCATAATACACTGACTTGGCAGGGATCTTCATATTTTACATAATTATTTATAACAATCTGTAACTATCCAAAAATATCCGCAACTTTCCGTAAATAGTAGCAACTCTTCGCAAGTGTTCCGAACTATTCGGAAGTATATGTGACCGTGCACCTCAAAACGAACATAAAGTCGCACACACTGATTTTGTGTGAGGACTGAAATTAAGTGAAATGGATCACCTAGCCGAACTTCACTTTTTCATATTTTCTGAAAGAGCGGGTCTTCTTTTACATTATGCTAAAATTTGGTATCATAAAACGGGCAGGAATGTGTGTTTTTTTAGCAGTTTATCTCGAACATTTGTGACCCGCTACAACAAAAGGGTCCTAAAGTCGCGCACGGTCGAAGCCGTGAAAATCGAGTTTGAAGTCAGAGCATCAAAATTGGTCAAAACTTACGATTTTATGATTTTGACATATTATTGTAGTCTGACATATCTTCTATTATCTGTCAAAATTTTGAAGCAAAAAGGTGAAAGGAAAGACCAAAAATTAGCGTTTTTCTGGGCCATGTTTTTTGGCATTTCAACGAAGCAGAAGCCGGTTCCAAAATTTGGATTGGGCGCCCACAGAGAGGCTCCGCCCCTAACAACGACCAGAGTGATCTCATTGGTCAGTTTGCTGCTTGCTGCTAACCGAAGTGTGAAGCTCACACACTGCCCAGTCGACTGGTGCGTGCAGGCGGGGTGCGCTATGCCCAGCCGCTTCTCGTGGCATCCTGGTCGCTGATTGGTCGGTGAGGAGACCGCCGACGATGTGCTTGAATGAGCATCTCGGGAGTTGCTAGGGCTTGCCTTCTATTGTCCGGAGGTGAAAACTGACTTGCGTGTCCCTTGATCGCGATTGCGTCGCAAGGAAAACTTTTAGGGTGCTTTTCTCGAAACAGTGATTTCCCAGACGTCTCGACATGCTCTCTTTTAAATATCGATATCTCCGCAGCCGATTATTTTTATAAGATGTGTTATACATCAATTTCAAGCAGAAAGATTAGGAAATTATGCCATGCAATTTTCAAATAACTGACCTCGCCCAACTTTAGGATCATTTTGTTGTAGCGGGTCACATTTTTGGTAGAATAATGTGATTAGGTGTGTCTTTAGAATCCCTTTTTCATTTCTGAAAAAAACCTTGTCCACACTCTTCACTTTCAACTCTAATAACTTTTGAAAGGATAGTGCTACTGCTTTGAAAATTGGCATTAATTATGGACAGAATGTGTTAATGAGGCATGCTCAATTTCAGTTTAATCTGATAATCCCTTCATTGTTTTTACTCTGGTGGTTTTCTTCCTGTTTTTTGTCCCATTCATCGCACAACCAGCACGGTTTGGTAAAGATTAAGCGCTTGAATAGACATTGTACTTCAGAGCATCTTTTCTCAGTTCCCACTTTTCCTGAGTTTGTGCTTTCTTTCCAATATTTAGATAGGTTAGGAGAGTCCATTTGATTTGAGTTATATATCATTTTAAAGCTTAAATGAAGTCTGTTCTTTCAGAATATGGTCATAATTAAAAATTCATGTCTGGCGATTTTTTGTTTGTTTTAAGGTGCAGGGTCACATTTATATGCAAGTTGAAAGAACAAAATTACGTGCCAATTCGTGAGAATATCCGCAAGTGGATGCAAGTATTCGCATTTGGTCGTATCTCTCCGTATCGCGCGCATATTTTTTCCCCGTATGTTTTGTACAAATGCTATTGGTGACAGCAAGGGATCCACGGGTGTCCGCAGGAAAAAAAAAAAGACTTATTTGGACGTAACGCCGGACGCAGAGCATTATGTGACTGGGGCCTTACGTAGACACACGAACGCTCACACACAACACACATACATACGTAGGGCCTACGTAGCCCACGAACACCAAACCCCTCAGATACTCATGCAGGCACAAAACTGCGCCCACAAACACGCACCATCACATACCCTTTGATATACACATACAACCTGCCACTATATACCACATACACACGTACGCATACAGGCTCACGTATACACACAGACAAACAAACCACTACCACTATACAGCGTGTCCCAGAAAAAACGAAACCGATTTTCATTGCAATTTTTTTGGATCATAATCATATATTTGTTTTATGAGATATGCATGAATGGAAAGATTTATTTCGCTTCTTTCATTTGATGCACAACTCATTGTTCATAATTCATGCATGGCTGAGTTAGAACAATAAAAAATAATACTACGTAATTTTCATTTGCACGAGCAAATGGGGACTTTGGATGATTTTTTTTAGGCTTTTTCGGCAATCCTTTGCAAAAATGAAATCATGGCCTTAATATCCGTTCTTTTACCTTTCAAATGACATCTCATGCGTAAAAAATGATCTACGCCTGCTCGAGGAAACCTAATTTGAAAATATGCTTTTTTTTTACTCAGAAAGATGGATAGTAATTAAGGAGTCAGTTAGCTTTCCCGATGCCTGCCCGACTTGGCAGATAACAATGACCTTCATGCTTCAATGAATTTACACAAACATAAAGAGAGGGGTTAAAAGGGAATGTTAGAGACGGTTCGGAATAGGGTCATTAATTAGCACACGATCAAACCACAGAGCAAGGGTGTTCATCAGCGGAATGTGAAGGGGGAGAAAAGTAACTGAAAAGCCTTCCGAGCCTCCCCCCCCCCCCCCCCCCCACACACACACACAACAGAACAAAACAGAAGACGACTTTCTGCCCTGCACTTGTACCTTTGAAATGTACAAAGCAAGTTCAGTGATAAATAAAGTGAAGAACCCTCTCTTTCTCTCTTTCTGCTTCCCCTCCCCCTTCAAAAACTTCAAAACCTTGTCACTGATGAAGGACTGCCCACGCTTGAGAGAAATGTAGAGAGGAATGAAAACAGTGAAATAAGTTTGAGGTATAAAATCATCGAAATGTGTATCATTGTTTTACGATTTCACGTACAGTATAGCCATTGGATTGTGTGCAGCCTGAGAATACTCACGATATTAGTCTTTAATTATTGGTTATGTCTCATAGCTTATTCTTAACAAATGAGTATCTGAATATAAGAACGGCCCAAGTCCATGGAAGACCATTTCGAGTAAACTTAAAAAAACCCTTCATATATCTTTTTAATTTGTCCAATAATATTCTATTTAACTGTGATGGGAAGGCAACATTGTCTAAATTAGAACATATATTATTATGACAATTAACATTTACATTAATTGTGGAGAGGCCATTGTGTGTGATGGACTTTTGTCGTTCTTTGAATCATATGGACTTGGGTCGTTCTTTGAATCATATACATGATATTCTGCTATAGAGATGAGAGAAGGATGAGAGAGGGTGCTATGATATGAATGTAAGAATGACCCAAGTCCTTAAGATTAAACTCATTCATTTCAGGCACTTCCGGGGGTAATTAGGATTTATCGTTCATACACAAGATGAGTCCATGCATAAGCTACAATTTCCCATGTCAAACTGAATTTGGCCAAAAATTGGACTTGGGTCGTTCTTATATTCAGGTCTTCAAATGACAACATAGGGATGTCCGTCTCATACAGCATCCTCTGTAAATACCCCCCCCCCCCCAGAACATTCACTGAAGCACTGCGGTTGTTTTGTGTGAATTCAATAGTGCAGATGAGCCCACTGTGTAATGCTAAGACGGGAGAGCTGAATGCTTGTTTTTTCGCTTATTCGTAGAATTGGTAAAAATGAAGCATGCTTTCATACAGATTTTTCTCAAGCATGCGTTATTCATATTTGACGCGTATCAAAGATCTCATATTAAAGAAGAAAATATGAATATTTTGGTTATGAACTTTGTTTTTTGAAAGCGTAACATCATAAGTCTGAAAGATTCACTTAAATTAGCGTAAATTAGATTAGAGCCCATTGTCTAATGCTATGTCGGGAGAGCTGAATGCTTGTTTTCTTCGACTATCCGTAAAATTGGCAGAAATGAAGCATGCTTTTATCAATACAGATTTTTCTCAAGCATGCGTTATTCATATTTTACGCGTAAGGTCTCATATGAAAGAATAAAATATGAATTATGCAACAATTATGCAACAAACTTTTTTGTTTTCTTCAATCAACAGCCAATCTCTACAATAGCGCCCTCAAGAATATGATAAATTACCTGACTGGGAAACCTCGTAGATTCGTCCAGTTTAGATTATTCTGCCAATTTTTGTCAAGTTTTCATTTCAGGTTTGAGTTTCTTCAGTTTGTCTCCCTCTACTGTCTACAAATGAAAAATGTGTTAAGATCGCAACTGCTGATCTGTAAATTAAAGGGACTGTACAGTAGTGGTTGAGGTAGGGGTTCATGTTTTGAACATTCCTAAGTGAGATAATGAAAAGCCTTTTATGAAATATCAAAGAGCATGTAATTTTAAGAAGGGTTCAACGTTTATTTGATGAAAATTGGTTTTCAAATGGCTGAGATATCTAAAAAAGTGATAATAATAAAAGGCGACATGCCTCAACTTTATTAGTATCTCTTTGTTTCACCTTGTTTTTGGATATCTCAGCCATTTCAAAACCGATTTTCATCGAATAAACTTTTGATACCCCTTAGAACTGCATGCTCTTTGACATCTCATAGAGTGGTTTCTGTATATCTCACAAAATGTTTAAAGCCAAAATCTTCACCTCGACCAGAACTGTACACACCCTTTAACAAACATGTCGGAAAAAAAGGAACCAGTGGGACTCGAACCTGTCATCTACTGCTTTCGGGGCAGCGACACTACCACTAGGCTGTCCCTGGTTGCCGGCAGTGACACGGTGAACATGGAACAAATACCCAAGCTCCAAGATTCCGACATTGTTATGTTAAGTAGTCCAAGGCGGACAAGTCATCAGATACATGAAAGAAAGATATTATTCGGAGGGGTGAAGGTTCAGGTTTGAGTTTCTTCAGTTTGAGTACATTTGTATCTTCAGTTTCTTCAAACTGAAGGAACTTAAACGTGAGCCTTCACACCTCTTCTTTCATTTAAGTTTTCATTTATTTCTTAAAAATATGCTTTCAAATCCGACGTATGCCTGTAGGACAAGATTATCTGGACATTATTCTCCCCGCCCTTCTCTGGTAATTCATGAAACAACCAGGACCTACAGCAGTACTGCGGGTAGGCCTATATTTTATACCATTGTTTATTTCATGAGGTCAGCGCGACGGGGAACATGTCATTCTTTCATAAAAGTGGGCGAGACTCTCATAATATCAATCAATTATTCACAAGAAAGAAGTTTACCTTTTTTTGGTATCTATACAAAAGAATAGATAAAATTAATGTGTTCTAAAGACCGCTGGCATTATTGATGTATGAACCTATAGGTATTATAATTGCAACAAAACAGTGAACAATGCGATTGAGTATGTCAAGTTCAAGTACAGGAATGCTACGTTTACCTCATGTTCCCGGCAACCCCCGTTTAACCAATATTCTCCTAGCCCCAACCCCAGGTGTTCAAGTCTTGTTTGTTGTAGTCCTCGTACCAGTGAACATCTTTAGAGCTCTATCATCCGCCATTCTCACGGCTTCTGGTCACGCTAGACAACACAATCCGTCGCGTGCCACTACTGACCGCCTCCAAGTTTTCTTACTGCTTAGTACGAGCTGTCAGGCTAATTACATACTACTGTGCTCTCCCCGTTTTATAACGACTTACAAAGTTTCTCATTAGGACAGGGATTCCTTTGACATTTTTAGACAGTTTAACAATCTGACAAAACATTCACTGCAATCACGGTGTGTCACGTTTACGTTGCCTCAAGGCCATCCCGTTTTTTTTCCACGGTGGTTTGAAACGTGACTGCCTTGGCCACAGGGAGCATGGTGTAAACGCAACATCACAAAGCAATGTTTGAGACTATGGACATTTGAGATCAGTATGCGACATTTGATTTCCCATTTGGGACATTGTTCAGCTTCTTGGACATCGATTTGGCTATGCGACTTTTTAACTGCCTAGTCTGATATTCCATATGCGCTTTATGGACATGTCATACCTCCATGGATATTTGAAGTGCCTATAAGACAACCACATTCTGTTGTGGACATTCATTCGGTTATCACGATGCACATATGGACATTTGAATTGCCTTTCTTTCTGTGTTCAACGTTCAACCATTCGCAAGAAAATTGTACTGTTCCTTTTACGGCTTACGTTAAAAAAAAAAAATTCCTCAGTCTTGCTTTTGGTTAAAAAAATAATGCATGACAGCACAGCTTGAAACTTTACATTTGTACGAGAAGCTGCAATGCTTTAAAAACAAAATGTTTTGTTTGCAAAAAGCGCTCGCTCATTGCTGTCTCAAAATTATGTGACACGAAGGGATTTCTCACCATGACACACACCGAGAAATATTCAGGATTAAGGTTGAAGCCAGTGGACATTTCACTAAAAAAACTACAATGCTCAGTAATGAATAAAAAATAGTGTTTTTGCAGTTCAAGGAAACGCTGTCTATATGATGCAATTAGACAGTATATCCCTAGAAACTGGATATTCATTTCGGGTATGCAGCATCTGAACTCCACAGTCTGATATTTGGCATGTGCTACATGGACGTTAGATACCTACATGGACATTTGAACTGCCTAGATTGATACCAATATCATTTGTTGACATTATATTGCTACATGACATTTGAACTAGCTATGTTGACAGTTGGTTTCGATCAGTGGATATTTGACCTGGAAAACCTATAGTACACCGTGTGTGTTTAAACACACGCATGTCGAAGCGGTTTTGTCGGTCCCCAGAGACTTTACACGTGAAGGCGATTCGCTTGGCACTGAGCCAGATTTGGCGAGCGAGCTCGGTCCTCCCGTTTTATTCTCTGTAGGGTATTTCGGAGTTATCCTTCACAGGGTATTTGCTTGGACTGCCAATTACGTAGGATATGTTTGGAAATGTTAACTTTTGATACATACATGTATATACATGTGTCTATTCCTATATGTATTTTTTTTAACCCATTGAAGAATACAAATTCGAATTGTAGCATTTGTGTTAACATTTGGGCCCATTCTGTAGCCAAGGCTATAGCTTCTATATTTTCCATTGATCTCCCATCATAGCTCTCAGAAAGAGACTTTCTAGTAAAGCTTGTGGCGCTGCACCCTCCTTGATTGGGTTCTCTGGCACTGACAGTGTTAAGTGTTTGCTTGCATGTAACAATAATTCAGACAATTACACAGAGAATGGACCTTTTCTGGTTTTAAAATACATTGTTTGTAGTACATGATTTTGTCTGCTGATTAGCTGAGTTTGAAGAAAAAAAATTGTCGTTATATCAGCACAAATTTGTCTTTGTTTTTCTTTGTTTTCAGGCCCGAAAATTATCTCGCAATAACCGGAACTTCAACTCCCCATAGGCTAACATACGGAGTGATTTGGGACCGGACTATTTATCTCGTTATAAGCGGATTCTCGTATCCGATCTAGCTATAAAGGGATTTCCCTGTACATTGTAGCACCCCAATTTTTTTTTTTACTCTAGTGGAATTCATCTTCATTGTAGAGTCAAACCTACATGTTTGTATCTACAACGGCCACCAGAAGGGAACATAAAAAGGTGTCATTTATATACAGGTTGTTTAAAATGCTTTTTCTCTCCGAGGGAATTGTTTGTAGTGCTGTATATACGGCAGGTGGCCGCTATAGACAGGTGGTCACTAAGACATCTTTTTACTGTAAATAATTGTGGTACATATTATGTACAATGGAGTGTATATTTATGATAAAGAGTGTTTGTGTATTTATATTCATACTGTTTTATTCACCTTATTTTACCTATTCTATTATTCTGCATAGCTCCAGTCATTTCATCACGGCATAGGATCTACCTTGTCGGCCAGTGCACTGCAGGCCTACATCGAGAGCGTCTGCATACTGCCACATTTTCAGCCTCTACAGACGGCACGTATTTCATGCGATCACTTTTGTGCTGGATCTCCTCCAGTACAGGTACGACAAGTATGAATATTTTCATTTTCTTTCTCAAATTATGATTTTCAGATGCTACATCTTTGCATGTTTCAGAACAGTGGGGCAAATGACAAAAAAAAAAAATCCATCAATTTGAACATATATTATTATTTTTTTTTTTTATATTCCACATACTAAGAATCTTGTTATAGGATTGGTCATTACATCACCTGAGAAAAAAGTTCGTTACACTCTATGATGATAGCCAGTTTGTTTCGCTGATCTCTTATAGTCTACGCAGTCCTAACGCGTGATATAACGCACTTTTATTTCGGTGATACGCGCGGGGCGTGGAGCAAATTTGTTGTTTTGTCATCTACGTGCATACGTCTAAAGTAACATGTATACGTAGCCTAGCTAAGCCCTGAGGATACCTGAAGACAGCTAAAACGATTTCAGATGTGGAATAAAATGGGAATATCTAGGACCCTAGATGTAGAATATAAAGCAAATAATCAACTTTTGGTCTCAGGCAGTGAGACACAAACTATCACTTCCTCGGCGATCTGAATGTGTACGCTATCTTTCCTAGCTCAGCTACGCTTCGGAAAATAGCTACATCCTGATCACCTCGGAAGTGATAGTTTGTCCCATTACTTTCACCAACATTTCAAGATTCAAGATTCATATCTATTTTCACTTCCTTCAAATAAACAAATGATATACAATGCATATGTACAGGATATTTGTAAACATTGCAGAATGTGATTTAACAAAGTACATATGAAAATGAGTAGCAGATGAAAAAAACCCCGCAAATATATCATTGTTTAATATACACATAGAGCGTATAATACAAGTTAATTAAGGATGGGGATGGAAATGGAGGGTCACATTAACAAGCAAAGCTATTAGTCTGGTAGGAATGGGGGGTCCCCATGCACCCCCCGAACACATTTTTTTAACTTACTTTTTTGTAACCCTTAGGGTGTCTAGTTAGTGAATTTTTTTGTTCCCAAGAAAAAATCGTGTCCCATGGGGGTCATTGGTTATGTTTATGAAGGTGAACTTGTCCTTTAAACGGCATTAAAATAAATGATCCCAATATGTATGCTAATTCATTTCACTCATTTTTTGTTAACATCGGTCCGGAACTTGCTACTGAAATTAGCAATACTTCTGCTCATTTTACAGATTATCTTTTTGACCAAAATCAAGAGTCTATTTATTTTAATCCAACAAGTCCCAGTGAAATCATTAGTATCACCAAATCTTTAAATAGCTCTAAATCTTGTGGTTTTCAAACTTCATTTTCATAATGAAGATACGTTGATACATATTGACATTGATGATATCCCATTAGAAAAGAAAACGAATTCAAAATTTCTAGGAGTATATATAGATGAAAGTTTGACTTGGAATGAACATTTACATTATGTTACAACGTGTATTTCTAGAAATATAGGGATAATTTCCAAGCTGAAGTTCTTTCTTCCTCGTTCAACTTTATTTCTATTCGAGTAATTCTGTGAAGTTGGGGCACAAAGTGTTACATTTTAGCATAACTCAATACTAATTATGCTATACATATATTGTTAATAGGCTTTACATTTGTATTGATACCATACATTTTCCTGGAAATTTTGCGCCATTCAGACTCAATTTTGATGAAGTTATTAAAAAAATATGTAATGGTGTCCTGTAGCATCGTGACGTGTCCATGTAGCATCGTGATAGTTAAAATCTGGTGCTAAAAGACAAATTAATGCAATTAGCTTGACCAAAATTTTATATAATATGCATAATTACTAGATTAGTCAGATAGCTAAATATCTTAACTCTCCTTTCCACAGTTTTACTTTTACAAGAAAATTACACAATGTGTCACTATGCTACATGGTGTCCTTCAAATGTAACAAAAAGGACATCGCGTAGCATCGTGATACATTTTGTAATTTTCCAATCAAAACTGTGTGCAGGAAATTTGAGATATTTAGCTATCTCATTCATATCTTGTAAATGCATACTGCATCAAATTTTGGTCAAGCTAATTGCCACAATTTGTCTCTTTTAAAAATAGGACCAAATTTAAAAAAAAAAAATCATGATGCTACATGGACACGTCACGATGCTACAGGACACTGTTAAATATTGTTTAATAACTTCATCAAAATTGAGTCTGAATGGCACAAAATTTCAAGGAAAATGTGTGGCCTCAATGCAAATGTAAAGCCTACAAATAATAAATGTATAGCGTAATTAATATTGAGTTATGCTGAAATGTATTTTTTGAATATCACGATGCTACATGGACACTGCCCCAACTTCATGGAATTACCCATTATATAATTCCTTAATTCTCCCATATATAAGTTATTGCAATGTTGTATGGGGTACTTGCGGCTCTACCAAAATAAATTTTATATTCAAATTACAAAAGAAAGTTATACGTATTTGTACAGGATCGCATTTTCTGGCTCATACTGATTCTTTATTTCATGAGCTTAAAACATTGTAAGTTTTTGATTTGAATATTATTCAAGTAGCAGTAATTATGTTTAGATATATACATGATCAACTTCCATCATTGTTTGATAACATGTTTAGGTTCAATACTTTTGTCCATTCGTACCCTACTCGTATATGTAGAAATTTCCACCTTTTGAATCCCAAATTATGAGTGACACATAAATTTATAAGACATTCGGGTCCGGACATTTGGAATAATCTCCCGGATAATATAAAGTCTTGTTTAAGTATTTATTCTTTGAAAGCTTCCCTAAAACGATATTTGATACAATTATATTCTCCAAACCAATTGAGCTAACAAATATTTATAGTATAGATCAATTGTCATCTTATTGTCAATCTCTATTTTCTTCCTTCAACTGCATCTTGCACACTCACCTGCAACTGCACTGCACTCACATGATCACCTTCCTCCAAGAGAGTTATGTCGTTGGATAGTCATTTTATGAGGCCTCCATCCATTTCAAGCTTAATCGCTTATGATGGTGGTCTCCTGCATTCAATGATCTCTGTTGTTTACTGACAAATACTGTATATCTTATTTTATGTTTCTGTGTATCTACATTGCTCAATGCAATCACCTATGTGTATCTATTTATGTACTGTTATCGATTGATTTCACTGCACTTGTTATTCTTTGTTTTTGTACTTTTTGAAGTTTGCATTTAAATTGCATCTGATTGAATGCAGAAATAAAAGCAAACAAACAAAACATACAAACAAATATCCATTGTACAGTGGACTCCCGTAATAACGAAGTCCTCTGGACCAGTGGGTTTCCTTGAAATTTTGTTTTAACCAAACAAAATTAAAAATAAAATACATTTTTACATGTAAGATGCATAATGTTGTGGCCTGAGTCTTTACTTCATTGTAACTGGAATTTTGTTATAACCTCGTTATAACGGGAGTGCACTGTAAACTGTGCACATCAACAAAAATTAAGACATGTGCAAACAGAATTCAGTGTCTTTATGAAATATAAACATGTGCACTTTGAACTTTATTCAACTGCGGGCAATGTTAATCAAAATGTTGTGATGAAATGACATACACTGTAATACAGACCTGTGGGACTGCATCGATCATGGTGCTGTACTGCTACACATACACACTGTAAGTTATGACACATACATTATTGTAGTACCACTGTTGTAATATTGCGAGAGAAATTAGCCGTGTCCCTTTTCAGCTGAATAAAATAAATGTGTGTGTGTGTGGGGGGGGGGGGACACTTTGGGGCTGTACTGTCTAGGGGCCCGTACAGGATGAAATAGCTGGCATTGATGTTTTGGATATCTCTGATGGGTATACTACTTCCATTGCAAAAGAAATTAGCCGTGACCCTTTTCAGCTGAACAAAACCAATGTGGGGGAGGGGGACACTTTGGGGCTGTACTGTCTAGGGGCCCGTACAGGATGAAATAGCTGGCATTGATGTTTTGGATATCTCTGATGGGTATACTACTTCCATTGCAAAAGAAATTAGCCGTGACCCTTTTCAGCTGAACAAAACCAATGTGGGGGAGGGGGGCACTTTGGGGTTACTGTCTGGAGCCCCGTGCAGGATGAAATAGCTGGCATTGCTGTTTTGGATATATCTCTGATGGGCACTACTTGCATTGCACAAGAAATTAGCCGTGACCCTTTTCAGCTGAACAACACCATATGGGTGGGGCCTTTTGGGGTTACTGTCTGGGGCCCCGTACAGGATAAAATAGCTGGCATTGCTGTTTTCATGATAGGTACAGCTGTACACCCAAAGGAACAATATCCACCAACTTTTGTCCATGACCCTCTTCGGCTGAATAAATGCATTTTTCGGGGCCCCTTTATGTGGCCCCTAGGCTTACGGTACAGGATGTGACCTGCAAGCAGTGAATTGGCCACATCCTAATATGATGAGACTATCAAACAGTGTGACCATTTTCAGCTGAATAAATCTTCTGGGCCCCCGGTCTAAAAGAGCAATTCTTCTGCCACAGCGGTTTCTTCGGATACTATGGCGAAAAAGACTACAGAATTTGAAAGGATTGCTGGCTAAAGTGATCGTCCACCTCCCTTCTACTCTCTCACCTAACAGATCGGTTTCAAGCTCACATCAGTCAGCCCAGTGGGTCACAATGCCCACTTCCCTACCTATCAAGGAGATGCATATATGACTATCAAAGAGAGCATGACAATGACTATTATCAGTATGATGAAGAGGGTAATACTATGTTTATCCCAGCCCAAAGGGGAACATGAGAACATCTGATGCAAATGCGCCCTTCCTCGTCACAAAATTTGCACGTCCAAGTGAGGTTGGTGAGGCTGTTGATGAAAATGTTAAACAATCTGTCACGTACATGCTAACTCATCAATTGGAAGAAACCACTCTGGAAGAGACTGCCAAGAAATATCCCTCCCCTAAGAACTGCAGCTTGCTTGATGTACCACAAGTTATCCTCGATTTGGGAAAATACAAATTGGGCACAAAAAGCAAAGACCTGAAAATCCAACGGGTTCAACACTCTTTCTCCAGAGCTCTTGTTGCTTTCATGCGCACGACTGACTCAATGAATATCTCAGAAGAGTAGCAAGATGCTCTTGCTCTACCCAGCAATGCTAATTTTGAGCTGAGCTGCATCAGACAACACCTCATCAAACCAGACATGAAATGCAAGATTAACTCAAACCTTCAACAGAAGTTGGGAAATTCTTGTTTGGAGATGACTTGCCCAAACAAGTAAAAGACATGCAGAAGCTACAAAAGGCCACAGCGGTGCCATGAGGGGAAAAATACACAGGAATTTCTGAGGGCGTCGCAAGTTTCATCCATATTCCCACAACAAATAACAGGGGTGGTATTCTGAGACCGTTTTATCTCTGTTGTAAGTCTGTTATAGCAAATCAGTATTCTGAACACCGTTTTATCTCTGTTGTAACTTGTGTTGTAACTTCTGTTGTAACTTGTGTTTTATCTTGCGCACTCTTTGCCTGCGCATACCATTGTCTTAGGGTATGTGCATGCGCGTAACAGTGGGCGCAAACCTGAACACCCATTAGACTACACGGTATTCTGAAAACTGTTTTATCTTCTGTTGTAAATTATGCCCCGTGCAAATTTCTGCTTCTGAGATAAAACAGGGTGGAAGGTGTTTTAACTCCGTTGTAACTTTCGCTTTAACTTATGTTAGATAGTGAAATAATTCATTAACTCAATATTGTGGTATGCGAGTTCAAAATAAGAAAGATATACAAAAAATAAAAACAATGTATGTACAGAAAGGCAAAAGATATAGCAGTTTGACAAAATGTAAACTCATTCCACAATACAAAATTTGGTAACAGTAACATTGCTAGTTCATACGCGTAGCATAATTATGCACATACAAGTGTAGATAAAAACACAAACACATGAACAGAAAGGTTACCGGCACCGTCGGCACTAACTTGTTTTAAGCACTATTCATTTCAAAAATATCTTTCAAAATATTAAATAATTTTTAATATGACTTCACTATCTTCACCAATAAGAATTCATTATCAGTACCTTTGGGTGTTTCAAAATATTTATTGCTGGGGACGGCGCGAATCCTAAGAAAAGTATTAGAAGTCTAAGGTTCCATGATGGAACTTGACGTGATAATGATCTTCAAGAGATATCTTGTGAAGATAGTGACAACAACAACAACAATAATAATAATGATATTAATAACATGGCATTGCAAGGGCTTAACTTAATTTAGAAGCGTCTAGTTCCCCATAAACCATGAAATTTGGGTTCCTCTTATGAACACCAGATATCTTCTTATTTTTTAGACAAAATTTCAAACAAAAAGACTCAATCTGAGATAGCTTTGCGAATCCCCTACTGCACCAACTATACGTCAAAACCGGTAAGAGGGCATAATGATCAAGCTTCTGTTGTAACTTTATTTTATCTCTGGCTATCTTTACCTGCGCATACCATTGTCCTATTTGTGCGCACACCAGAGAATGAGCGCTTCTTAATTAAAACGCGCAGAGTTAAGCACGGCGCATTTGCCCAAGGGAGCAATCTTATTGGTTGAAATGTCTTAGATGCTACTTCTAACAATATTTCTTATTGGATATGATTATTGCGATGGGCGTGGTTATCATGACGTACAACACCGTTAAAACAGTTTTCAGAATACCGATTTACAACTGTTTTAGCGATGTTATAACTCACAGACTTACAACACAAGTTACAACACAAGTTACAACAGACTCCAAACGGTGTTCAGAATACCACCCCAGGACGCAGGCTGGACATCCTACAGGGAAACTCTGCGTTCAGGAACCTCAAACCGGGCTTTCTTAGGCATATGCTTTCAGGGTTAGCTGCTCAGATGCCAAGTGGCACCTCTAGCCCCAAAGAGCAGACCTCCGCCCCACTCCTCACTGCAGAGGCCAGGGTCAAGCCAGGCTCCAAGGAGAGTCTGATGGGAGCTTGCCTTGAAGAGGTATCAGGCATGTGGTTGTTGGGTACTTGGGTGATACCATCATAGTATGAAAAGGTGCAGAGCTTACTCATAAAGCAGTTCAAGCAACTACAGCTGTACAAGTTTGTTTTCTCAGTTTGGATTCCCTGTACACAGAAATCAGTTCTTCGACCAACTCAATTCATTCAATTCTTATAATTTACTTTGAACCACTATGCAATGACCATCTCACTCCCAAAAAAGAAAGAAGAATTATAAAATTGAGGCATGCCAAGACCTCCTTGTTAAAAATGAGCCATCAGTCCACATTGTTGCCAGAGTGACTCGGAAAATCACTGCTACATTCCCAGCTATTGAGTATGGCTCACTCCACTATCGCTCCGTAAAAAGGGGTAAGATTAGTGCTATTTGAATAGGAATAGAGGTCATTTTTTTTTTTGTGACTGTGCATCATAAGACCAACAAAAAGTCGCACCCTTCAATTTTATGTGATAAGTCAAAAAAGGTGAAATGGGTCAACCGAGTCAATCTTGAGTTTTTCATATATTCTGAAAGATCTATTTTATTTCGTGAGTTTACGCAAGAACTCACAGTGAGAGCCCGCTCAACGCGCGCGCAGTCATATCGCTTCTTCGCACGTTTTGCACGAGGGGCTAAGTTCCCTCATCGCAGTCTAAATCAAGTTTTATTCGTCCTTTTAACTGTGCATCGTCGCAATATCTTATCATATTGTGGATTGTTATTATTTATAGCTCAGTTAGAGCTGACTTTGCTTCGGAAGTGGATTTTTATTCACGAGATATCGCGGGATGGAAATTCCGCTTTCCGCTCCCCCACAGCATACAGCTAAGCCTGTCGTGGGTGGCACCACTAGTACGAGCGCCCTGCATACAGCTAAGTCTGTCGTGGCGATGGTGACTACAGCCGTGCATCATGAACCCAAGTGTTCGCCGGCTATTAAGGCTCCAACAAAGAAAGAAGGGAATGGGAAAACCCTTAACCCTAACTAGGCCGGGCTATTTAGGTACATGTAGATGATAGAGCCGGGGGGGGGCCTCCCAGGCCCCCCCTCCAGATCTCGGCCGTCGACCGCGCGATCGCGACGAAAATTGGCACACACATTGCCTATGATGTAATCTAAAGGACCATGAAGTTAATTTTTTCAAAAATTATCATTTACACTAAATTATGCTAATTTATGCATAATGATGCATGAAATCAAACAATTTGGTATAAATCACTAAGTAAAGCTCAAAACATGCACATTTTTTGTGTAAATATTCTTTTTAGTGTCCTTAGCAAATGTAAGAGAAAAAAATTGCGCAATCAGAAAAAATTTCCTAAGTATTTTATTGTTTTTTGAATTTCTTATGTATTTCTTTGTTTTTTCGACTTTATGTTTTTCATTGTTTTTTCGATGAAATTTGTCCGCGACATTGTTCTGATCAAGAAAATGTGTTATTAGTTGATTTTAATCAACACAACCCCCAAATAATCATGCTTTTATGAAATTTGCCTGTAAACACAGTTTGCATTGAAATTGTACACGAATTCACGTTTTATAGCAATTTTTGGCCTGACATGCATGTGCATATTTATGCGCAACTTCGGAACCGCGCGCCCGGGCATCGCAAATTTGGTGTCAAAAGATGCGGGAAACTCGAAAGAAAAAAGTCATGAAATGTCGCGGCGATAGCTTCTCGCGATAGCGATACATTGCGCGAAACGTCGAGGGGGGGGGCCTCGGAGGCCCCCCCCGGCCTAGATAGGGTTAAAAAACCCACCAAACCAGGCCTAAGTAAGAAGGCAGCTCCCCCTAAAGAGAAGACGGACGCGGAGGTGCTTTCCAGCCTTTCTAAACTCGAATCCATGTTTGAAAAGGTCATGGAAATACTGCCGTCTCAGCCTACTCGTATCCAACAACAGCAACTATGTGCCGGCCATGTTGGCACGGCTTGTACCGCAGAAAACCACGGTGGTGTGCCGTTTGGGGGCATGGATGTGTGTGCTACAGACGATAGTACGCAAGCGCGCGGTACGCTGCACGACGACCACGGCGGCAGCAGCTACAGTGGGGATGAATGCGATTTCCCTGCGGCGGCAGCGGGTTACGCACCCGCAGAGCTCACGGGGCGGCCAGTACAAGTGCCATCCTTTGCTGCAAAATTTGCAGTGTCCGCCTGTGTGGGCAACCCTATCAATGACGAATTGGCAAATTCTACAAATTATCTCATCTCCCATTGTCTGGAGGAAAAATCTATGGAAGAGTCAGTGGCAAACTACCCAGCACCGAGCAATTGCCCCAACTTACTAGTCCCTAAAGTCAATCCAGTGATTTGGGATAATGTGACACAGACTACGCGCAGCAGAGACGTTAAGCTGCAGAGAGTACAGAAATCTCTTACCCGCGGGCTGTGTGCGTTCCTACAAACTCTTCCTACTGACTTGAACGAGGCGCAACAGGACGCACTCGCTTTACTCTGTAATGCCAATTACGAGATGAATTGCCTGAGAAAGGAGCTGATCAAGCCCGATATGAACGCTGCTTACGCACATCTGTGCAAGCCTACTACGCCCGTGACCGCGTTTCTATTCGGTGATGACTTGGGACAACGTGTAAAAGATCTCAAGGAGGAGAATAGGGCTGCCTTTAGTGTGGTTAAAGGCCAGGCTAAGAGATCTACTCATCAGCCGTACCATCCATACAAGCGCACGGCCAGCGGTGGATTCAGCCGGAAGCAATATCGGAACGCAGGCTGGCTCGCAGCTGGCGATACATCCAGGCCTTTTTTAGGCCAGCAGCAGCGGGGATACAGACATTCAGCCCCGCACACGCAGACTCGCCCACCTCCAGCTCATGCGCACAACCGGGGGCAGAGCTACTCGACAGCAACCCCAGCCAAGCCAAACACTGTGTCACGGAGAAAGTAACTGCACTACCCAAGGAGGTAAGTTGCAGGCCTAGCTCTTGTTGTGGAAATACACAATCTACTCACACTGTACAGTCAGTTTTTGACATTGAACATGTAGATGTTCCATTAGACCTGCCCGTTGGAGGTCGATTGAGGCATTATAGCAAACAGTGGAATCATATTACCACTGATCCTTTCATACTTGATGCAATTAGCGGTTACAAACTTGAATTTCAAGAGGCGTATAGCCCACCTCATAGAGGTAAACCGCCTTACCACTACAGAGTGGGTAATGCTGAGGAGAGCAATATTGACATTGAAATTCGAAAACTGGCCGAGAAAGGCGTAATCGAAGAATGCCAGCATGTGGCTGGAGAATTTGTGTCCAATATCTTTACACGCCCAAAGAAAAATGGGGACGTACGCCTAATTTTAGATTTATCGGACCTCAATGACAGTCTGAATGTACAGCATTTCAAAATGGATAACATCCATACGGCTACAACCCTAATTTCCCCTGGTTGTTACCTTGCCTCAATCGACCTTCGAGATGCCTACTACTCTGTCCCTGTTCACTCCTCATATCGCAAGTATTTGAGATTTGTCTGGCACGAGAAATGTTGGCAATTTAAGGTACTCCCCAATGGCCTTAGTACAGCGCCTAGGCTCTTCACAAAGCTTATGAAGCCGGTGTTCGCAAAGCTGCGACAGGCAGGCCACCTGGTTGTGGGGTATTTAGATGACACACTCATAATCGGTGAAACTGAATCACAAGCACTAGAAGCAGTGCAAGCAACCACAAAACTGCTCTCTGACCTTGGTTTTGTCATTCATTCAGAGAAATCTATCCTAGAGCCTCAGCAACGGCTCCAATTCTTGGGGTTTATCTTGGATTCGGAAAGCATGACTATAACGCTCCCGCATGAGAAATGTCAAAATATCAGGGCAGTATGTGTGGAATTGCTAGGGAAACAAAACCCTACTATCAGGCAGGTGGCGCAGGTCATTGGGAAACTGATTGCTACTTTCCCTGCTATTCAATATGGCCCCCTCTTCTATCGTAACCTAGAAAGAGACAAAATTCTTGCACTAAAATCAAGCAAAGGGCATTTTGATAGACCTATGAATTTGTCTGAAGCTTCTAAACAGGAGTTAATGTGGTGGTTCAATAACATTCACTGCCAGTCGGCACCAATTAGTCGAGATCGGCCAGCTTTAGAGCTACGTACTGACGCCAGTGGGCAAGGATGGGGTGCCACTGATTTAAGCAGTGAAACTGGCGGTAGATGGGATGATCAGGAGATAGTGCATGCTCAAAACAATGAAATCAACTATCTTGAAATCTTAGCTGCAGGACTTGGTTTGAAGTCATTTTGCGGCCACCTGCATGATACACATGTGCTCATTAGAACTGACAACACAACAGCTGTAGCCTACCTGAACAATATGGGAGGCATTAAATCTCGAGCCTGCGACAGGGCAGCACGAGACATTTGGGTTTGGTGTAAGGAAAGGAATATCTGGATCACAGCAGCCTATTTACCTGGTCGTGACAATACAGAAGCAGACAGGAGATCTCATCATTTTAATGACAGAACAGAATGGATGCTGAATAAGAAAGTTTTTACTGATATCACTAAGAAATGTGGTACTCCCCAAATTGATCTTTTCGCGTCCAGACTCAATAAGCAGCTGCCTGCGTACATTACGTGGCTGCCTGACCCAGATGCGGTTTCTGTGGATGCATTCACTCTGAATTGAGGTGATCTGTATTTCTATGCATTCCCTCCTTTCTGCCTCATCCCCAAATGTCTCCAAAAAATAAAAAACGACAAGGCACATGGTCTCTTGATTGTCCCAAACTGGCCTACGCAAGCGTGGTTTCCTCGCATGAGGAGAATGCTTAAAGATGAACCACTCTTAATTCCTAGACACAGGAATTTGATTACGCAACCAGTATCTGGGGAACCGCACCCTTTACACGCTTGCCTTGATCTGTTATGTTGCAGGTTTTGAAGCTGCCGTTCGAGAACTCTGGCATGAGCAGCAGAACGGTGGACATCTTGGCAGCATCTTGGAGGGCATCAACCCAAAGACAGTATTGTACATATATAAGGAAATGGAGAAAGTTTTGTACACTTAAGAAGGAAAGTCACCTTCATGCCAAGATTAATTTTGTTTTGGAGTTTTTTACACACATGTTTTATGAAGAGAACTTGAGCTATTCAGCTATTAACTCAGCACGGAGTGCACTTGCTACCTTTCTAGTGTTAGAGGATGAACAATTTACTGTCAGCACTCATCCGCTTCTCTCTCGTTTTATGAGAGGTGTGTTCCAGCTCAGGCCCCCAAGGCCGCGGTATTCGGAAATTTGGGACGTGAATATTGTTTTTAGATATTTGAGAAGTCTAGCTCCCGCTAACTCGCTTAGCTTGAAGCAATTAACGATGAAGCTGTGCATGTTACTGGCCTTGATATCCACCCAGAGGGTACAGACTTTGCATTGCCTGAATCTGGACAGCATGATTCTCAAACAATCTATGGTGTCATTCAAAGTTAATGAACATCTTAAGCAGTCTAGACCTGGGAATTTTGGATTGGACATACTTTTGAAAGCGTACCCCCCAGACAGACGTTTGTGTGTAGTTACATACATTAAGGCCTACCTTCGGAGAACCAAAGAGATTCGAGGAGAGGAAAGTCATCTCTTCATTAGTTTTCGCAAGCCTTTCAAGAGTAACGGCACAGACAATTTCTCGATGGATCAAAGAAATCATGACTGGCGCTGGCATTGACACCACAATGTTCAGTGCACATTCAACCCGAGCAGCATCTAGCTCAGCAGCAAACAGGTCGGATGCACCTATTCCTCTGATCCTCGCAAAAGCAGGCTGGTCAAAAGAACGAACATTCCGTAAATTCTACAACAAACCTCTACTAGAAGAGGGACAGTGCCTGTCACAGCTCATTGTGAGGGAATAATGGCTCAGACCCAGGTAATTTGAGCTTACATTTTGCTTGCCATTGTGCATGCTTGAGTTTGTTCAGTTGGAACAAATGTGACTTCTGTGCTACAAAATCTCACTGTGAGTTCTTGCGTAAACTCACGAAATAAAATAGAAAGATTAAACGAGAACTTACCTGTTTGAAGTTTGATCTTTATTTTATGAGGGAGTTGGAGAAAGAATTCACAGTCCCTCCTCTCCCTTCCCATGGCATGAATACTATTACAAAATGTATAGATCAACTTCAAGTAAGTTCTCAATCTTTCCACTCTGACAGAAGTCACATCTGGTTGCTACGAAGTATGACTGCGCGCGCGTTGAGCGGGCCCTCACTGTGAATTCTTTCTCCAACTCCCTCATAAAATAAAGATCAAACTTCAAACAGGTAAGTTCTCGTTTAATCTTTCTATTATTCTACATTAATCCTAAGTTTGGGATCATAGAATGTATGGAAAAGTGCATTTTCAGCATTTTTCTATTACCCTTGTTTTGTAAAGTAGTGAGACAAGCAGAGGCCCCTTTTCATTTTTTTTTTGAAAATCCTTTGTACGCTCTTCACTTTCAACTCTAATAACTTTTGAAAGGATGATGCTCATGCGTTGAAAGTTGACATTTATCCTTGACAGAATATGTAAATAGAGCATGCTCAATTTCAGCTTAATCTAATAATCCTTTCATTGTTTTTGCTGTGGTGGTTTACACCCTGGTTTTTTTTTTTGGTTTGTTTTGTGTTTGTTTGTTTTTTTTTTCATTTATTGCACAGCTAGCTAGCACGGTTTGGTAAAGATTAAGCGCTTGAACAGACTACTTCAGAGCCTCTTTTCTCCATTCACACATTTCTGGAATATGTGCTTCCTTTCCAATATTTAGATAGGTTAGAGTCCATTTCTATTGAGGCGCCTTGGCAGATTACATGTTCCGGCAAAACCGCGGCGCCACCGATGAGCGTTCTTTTTTTGTTCCACCGGGGCCTTCTAAATCCTTCCTTTCAAAAGCCCGCATCGCGGCGCTTTTACATTTGGGCCGTCAACAGACCGCGGCGCTTTTAAAAGGGGCCGACAACATAACAAAAGCTGTACGTCCAAGAGCCCCGTTTTATTTAAACCAGAGCGGGTTGATAGATAGAGTTGCAACACTGGGGTACAAAGGTCACGTCAAATAGTTCCCCCTGGTCGTCGATGTCGACGAATTATTTCTACAGGGTTTTCACATAGGCGCGCAGTACCCGGACCCAGCAGCACTGTGAGATACCATTGTTGCTTGCGACGGGAGTGTGACTTGTTGAGAAAAATGTCCTGTTTTTACGGCAATCATGTAAACTTAATGATGTAGAGAAAGGAGTACTTACTGTTGAAGTCAAGGAAACGGATGCAAACAACCGGAAAGGATGAAATATTTTCAGAGTTGTTTTAACACTCCTGGATGATGTTGATGGGCGAACGTCAAAATGTAAAGACGGAAATATCTTGTAGTCCCACTCCTTTACAATTGTTGTTGTAATTCAAAATCCCGGGTTGTGGGTCTTTATTGTTGTTATGACGACGAGGGGAAGCTATTTTGCACTCTCGCGCAAAACCCATGCGCGGAGCGCTTAACTCTACTTTGCGCGAGCCACGGAGCAAAATAACAATGAATGCATTGTTTGCGTCATAATAGGGTACACGGTTTTCTAAGGTCTTATCGACATCATACGACCAGGGGGAACTATTTTGAGGGATTGACCAATCAGCGCGAACTTCCGGTGTCGCAACTCTATCTATCAACCCGCTCTGATTTAAACAAGGTAGCGCCCTCTGCGTCAGCGTTTGAATAATGCCGTCACATAATAACACACTGCATGTTGTATTGTACGCGTAGCCTACATGTTGTATCAGCTGCCTTTCTCTGATCTCCATGGTTTGTGGTCTTACAGTTCGTCATTTTCAAACGTGAGTGACACGACAATCTGAGAGTAAGAAGGGCACATATCTTCCCACCTGGAGGTTATGAATGGATCATGACTACCAAATTAGGTTCAGTGTAGGACTGGCATGTACCATTACCAGTTGGATTTGAATTCTCCAATTAACAAGTAAATTATGATTAAAAAATGATGCGTGAGTGACACGACAAATTTTGGACATGGGTTTCTGACCATTAACGGTTATAGCTGGATTCGTGCCAAAGTAGTACTCCAAGAGAACCACGAGTACTAGTGCATGTACATCAATAGTGTACCTATCTAACATATATAGTCACAATCAATCCCTCCATCTCTGTTGTAAATGGTTCACCCTTACGTGCCGTGAGTGACACGACATCCAAAACGTGAGTGACACGACAAGTGCAAAAATTCCACAAATATCTCAACAATGTAACTTTTTTTGGTATTATGTTCATGGTAACTCTGCACTAATAAACAATTTCTATTCTAATGAAAACTAATGCACACATTGTAAGACTACAACAAATGTTCAGTCATAATTTTGCACTATTAAGGATTTGTAGAATACTTTATTTCTTCTACACAATCCTTTCTGGGATGAGAAAAGTCTGTTTAGAAAAAATGGTTTGTTTGCTTCCACATCGGCTTGAAGCTACTAAAAGTGTTTAGTTGTAGTTGGTTCATTGTGGGAGAAGGACTACCGCTGTGACTTAATTCTGTTCTAAGAATGGCTCTCCTTTGCTGCACTCAAAGCAATTTTGATGGATTCTTGTCTTTTCAGAAATTGCATACTCCAAGCACTAGCCTCTTAACAGATCACTTAGTAAAGTCTGACCACAGTTATCACTTTTCTGGATTGCTCAAAAATCAAGGCAATAGACTGCATGGCACATGAATGTCTTCGCTTGCTCAGTACAAAATGATTTCTAAAAGCACAAAACACTTGATTCTTTTGCAAAGTAATATAGTAATTCAGGACATAAATGTTGCTATGATACAACATTATTTTCTACAAACCAAAATACAGTTGCTAGAAGGAACAAACTGTAGACTCTGAGGAAGGGGTATTTCCAGTCACATTCCTTTTCATTTCCACATTATTTGAATGATGAAACATAAAATCATCATGTAAATAACTGGATTGAATAGTAAACTGATAATGTCTTTTGTATGCTCCTAACACAACTTGCATAGAGTGACATGTTTGAGCACATCTCTCTTATCTGACAAAATGTGTCGAGATGGCTACCAGTCATGACATGGTCAGATATTCACAATGTAAGTTGGAATGTGTTTCACAGACAAATCAGACAGCAACTGACCATAACAGGGATGTTTCTGTTTCTCTTATCAAACAATGTTTCAACTCACAATCTTGCCAACACAGTGTAATCACTCAGCATGATATGCTGTTGCTGTTACATACAGAGTTGTAGGTTACATCAATTGCCTGAGAGTTTCATGGTAAAAATATATAGATCTACAGAAGATTGTAATGGATGCAGAAGATTGGTCAAAACCTTGTTGAACAGTGCACTTATTGCTGATGAAAGTCTCACATCAGTGTTTAATAAATTATGCAAGGGCTCGGGCACTCATTATGATAGATCCATATTGCAGTGTAGAATCCAAACTATTATTCTCAATCATATTAAACTTTACCTTTAAATACTTTTTCTGCGAATGTATAATGTCTGCAGCATGGCGATGAAATGTCCACAGCACTTTTTTTATATTGAATTATGCAGGTTTTTAAAGAACTGTGTGATATCACACTTTAGCTTTGCATTTGAATTTAAAACAAAATTTGACCAAAACTTGTATGTCAAAAATAATATGGACATGGCACTTTGAAAGAGGTTGAAATTTGATAACAGATATTATATTTTATCAGATACCAAGGAGGATTAATCAGCTGAAAGTCATTTTATAGTGAAAATTTCTACTTCAGAAGATCTACATGCAAATTTTGCCAAATATGAATATTTTCAGCAAAAGACACACTATTTCAAAAAGCTGAAAAATTCTTTTTTTTTTTTGTTCCAAATTGGACCAAAAATTGTTATATCGGTTTGCTATGACCCTTCCTAAATACTATCTTTCTGGATATTTGTTTATTATTTTTGTTTTTTATTATTGGGTTTTTTTTCTAAAGTGGAATGCCACATGTAAAAGATATGGTGCCGATTTCAAACACAAACACGCTGTAACATGCAGATGAGCTCATCATAACCAGACTATTCCTGTTGCAATGGGCAAATTTAAAAATAAATAGGAAAAGCTACAGGAGGCCTACTCTTACCAGGGATGACATTTGATTATATTCATTGTTTCCATTTAGTATAATGTTTTAATGATTAGTTTCTGTCCTGATTTGTGTACAATATGATATTGTGAGTGACACGACATATCGTGAGTGACACGACATTGTGAGTGACACGACAGAACTTTGACTGTAGATTCTGGCTTTGCATATTACAAATTGGACAAACTTACTACACATGAAATTAGGTATTATGAAACTGTATTTGCTCCTGTATTGGGGTAATTTGATTTTCAAAATACACAGCTCTAGAAAACTTTTTATGTATAAAACGTGAGTGACACGACAACCATTTTTGAAAACTTTGAAGCCCTCATTTGTCCATAAAATTATTTCTGAGAATATGTAATGCTATTCAGAGGATAAATACAATACTAAGGTTTTATCTTATCAACAAATACTCTTCAAATACAAATATTTTATCATGATTTGCAGTATGTGAATTTTGATGCAAAAAATACACATTTTATGACATTAAATTACCCAAGTACTAAATTTGCTGTATTATGAGATATAATGAATTATTTTATGTAATCTTTATGGAAGAACATGGTCTAAGATATCTAGTTTCAAAAAATATTGAAGCCTACTGATTTCTTCCAAGTTTTAATTTTCACCCTCATGTCCACTTTTGTTTGAAAATGGCCAGTTGCCATTTCTCAAACACTGCACGAGAAAACAAACGTGGACGCCAGAATCCACAACTTCATTATACATTGAAAAATAAAACAACCAGAATACAAGATGATTGTTTTACAGCACGACAAAAATGTTGTTTCTCCGCCAACCATTTCAATGATCTGTATTACTTGACATGGCCTCGGGATTTTATGAGTTTTTATGTATTTTTTCTTCGGTGTAACTTCCAAAGTTGAATTCGGGTAAAATTATGCATGTCTTTCTAGTGGCGGGGAAATGGTGTTCGGAAACCAGCCTACTCTACGTTATTTCATGGATGGGTTATTGTCTGACTTGCTTTCTTGCTCTCATTTCGATACGTTATTTTTCGTTATTACATTATCACAATCTCTGCATCCACACGAGTGTTAAATCACTAATTAACCGACTCGTCAAAATAGTGTTAAAGACAAATTACCGTAAACGGCTTGGAAATCTGATTTCCTGTTTTCATTTTTCAGATCTTTTTCATTTCAAATAAGAAAGAAATCTACTTCGTCTTTCTCATATTCCTAGACTCTTGCGTATAATGCACTATGATTAAGTGTCCTCATGGTCATACTCTCGACTGAAAATATTCACGCCTAAAGGAGTGAATACAAATTAAAAAGAGTTAATTTAGAGTGAAATTGGAGTGAATTTTGAGTGAAATTGGAGTGAATTTTGAGTGAAAATGTTCAACAAGTACATAATAAAGCATAATCATTTTCATATCATAGGTTAGAAGATTTTTTGTTTTTCAAATCACTGATGGCGGCAATTAAACATGCATCTCTAGATGTGTTAGACTTTGATACATACCACTTCATACATGTATATATATGGTCAGTTTTACAGTAAAGGGTGTAACTTTGATGTGGCAAGGGTCAAAAATTAAAGTTGTGTTTCCATTTTTATCTTTGCCTTTATTTCATATAGGAATGTCTATATTTTCAATATTTTGTAATTCCAGAGCTTAATTCTTAGGCTGAATATGAAAAATGAAGTGACTATTATGGAATTTTAGATAAATTTAGGTAAAAACAACAGGAATGTTTTGGTCACCCACAGCAACCAAATGAAGATAAATGGTGGATGTAAAGCAACTTTTCATTTGCTGTGAACATATATTTGAAATATCAAAACACTTTTCCCCCAACAGATATTCGCTCTTGCAATTATTTGGATGTGAACTTCAAATTCCAAGGTAAAAATGGCACCTGACAAACTATTTTTAAGTTAAAAGAATGTTCTAGGAGCAAGAGCCACTCTAAACATAGCCCTAAATTATCTCTTGGTAACAAACATTTATCAACCCAAATCCCAAAGAAATTCGATTATTTTTTGACAAAGTTGAAATTTTCAGACTTGTGAGTTTCGGAGGCTTCAGTTAACAAACTAGTGTGTTTCGGAGGCTTCAAAACTGCTAACACAAAGTTCTAGTCCTGTATTCACTTAAAATAATAAAAGCTACTGTAAGCAACTATCACTACATGCTAGAATAACAACAGGGCATCAATAAAATGTAAATAACAGTATACAGATGTACATTTTATGGCAGTGCATAATGTTTACCCTTCATACAAATTGTAATTATTATCATAAGGAAATTAGCTTCCACAAAAGTGAATAACAAACTGTGTACACTTTGAGCAATGCTCAGTTCGAATTTATGACATTACATGAGGCAATATGATTCTAAAGGAAACTGCAACAGTAGCAATAAAAGTACACTGATTAGGAACATCTTTTTTCTTTTCTTTTTTTTTTTTTTTTTTTTGCGGCTTAAAGTTAGCAGCAACGCATGTTTCGGAGGCTTCATCATGACTGTTAACATGCAAAAATGGTCCATTTTAAGGTGATATGAAGTACATTAATGCAGCTGATTGTTTCCAAATAACTAACAATGTTGTAACATGTAAAATAGTATTTATTTGTATGCAGAAAAAAGACTTTCCAACATATATGTTAAGAGACAAAGAAAAATATTTTAAATCTTTATGCTCAGTTGTATACATACACTGTATTTGCATATCCATGACTTTGGCAACGCAGAACATGATTAGGCTACACACATGTACAGCTGTATGCATTTGTCAAACTTTTCATCATAATGCAGGAAGAATTACTTTCAATGAGTTAGAACTGTAGCTATAGACTTACTGTAATGCAAAGATTATGTTTGCTTGCTTTAAGTGCAGTTTGTGGGATGTATATTGATATAAACCACCCATCATAACTGTTTTATATACATTATGTGAAATCAATTTCAACTGTTGATGAGAAAGGGATAGAAAATAGACTATGTGATGGCATGACGGTTAGATTACAACATATATTGTAAAATATAGAAAGGGGAAAAAAGGCTTATAAACATTCTTTTGCATATGGACCATGCCTGATATCCCCTACTATAGAGCCTCTATCAAATGCAGTGACCATGGTCATAGAACAGCAATCTTAAACACCGATCAGCCATTCCATGTAAGGGTCATCATCAAACTGTCATCATCAAAATGGAGTTGGAATTATAATCAATATATTGGTGATATTATCATGGAGCTCACTAGAAATTGAAATGGTCAAGATCCCATTCATCTTTTTGAATCGCCTCTTGAAAAGATAAATGTACATACCCTAAATGAATTTGAATTAAAAAAAAATGTTGACCAAATGTATAGTTCCCTATAATATATTATGATAGTTAGAATTTTACTTTCTTTTTCTGTGGTATACAAGTCACCCCTGTTTCATATCATTTTATTTTTTTTTTATTCTTCAATGGCTTCTTTTTTTATAGTTATTTTGTAAAATTCCAGTTTGTGTGACTCCTGTGACAGCTAGGAGGCCTGTTTTTGAAGGTACGCGTCAAGAAATTGCTAACAGAACTTTTACTGTTTCTAAAAATGACAACCTTTTAGCAAAAAATCAAAAAGCAGCAAATGTGTTTAAATATCTAAGTTTGTTAGAAACCCACAAGTTTGTTTTAAATAGTATATGAACCCACAGACTACAGTTTTAACCCTTTGAATTTCAAAATAGTTAGGGGCTTGTAACTTTTTCCAGAAAAGCCAGGACTAAACAGATTATAAAGATTTCAATCATTTCAGTATTGTTCTTCATGAACATAACTTTCTCCAGTCACCCACCCATGTAAACTACATGTACCCCATGGCAACAGGCTATTTAAGTAGAGGTCTATATGTCATTTATAAACAATCCTATCCCAACCATTACTGTCCATTTACTGCGCTGAGAACTACATCCGCAAACATGTCATAGAGTCTCACACATGTATGCAAAGAGATGTTTCGTATAAACACAAGTTACATTTTGTTTAATCAAAAATAGTCAAGTGGTCACTGCCAGCATGATAAAGTATGGAAAATAGGGTATAGTATCAAGATTGTGTTGCACCTAGCATGCATCAGATCTGACATACAGATTGACATGAAAACCTGTCTGAATGAAGTAATCAAATGTCAAAATTCCAAAACAGTACCCTGTGATCCAAGTCACACCACAGAAATGATAATCTGCAAGATGTTAGCTATTTTCAAATCCAATCACAAATTTATTGATTAATTACTTTCCTCCAAATAAGTATTGGAAATGAAAGCCAAAGAACTTGTTAAGAAATGGAAAGCTGAAAAAGTCAAGATTTTAGTACGGCAAAAACAAATGCCATGTGAGTAACAATGGAATGGATTCGTCAATGGCTTATAAATGGACATGTAAAAGATTGTGTTTCGAAACTATTACACTCAGATGATAGTGAGTCGAAAGTGTAAAAATCCAAAAAGTATTTTCCACCATTTGGTCTTGATCATGCATAAAAGATACAACCTTAAATTCAAAAGTAATATATTTCTTAGTTACGTGTATGCTTCCCTCTTGAATAACCATCTATTAAAATCCTTGAATCTTCAGGACAGGAATAGTGTTCAGTTCTTTAAAAAAAAAGTGTATTTAACACTAAATAATCAAGTAATTGTTTGGTCTTCATTAACAAAGTCTAACCAGTCAAAAGAGTGATACAAATATGGTCACAACACTTCAACTTCTCTCAAGAGTAAAAATGAGTTATCCAACTTAAGAACATTGATGTATCCACAACTACTTGCTTTGTTGCACTACTGTTGCATGATGTGGGCATGCATGCAAGCTGGAAGTCACTTTCATTACTCACAATATCTAGCCTGTTCCATTGTTTCAAAAGGAAACCTACAAAATAAATGCTTTTCATACATTTAAACAACTATCTACACCTTAATTGAGGAATCATTAAGTCTCATTCAGTCCAAACAGTTATTTGATAGACTTAGAATTACAAAATTGTAATCAAAACATTCATTTACATGCTGTTAACATAAAATGAAGCCTCCGAAACATCTGGAAAATTAATTTGGTATGCTGTATGTTTTTATGAAAATCATGTATGTTGTGTAGAAAGTGATGGGTAAATTGTGTCTTTTTTGGTTGATATACACTGTTTAAACATATTTGTGGGGCAACATCCTCATCTGCTAATATCTTGTTGCTGAGTGAAAAGGTGAGTTATGTGTGACACATCTGCACTGTGTAAGAAAAATAGGTAAATCGTACAGTAAATCTATATTGGTGAGTAAAAAAAGCAGCCAGAAAACTTAATGTGATTAAATATCTTTAGATATGTCATAAGCGATCATTGGGTGGGTGAACAATAAATCTAATTTGATTTTGTCCAGAGAAAATCACAAAAATGCAGTGTTAACATCCTTTTGAAGCCTCCGAAACCACTTTTTCTCTATAAAGTGTATTAGCTCAAAAAATTATTGCAGGATCATTATGTTTTTATTATTTTTGTTGTCTGTCCATGTCTGTTGATGATTTCATGGCATAATTTGGGGCAAACACTCAAAGAATTTATCAGAAATGTCAAATTAGATGTTTTTGCTGTTTCGGAGGCTTCAATGCGTCTCGGAGGCTTCACATGTTAACGGAAAATTTGTATTGTCTCCTATTTTCAGAGAGTTTGGCATATCTTAACTATTTTTGGTCTATTAGGTTAGGGCCCCATATCCTACATTTTGACATCTAGATTAGGTTGCTTCCCTTATCTATATTCATATTATTTGACCAAACACTTTGTTTCGGAGGCTTCAAAACTGCTAACGGAAATTTCACTTGATGGAATAAAATTATCACAAAATTTCAAATAGCCCTAGAATCAAGTAAACTTTGATGTAAGTCTAAAGTTTAGCTGCACCTTACTATCTTCAGCATAAAAGTAAGTAACCAAAACACATCCACTGATCATTACTGTCCATCAAAGTTTGTAAACAATTGTTAACGGAAAATGAAGCCTCCGAAACCTCAAATTTGAAGTCATAGTATTCTAAAATACAGGGCCAGATACAAACCAAACTAATTTGGTCATTTCAATTGACCATACAACTATGCTTTTAACATAAAAAATTAGATCTCTGCAGTTGCTGTAGAAAATTATTAACATTTCAAAAATGTTATATAAATTTCAATGCAACAAAACAGTCATTTTTATGGTACATATGTGACTGTCAAAACAAAACGCATCAATACCTGGACCTGATTATGCTATCCAAGGTGGCTACTCATAAGGTGACTCACATGGGAAAAAATCTTCGAGATCTATAAATCTATGTGTTCAGGGTGGGCCAAAAGGCTAAAAATTGAAAGTTACACCCTTTACCGTAAAACTGACCATATATATATATATCAAAACATGAATATCACGAATTTAAACTGGTATTAAAAATCTAATTGTTTTTGTAGAATGACAGTAAATTGCATTGCTCTATGTGCGGAGACGTGCCTATTATAACCCTTGTATATTACAATTATACTTCTTGTATATTACAATAATTATTGTGCGAGGTTATCAGTTCGCACTGCTCTATCGATGATTGTGTTGAATGTACATACTCTAGACCTTTCATCTTGCCCCAATCCACGACCCAGACAAAAACCCAAACCTCTCAACATTTTAGAAGTCATATAAATAGCCTGTATTATCCTTGTGATGTGAACTGCCCATTTCATTCAGCTCACATGCTGACGCGCGTTAGAGTGTCGTCATGAAGAGCAACGTATTAAAAACGGACTGCCGCTGCCAAGGCAGAGTGATCGAAAAGGGCCGTGGCCAAAAACTAGTGAATGAAAGGGCCACAACTAAATCCATTGAAGGGCCGCGGCAAAACGATGAAAAAGGCTGCCCCAACTAGTGAATGAAAAGGACCACAACAAAGCCGAAGAAGGGTCGCTGCCAAACAAAATGGATTGCACCAACTCGTGAATACACACTCTAAAAGTGCCACAACCAAAGCTACTGAAGGACTGCGGCGAAACGATTAAAAAGACTGCCTCAACTAGTGAATGAAAGGCCACAACCAACGCCGTGGCCAAAATAACGATCAAAAGGGCTGCACAAACTAGTGAATGAAAGGGCCACGTCCAAAGCCACTGAAGGGCCGCGGCGAAACAATTAAAAGCGCTGCCCCAACTATTGAATGAAAGGCCACAACCAAAGCCACCGAAGGGTTGCTGCCGAACAAAAAGGGCTGCATCAAGTAGGGAATGAAAAGGCCCCAACCAAAGCCATGGAAGGGCCGCGGCCAAACAATTAAAAGGGCTGTGGTAACAGAACTACTATAGTGATCGAAAGGGTCACAACCAAAGCCACCCGAAAGGCCGTGTATAGGGCTGTTAGCGTCAGAATAACAAACGCAAAAAGATAGTTACCCTATAAAAGAGTACTAAAAGAAGTTCATATTATAATACATTATAATATATTACATCATTAAATGAGGCAAACCCTGAATGTTTATCTCCTGCTGTATATTCGCCGTTTATAAGTTTCCCTTCTCATATCAAACGTTTGTCTTAGGTTGTTTCTTATCCTCATTTCTTCTCAGAGTATTTTGCATAGCTTTCTGAAAAAAAAAAAGCCTTGAAACATGTAAACTGGTGATACAAGTGCTTTACCGCAAAGACATTGAATGAAATACGAACAATGATAAATCGTAATACAGAGTAAGGCAATTATTTAAGGCAATTTTTATGTCGGCGGTATTCAGTATTATCCTATCTTTTCTGGGGGAGGGGGATAGAAGTTTAGGTCATTGGGAGGAGTATGGCCGTTGCTTCAATGCGTCCTTAAAGGTGCTTTGCGTAATGTGCGTTTGTTTGCAAATTGTATCACTGTTTATTGCCTTTCAAATGTGTGAAATTGTGATGTGCTCCAAGAAATATGTTAAATGAAACTTTGGTGAAACCAGTCAGGCATTCTGTCTCGATTCGTTGTCGGGACGATGGTAATAACTGAAGCAGCAATAGTTATGGTACATTGCATTTCTTTTAATATCCGTAGAGATCGGTCCTGTTTATTTGTTATAAGGGAATTTTACTAGTGGATAAACACCAGTGCAATTACACTGATATTCATCATCAAATCCCAGCGCCAACAACTTCTTATATTTTACAGACAATGCAAAGGCACAGTGTTGCAGTGTAGAATTAATGAATATAGGGCCTAATAATAAATTATGTGACTACTGTGATATCTAGATCTCTTACAGATGTATTCACAAAGTCTAGGATACAACCAAAAAGTATAAAAAACAGACAAAAACAAAATGTGTAATTATGCATAAACTGATTTCAGAAACATTTTAAAATCTCTAGCAATACATCGTGAGGAAGCGGGAACTTATATAAACTGAATGTTTCCTTTGTGAATATTAACCTTCGTACAATCTCGACAAGTATATTGGGTTGTTACCATGCACTTTTGATTACATTGAACTGCTTTCGTTTTTGCATGGTCTTTCATAATTATCAGATATCGGACATGGTTTAAAGACTCAATGAGCATGAACATATCACTCTGATATCCAAAGATTGATTAGGCCATCATGCCTGCATGCGATTCGGCATATGTCGAGACTGCACTACTCGTATACTGTACCGTATGTCCCCAAGAAAATTACAACGGGGCCCTCCGCAATGATATCTTTAAAAATAGTGAATCAATCTAAATACGAATTCAAAGTATGAAACTATAAGTCATTTCCCACATCTTACAGAAAACCCCATTCGATATGTTTCAGTGGTCAAAGAGAAATGAGGAATTTTGTAGAGGTCAGGAATCTCTTCCGTCCAAATTCTGTCTGGACACACAAGATCATTGGATTGCTAAAATTGGAAGAATTACACTCAGGACATGCTTTACAACAATCCACATTTCTCTGTGACCGTTTAACCAAATTGAATGGGATTTTCTGCAAAATATAGCTAAGATGTTATATTTTAAGACCCTGATAGTAGCATTTTGCCAGGTTGATCATATTGGGTGTTATCAATTCGAAATTCTAACTAGAGATTGTAATTTGTCATTACTGACAAATTAAGGTGATCTGATTTTTTTTTAATCAATGATTCGAGGTCTGATCGCAATAGGCATGACCATACAGGTTTCATCTGTGTTTAGAGACATTGGCCGTGTGATGTTTGGATTCTCATTTAGAAAATTGAGTCATATCTGTCATCTTTGGTACCAAATTCTGTATACACTAGATAACGAAGATATACAGCAACAAATACATAATTTAGGCATGACCATACAGGTTTCATCTGTGTTTAGGGACATTCGCCGTGTGATGTTTGGAATCTCATTTAGAAAAGCGAGTCAGACCTGCCATCTTTGGTACCAAATTCCGTATACACTGTAACGAAGATACAGAATGAAGTATATTTGACCATTGACCTCACTTTGCACAGCCAGGATGACATCTAAGCAAAAAATGGTTATTTCGTAAAATGATTCTTGTAACATGGTCTTTGCGTGTGCAAAATATGGAAGAGATAGGACATGTATTCACTAAGATACAGGATGAAACATTTATGACCTTTGACCCTAATTTACATACCCAAGATGGTGTCTGATCAAGAAGTTGTTATTTTATGAAATAATGTACGTGACATGAACTAAATATGTGCAAAATTTGAGGGTGATAGACACTGTTTTTCTTGAGTTATTGCAAAGAAAGTTGCAGAAAGGAAAGAAACATCTCAATACATTGAAGATAAGAAATTCAACCACGTTTTTTAATGTAATCCCGACATTGTATGAAAAAACGAAGGGGAAAATACGATAGCCCAAAGTCTCAGCTACAACATATTAAGATCTGGGAGAAATTCACCGAAGCATAAGTGAGCTAGTGCTCGAAAAAGATAGTCATGTCAAATTTCATTTGCAGAAAAACTGCACTCCCATAGAGATAACACGTCATAATGAAGATACAGAAAGAAGAACATATGACCTTTGACCCCACTTTGCACAGACATGATGGCATCTGAGCAAAAAGTGGTTATTTTGTGAAATGATTCTTGTAACATGGTCTTTGCGTGTGCAAAATATGGGAGAGATAGGACATGTATTCACCAAGATACAGGATGAAACATTTATGACCTTTGACCCTAATGTACATACCCAAGATGGTGTCCGATCAAGTAATTGTTATTTTATGAAATAATGTACGTGACATGAACAAAACATGTGCAAAATATAGGATTAATAGCCATTGTTGTTGTTCATCTATTGCACAGAAAGTAGTAGAAAGAAAGAAAAATAAAGAAAAAATTATGTTATTTTTATAGAAATTTGAAGGAGAAGCATGAAAAAATCAGAAAAAGATAAAGTTAGGAAAGGAGATTAAGACTAACTAAAGAAAAAGAAGAAAAAAAAGTGCTTAAAAAAATAAAAAGAATATTGGCAGGGATGAGCCTCGAACCAGGGACCTTAGGATTACGAGTCGGATGCGCTATGCAATGACCTATTTCATGCTCCATAGGCCCTGTGTATTAAGCAAAATGACGCTGCATCGAAGCCACGTGCCATTTTTCAACCAAGTTTTTAGACGTGATGCCGATGTCATATGAAAAAATGGAGGGCACATCCACGATAGCCCAAAGTCTCAGCTACAACATACTAAAATCTGGGAAAAATTCACCGAAGCATAAGTGAGTTAGTGCTCGATAAAGATAGTCATGTCAATTTTCACTGTCAGAAAAACTGCTCTCCCATAGAGATAACACGTAAACTGGTCAAATTTTACAAGGATATATACTTTCAAACCATTTTTACGAGGTGATAACATTATCCAATCAAAATGTTGTTTTACATTAATGAAAGAAAATTTCATAAGCTACAACATACTGAAATCTGGGTGAAAATTGGCGAAATTTAAGTGAGATACGCTCGAGTGAATTTCAAATTTGATGACGTCATTTTGAAAATTTACTTTTTTTACTTTATTAAGAAATTTGATATCTTTTAATCATTTTTTCAGTATCGCCAACCCATGAAATGACATGTACAACTCATCAGCTTTCAGAATATGCAAAGAAAATGGGGGGTCACCGTCCATCCTGACGAATAAAATCCGATTTAAAATTGGCGGTTTTTTGGCATAGTTGCACTGTGTATCCCCATTGACGAACGCGCGGAATTTTGAATTTGACGGGCCCGTATGACGTCATATTGAGTCGGATCGACTTGAAACTTGGTAGAAATATTCCTTGACATTTTGGACATCCGATCCGTGTGAAAAAACTGAAAATTTCTATTGCATATGAGCTGTGCGTGCGTATATGCGCGCGCGCGTACGCGTCCTTCCGATTTTTTCAATTTTTCAAAAAATGCTCCAAATGGTCTGAAATGTGTGCAAAAAAAATTGAGCTCGATTTGAGCATACAATTATTTCACCGCACACGTACGCGCATTCTTCGGGTCATAATAGTATTCAGAACTAACTTGTGGATGTAATCATTAAACACGTTAAATCAAACATGTGTTACAAACAAAATACTCGCACATGCCATTCATTATTTTTTTCCTATGGCAAATTGATGGAATAATTTACAGATTTTTACATAACTTGTCTTTCTTCGCTTTGGCATGCAATTGAATAATTTGGAGACGGTTCAAACTGAACATGAGGTATAGGTTTGCATTAATGTTCAATTGATGATTGATCATATCATCTTCTTGCACAATTAAATGATGATTTCTATATTTCTGTAGCAGAATTAAGCTTTCGTAAAGTACAGGATATTCCCGTCGATTTACTATTTACTCGTAAAGAAAGGCCTGAACGCAAAAGGATGTCAGAGATAACACCTATGTATTCCTGACTCTTATATAAAGTCACCCATGTACACACTGCAAGTGTAAACGAATGATTGCAGTTGTCAACTTTTGCGTGTGCAAGCAGTGTTGACATGGCTGAAGTTATGGCAACCCAGCTTTTTCGCTTGTATTTATAATCATGAATATGCCCGTACATTCCCCTCCCCCTTCCTTGTCATCAGTGCCCACGCTGAATTGCATGTACTTGTAGTTAATAAGCTGTTATTATCGCGAGGGTTTTTCGCGAATCTCAGTTGGACCACAAATTGAACAACACACGAAAATGTCACCATATGCTAAGGTAGTATGGTAGTGCGCTTATGTAGGCATCTGTCAATTCGCGAAAACAACATCTCGCGAAAATGTCCGTGACCTCATTCGCGACAATATCTGTACGCGAAAATAACAGCGTAACCATACAGGGTAGGCCCTATGTGTGTAGGTACGTATGTATGACTGTAGTACGCCGTTACAGCGTCAAACCATCGATACAATGGGGGACGTGTTCCCTTGAGAAACTTCTTTCCTGTTCTCTTTTCAAAAGACTTGCCCTTGTAGCTTTCATTCTCTACCACGGTTTCTACACTTATGTAACCCTTTATTTATATACATAATGATCATGAACGCCATGTGCCATACACAGCAATGGATTGATATACAGCTGTGTGAAAGTTCGCATCCGCGCCCAGCCTTCAAATACCTTTTGTCTCGACACGGAACAATGCGCTACAGAGAGCGATCCGATTTGTACAAACGCGCCAAATGTTTTGAAAGCACGGAGATCAACACTCGAGCAGCTGTTTTGGATGGAATTCTTTAGTTCACACTAATTGTAATAAGAATCCATCGGGTACTTCTCACTTCCACTTCTACCACTAATAAGGATGAGCTGTGGATTTTTTAAGATGTGACGGGATAGTGTCTGTTTGTTTGTGTGTCTGTTTGTTTGTGTGTGGGGGGGGTGATTTTTAATAGTCTCACGTACAATTAAACGCATTCCAGGTTTGTTAGGATTCAGTGCATTGACGGAAACTACCGTACTTACATTATTGAAACAATTAGACAGAAATCCTTCCAACTTCGAGCGTTTCAGCACTGTTCTATAATCATTATCACACTTTACAAATGGTTTGTTTCCACCACTGCCACTGTCACTGCTACTACTACTTTCTACTTGTAATACTAAACTTTTTTTTTCTCTTCTGCAGCTCCAGCTACCACACAAAATTAACATAAGAAACGTCACCTACCAACCTTCTCGCGTATACGTATGCTTATTAAAACAGAAGATCAGAATGTTAGATACAGGCAGACAGGTTGAATGAATATGAAAACAACTTAGGGCAGAGGTAAGGTTGCTGAAAAGAATGAAAATAAAATGGTGATTTTAGAAGCTGTAATTGACAGAAACTCTTGCAGCGACGTTGATACTTTTGGCCAGAATTCGATCATCAGGACAGCCGAGGACGACACTAGAACACTGATATCCCCCATATCTATTACTTTGCATGCATTGGTCACAATGTGAAATTTCTTTTTCGTTTTCTATCGTTGCTTGAATCGTCAAAAACAAAACGCAAGATGATTTGTCACATGCCATGGGATGAAAATACAAAGAAACACAAATAGGCTCGCATGCCCCTCTTTATTATTTTTTTTTAACTATAACGGTATACATGGTAAATGGTGACATGCAAGACAATGAAATATTTTGTTATGTTTCTTCCATCTTGTGGTTTTGTGTAAAAGACAGTTGCAATGATCATTGTAAAGTGTGAAAACATCAATACTAACCCAAGACTTTCAGAGACTCAGTTATCTTTATTTCTGGTAAACTTAACAATCAAGTAAAGGGTTTTCATGATTTGGGGCAATGATTATTTGTATCTTTATGGTGACAGGCAGGGAAGAATTTCCCCTGCTCTTTAAATTGAGTTGATGTAGGAGTTGAAGCAGCTGATACCTGAGGCATTTGCCAATTTGAAAGAATTCATAACTTTGATGTGACATTAAGCCGTGAAAAAGAAATTATGACGTATGATATCCACATTGTGGAATCCAGAAAAATGTAGGCCTACATGCGGAATTTAAAACGAATAAACAAATTGCGGCTTTCACTTTCGTCAGTTTGAATCCGCTGATAAAGAAAGAAGAATTACTGTTTAGAAATACCACAGTGATTAATTTACATACTGCTTAAGGAATTTAAGAAGATAGTTTGACACCGTATTCTTCTATATCACAGTGTATAGGCAGATAAGAATGGAATGTGAATAGTGTGCATGTTACACAATTTTACCATCATGTATTACTTTAAACGCTCTTGGTTGAACAGGAATGGAAATTTAACTACCTTAACTAAAGTGACGCATGTACCATCAAACCAAACCAAACCAAACCATACAGCATACAAAATAAAATAATGATATTATCGTACAGACATTGCTTCCCTTTGCTAGAAACTATTAACAGAGATTCTTATCAATCTTTGATCTATCTAAGTCTAACACATTTTATGTACCTCTTGCCACCCGTTGCTCTTGGTAGACTGACGCTCATTATAGAGGGAGTGTCCGAAATGTGTCCTATAAGTTTTGTCCTCTGAGAATATAAATTCACAGCCAAAGCGTGTGGTGAACAATACGGCCCATGACACACACTAATACATCACACGTTGTTAATTATCATTAAAAAAGCTGCTACCGCCATGTGAGCAATTCCAGCTGCTAAACGAATTCACTTTGTTGGATTCGTTTTGTGAACTTTTATCGCCTCTGATAATGACATGATGGAGAAGGTTTTACAGTTTACTGTACGATGCACGCATAATACTACATATAGGCCTAGGTACACCTCTTCCAACAATATCGTCATGTACATCCCTATGAGAGACTTCAGTGAATGTAGAATGTGAATGCAGATCAGTTTATGTTTGACAAAAAAAACAAAACACGACAGTTCAAAAATGTTGGTTATTATAATCAACTTAATGCTATCGAAAATCCAATATGTATAAATGGTGGAAAGGGGTCATGAATACATAGAGACAGAGTAGTATTCGTAAAGCATGACTAATTTATTGTCATTTTTGGCATAACAAGACAAAAGAGTGGCACTGACTCACCTCCTCCGGAGAGGGGATGTAATATGTAAAGGTCGGTTACAAAGGAATGAGTTTGTTGGAATGATTTGAAAGAAAAAAGTGGAACATTTTTCATACTTTCGTGGTATAATTATTGTAACATAACGGTATTTGTTGTCCAACAATGGTGGAAACTGAACTTAGCCAAAAATTTGAAATTTCACTGCATTTTGCTGTATTGGCCAACCTCTCTCAAACTCTGTTGATGTCTTCTTATTTCGCAGCATTTGATGAATTTGCACAATAGTTAATTTCTATTTATCATGCTACCATATTATCTTAAATTCATGTGTGAACATAATAGGGTCTGATCCAAAAATAGTGTTCACTTGGACTAAATTTTCATATTGACACTTGTATTTCATGTTATATATCATATAAAAGCTGAGAATCTGCAGTTTCAGAAAAGTACATGTCTAATATATTTGACGTCAGACTTTTCCGTAAATTACCGGTAAAACAGGAAAAGCGCCCTCTTTGCGCGACGGGACGGACTTTACTTTTTCAAGTAATTTGCACAAAAACTACAAAAGTAGGGGAAACATCAATTCTTATCATAGAGTACCCTTCCTAGGAGCAATTCATATCTGGTATTCACTTTTCTCATTATAGTTAAATATTGGGTCAAAATCTTCATTTTTTCTTGAAAAAACATGTTTTTCAGTACTTTGACACAAAATTATTATTTTTTCTGTATGATAGACTTGAGTTTGGTCACTCATATTCAATGATGTATCAATGAATTAGTGGGGCTCTATATCCATGACACTAAATTAAATAATTCTCTATTCATAAGAAAATTATAATTGTCCAACATAATGTCCGTCCCGTCGCGCGACGGGACGGACTTTACATAATGGTAGGCGCGACGGGACGGACTGCACATGTAAACAATGGTAGGTGCGACGGGACGGAAATTTTATACCATAATGGGCTAGAAAAAGAGTGTCCCTAACTTGAACAGAATAAAAAGACTACAATATAATTGGCAAACTTGTGAAAAGAGTAGCCATTGCATGTGGTCAAGGGGTTTTATGGATCCTTCATCTTCCCTTCAGTTCTCATGTACATTAGTATACAAGACCCCAATCCCATGATCTGATTGACTAGTGAGGTTGACCAATTGAAGTTAAAAAGATCATATAGTTTTGGTCGAGATGGGGCATCAAGTTTTCATCTGTTTTTGTGAGGTAATGAGAAACCTTATATGAAATATGAAAGAGCATGTAACTCTTGGAGGGATTTAAAGTTTATTTGATGAAAATTGGTTTTGAAATGGCTGATATGCAAAACAAAGTAAAACAAAGCCAGGTGGGTTCCACCTTTTTTGGCAATGGATATTGTTTGTTTTACTTTGTTTGAGATATGTCAGCTATTTCAAAACTGATTTTCATATAATAAACTTTAAATTCCTCTTAGAATTGTATGCTCTGTATTATTTCATATACTGGTTTCTTAGTATCTCAAAAAAAAAAAAAAAAAGGTATCAGTGTAAAAGCTCAATCCTCATGTCAACCAATACTGTACTCTCCCTTAAAGTTTGATGTTCTGCTGATTTGTAGTTGCATTCATTTTACATGTACATGAACAGACTTTTACTGTTTGGAGTAATGTACTAAGATCTATGCTTACTTTTTGGTTTATATTTGTCCATGATGTACATGTAATTCACCAACTTATTTTAGCAAGGCAATTCCCATTTAGACTTAGAAAAAAAAATAATTGTAAATTACAAATGCACAGTCTACTCTGGTAGTCAATACTGCATTATATAAACCTGAGTCTCTTGTCCATATGTTCTAACTGTATTTTTTTTTTTTTATTGAGATTAATATTTATCAACATGCAGATTCTAACCATGTCTGAGAAATAGGGAAGAAAAATTGTCACAGAAAGTTTATGAGAAAAATGGGGAAAAAAGCATTCTTAGACAATTGTTTGCATTTCAACACTGAAACATTGATTTTGAGCATCCCCATGTTGGGATGCACATGGGGAATTGATAATTCAAAATTCTTCATCTAAAAAATACATAAACCTGTTTCAATTCTTAGACACTTCTGACATACAAGTTTAAAAATGCAATTTATATAAAAAAGAAATGTCAACAATATTACTGCAACTCAAAAAAGAGCTGAAGTTTTAAAACCGAAAAACTACAGCATGGTTGTCAAAAACTGTGATCCTAATATATGATGCTCAACCCCTTGTGGATGGAAATTGAAAAAAAAAAAGCATCTGGATACTAAGATTATCACAAAATTACTTTCCCAAAATGATTTGCCACTACTCTGAGTGGTGTTGTTGCTGCTGAAAACTTGTATAGACTTTATAGCACAGTCAGTCAAATTGTGGAGGCAGAATTCAACGCTTGTGCAAATGACGTGCAACGTATGAGTCTCATTTTCACTCATGTTATATATGTTCCTGGGAAAAATATAATCCAGGATTACTATACCATAAGTGTAAGGATTTTTGTGTCATGAAAATCTTTAACTATAATAGTGATAACTGTTATTGAAATTTTCCATCATTTCTCAGCAGTTTAAATCTTGGAACTCTACACTAAAATGTTATAAAAGTAAAAACTGTGTTAACCACAGGTTTGAACACATTTTAATGAAAATTACACTGTAGTCAGTGTTGAAAATTTCCCGTTCGTTTTGTACATAGTGCATATCGTTTCGTCCCCTTGCGCTATGGGATGGAATTCAGCACCTTTCGAGGAAATTACTTAAAACCTATAATATATTAGATCTGTATGTTAGCTTTTTTGTTGAAATAATGTAGGGAATAGTAGCAAACAATGCCACGTAGCATGGCAAGTCTGGCTCATCAACATTGATACAATTCTCCTTTGAATTTTGTTTAAAAAAACAGTGATTTTTTTAATTTCGTCCCGTCACGCCAGTAAAATTGTTTGTTTCCATGGAAACAAAACAAATGTCTTCCTTGTTTATAGTGCACTTTCATGCTTTCATGTAAGCTTGATATATATGGTTGCTATCATGCTAACATTTCTTTTTGTGAGCAAAAAATTCTCTTAAATTCCTTCTCATCGCTGTCCCTTGATTTTTTGGATCAGACTCAGAGGCACATTTTTTTTTTCTCGCTAGAAATTGGAAAAAAAAAAATGGAAGAGAAAATGAAGAGTATCCACAGTTGCCAAAGACAGCCTTTGCATTGGTGATCAAATCTTGGTGGAAAGATTCAATCTTTGGGCAAATGAAATGCCATTGCAACATTATCATTCATGAAAAGTAATTTTCCTCGAGAAAGAAAATCAAGGATTACCGTACCAAAAGTGTAAGAATTCTTGTAAAATGAGAATTTTTGGCCTGATGATAATAATTGTTGGTCAAATTTTTCAGCAGTCATTAGTAGTTTGAATCTTGGTGTGCTTAATCTACACTAAGATGTTATAAAACTGTGTTTTCCAAAGTTTATTTAAATTTTGATGAAAATTAGCCGATTCTCTAGAATTTCCCATTCGTTTTGTACATAGTTCATTTTTGTCCGTCCCGTCGCGCGACGGGACGGACTTCAACAGCTTTTGAGAAAATTACCTAAAAAATAAAATCTATTAGATCTAGATGTTTCTCTTTTTGTGCAAGTGATGTTTGGAACATTGACAAACAAACACCACATGACATGGTCTGCATTGCTCATTAACTTTGAATTAATTCTCCTTTGAACTTTCTTCACAAAAACCAGTGATTTTTTCAGTCCGTCCCGTCGCGCTAATAAGATTTGTTGTTGCCATGGAAACAAAACAGATGCCGATCTTGTCCATAGTGCAGTGTGATGTCTTCATGTAAGCTTCACACATTTGTAGTAATAAATGGCTGCTAACACTTAAACTTTTTTTGTTTTAAATAAAAAACCCATTCAAATTCCGTCCCGTCGCGCTCCCTTGATTTTTGGATCAGACCCTATAACTGTCTTTTGTGCTATGCTTTGCTCAATTTCTCACACTTTTATCATCAATACTATACCTCCCATGGAAAATACAACTTCTCATGTATGTCCCGTGTAATTACGAGGACTATCAATGATTAGACAATTTTAACTCGTGATTTATTTATCTACAAAATTGTAGCAACATGCGTTATTCTGAATATTCAGACGGGGACATCTTAACCACCAGTTTTGGTTCAAGTATGTCTGGACATATTTTCATGCACATGCATTTTTTGAAAGAAATGTGAAAGAATGAAATTATATTTCCCCTCCACAGTCATTACTCAACCGTCTCTAGGTATTTTTAAAACAGAAACAAAAATATCAAAATGAGTACAGGGGGGAGTGCACATCGTATCCACATCGTTCTTCGTTCTTGATTCTTTTCTTTTTTTCATGAGTTCAACTGATGAAAAATTGTTATTGCCCGTTAGTTTCCGTGATTTCTCGCGTTTGCTGAAGTTGTGTTGAACGACACCCACGCCATATTTATCCCAGAGAAACACACAGACTGCATAGGGATCTGCACTCCCTACAGAGGATTACTCGTTGGTTTTATTGGCCTACCCTGCCTTCATTATCCACTACTGACTAAATCCATTGTGGTACCTTTGATACGTGTACTTGTGATCATCCAACGTGTGCCACGGACAGAGCGGATTAACGCCTTGCGGCCAGCCTGCTGTACAGTATAATTATGTACCTTTTGTCTCTGTACGGAACAATACAGCCAGATTGTCTGGATTCCAGACCCTCTGCTCGTACGCTTTCGCTCTAGACTGACGCCTTCAACGTCGAAAACTGGACTATTATAGCTTTAGGTTGATTTGCCTTCAGCAAAGGCTGCGAATTCGTGGCCACGAAGTCTAGGTGGCAGAGGGTCTGGAAACCCGACTAGCAAATTTTATAGGTCTATCGTGCCTATCTGAAAGCGTCGAGACTACCTCTCCCGCTGGCTTTGGTATATAGTATATTAATAATTCTATAAGAAATTCGATGGATTTTTGTTAAAACGGGATATACAACACCGTATCATTATAACTCTGCAAACTTTTAGATAGTATAACATTTGTTCTACTTTCCACTTCTATCCAATGTATTTACAACCACATCATGTACGCTGCCATTGGATGATGGCGCAAGCAAGTATAGGCCTAACAGCATTATGTCACTCCTCACGACTTCTTTACTTTATTTTTCCCTTCATCATCATCATCATCATCACAAACATGACCTCCTGAGAAAAATAAGGACTATTGCAGCTTTAAACAGTACGTAATATATATACAACGCTGTGCAGCAATTCAAAAGGAACAGCAATGAGCTGAAAAAGTATAATGGTTAATGTAATAGAAATACTGCTTTAACCTATTACATGTACTGCAATGTTGTAACTTTTAAACAAACCACGCAACAACAAACACTCTGGGATCCTAAATACCCATTCTCAATGTAGATAATGACAGGGCTAGGTATAGATATACATAGTAGATGCCATTTTCTTCTCTCATTTTGTAGTGTTTGCATGATGAGGTTGCAATCTTTTACATATTAAAGTAAACATGAATATGATCACATATATATTCAGTCTTTCTTTTTTCTTTCCGGGAAGGGGAGGGGGAAAAGGAGGCGGGGTGTTTTTATTTCCGATAAATCTTCGAGTTACGTCTTGGGGGTAACCGCATGGCAGTGAGGTGTTATCCTATTACAGGTCCTGAATCAGAAAGGAGACTATCGAATGAGGCTAATGATACCTGAACGGGAATTCTAATTTTAAAAACATAATGAACTTGGAAGTAACATTAAAGTGCAGTACAATTACTGAAAATGTGTGCTGAAGGAACGCATTGCATAGAGTTACACTGCTTTGTGTGTGTGTAGAATCAACAAACCTACATGTAAAAATCACGATAACAACTTAATTCTCGCTATCGCCAATGACGTAAAAAGTACCCGGATGTGGCTTTTTGGTCAAGATTTAGTTCACTTGGTAGCAAGGGCACTTCCGGCGCGGGGCATAATTTGCACAACGCTAGCGTGCGCGTACGTGTACCTTACCTATAGCGCAGCGCCGACCACGGATACTAGTACAGTAGGCCGCTGTACCGCCCGAGCCAGCGAGTGGCCAGGCCTGTCATACTCGTACACTGTAGTCCCCGCCACCGGCGGCTGGCCTTGCTAGCATGCACCACTCACTGCACGCAGCGCATAAGCTAACACATACCGGTACGGCGTACATCACAGATCAGTCATCTCTGCATACGCTGAAAATATGCTGGAAAATATTCACCCGCCTGGATATACAGTAGATCGTCATGGAATGCCCATCTTTTTTCTTAATTTGTTCTCTGTCGAAATGTCGCGAACACAATCGGGAACGAACAGTGATCTCGAACTTATCATGCCTCCAAAGCAATTTCTTCTAGCAGTAAGTACGTACAATGTACATTGTAGGCACTGTACTAGGCCTACTACCTAGTGCTACTACCACTACTAGTAAGTCGCGCGTGCACATACTGCGCTGTGGAGTCACCCGCAAACTTCACCCACGCTGCCACGTCACGTCTCGCATGCCAGTAAGGGTCCTATTTCTGCACATTTTTTTCATTTATTGTTGTGCGAACAACACATGGCAGCTTCGCAGCAACAACCAATAGTTGTAGTAACAGCAATTTCTTAACCCGTTGAGGACGGATTGATTTTGCTACAACACGCATTTCCCATAGACACCTGCCCGAGTATACTCGGGACTCGTCCTCAACGGGTTAAGAATGGAGAAATTTCAAATCATATTAAAGCTGTAATTCAAGTCGAGAAAAACGGAAGTACACGTAGAATACAGTCGGTTGTGTGTGTAAATAGCATTAGTCACGTATCACGCGCGTACGAACGGAAGTGACTTTGCTACCGGACTATCCCATAATGCACCGTAAATGACGCTTAAATCAACATCCGGGTACTTTTTACGTCATTGGCGATAGCGAGAATTGATGTTATCAGTTTGACAATAATTCCACCTAAATGCATCTGCAATATTAAAGCAGAACTATTCTTGACATACATCATCGAGATTCATATATATCTAAAAGAAAAAAAATTGATAAATTGAGGCTGAAAAAGGGGGGGGGGAGGATCCAGGAATTCCTTGAAGAGGGGACGCCTTTACAAAATGAAAGGGGAGCGAATGCCCCTTCCATCTTTTTTTCTCAGTATTTCTTTTGTTTAAGCAACAACAACAAAAAAGTGGGGCGCGTGCCCGATGCATCCCCCACCCGATTGGCCACTGTGATAGATGACTGGTAAACAGATTGACAAAATGGATATTAAAGAATGTCATATAACAGTCAGAAAGATAGAGATAGATAGAAAGACCAGGAGCTACGTGATCACTCCAAGTGCAGAAAAACCTCATCTCCTGGGCGGATTAAGCAAATGAAATAATTCTAATGGTGAAATCAAATATTAAAAAAAATGATAGAAACAGATAAACAATGCAAAAAAGAAATGTACACGATTTCAGTTTGAGAAGGCATTTTGGGTGAAAAAGAATTTCATCATCTTTGACAATTGCATCACGTCTTCTTGCTCTTCTTAATTTGCATACGGAAAATGCGACAAATCACTGTCCACTCCCACAGTATACAAATGACGCACAGGTCTGAGTGCGTCAGTCGGAATTGTGTGCATAAGGTAACTATGGAATGCTTAACCCACGAGGCGAAGCCGAGTGGGTTTAGGCCAAATTCCATAGTTACCGCATGCACACTATATTCCGACTGACGCATGAAAAGACATGTGCGTCATTTGATTTATAGAATGGGTAATTTTCTTGTCAAAAACCCAGTTTTCTATCATGTTACCCGATGTCAAAATTACTGGATGCATTTCCTTTTGGCTTTCCGTAAAGGGCATGCATACCCGTACTTACGGTTTTTACTGGATGCATGGCCAGCCATGCATAAGTTTTTACTGGATGCATGGCCAAGCCGAGTGCGCGAACGCTTGCTTTAGTGCGCGAACCTTTGTTACAAGTACGCGTACTCTTGCTAAGTGCGCGATAACATGTTTACCACTGGTATTGACTCAGCGTGCGGCCAGTAAAAATGAGCACATAGCTCTCGACCAATCAGATCGCAGGATTCTCGCTACCCATTCTATAATATGAGTATCAGTTGCGTGAGCTATCACAGCTATACCGTCTGTATGTGTTGGCTGGGAAAGACAATAGGTAATGATTGATTCACGGTACCCGTCGCGAAAGAGTTAATCTTCTCGGGACAAAAAAACAAAAAAAAAGTTTAGGGCGCTCTGGAGAGACTTCTACGTCTCAAATCTATTGTACGTGTAGCACCTTCGCTGTATGCATGCCGATTTGTATACGCGCAGTGTATTGGCGATCTTTAGAAACAGGGTTTGTTTTGTATTCTTTCTCCCATTCACCCTTCCCGAAATCTCTTTTTAAAGCCGAAATGGCGACCAGCTTGGATTTTTTACGATTTCGGCCGGGGCACCCTGGATTTCGCATTTTTCGTTCTTTTTTTCAAAAATGGTGTCAGTAGGCACAAAGTCATCAAACTAAGGTGTGATGAGCATGTTCTGGAAATGTCACCCTCTTTAGCCCATCTCTAAGAGATATCAAAGGATGACGACTGTAATATTTAGGCTGTTATTTAGAGAGTTCCTTAGTTGTTTCTTTAATCAGTCAGAATAAGCACACGATCTTGGCAGTAATTTGTTGTATTACAATCATGACGAGTTTGAACAATGCAAATGCTTTAGCGATATCGATTGCATCGGATGCCCAAGGGGAGAAACGGACACTGGTCAAAAAGTATATGTGCACACTTTGTTAACGAGCAGGTGATAGGTTGATATGTTTTTATTCTTCTAGGTCTTGGGTGCGAGTAAGGAAGTTTGCTGAGGTAGTACATCTACCTCCGGGGTTTCTCGAGAGGGGTAACTATAGAGCATAGCAACAGCATCATCTCTATGGGGATTGGTTGGTGCTGCATAGCTAGGCACTAGTCTGTGCGTTCAAACTGTACTAATTTCAAACATTTGGCATCTCCCTTTCTTTAGAAAAGTAAAGTTTCTCTTATTCACACAGATTTTTTCATTTATCAACTACCACTGAAACTTAATTAATAAGGCATTGTCTTTTTAGGATTATCATGGCAATTATTTGACACGTTCTTCACACAATATACTTGTCCTATTTGAGTAATAATGGAATACTTGTATGGGCGTGTTTGACTTGCCATCTTACATTCAACTTTACTACATGTGTAATCATAGCAACACATCTTAAAAACACAAACATTACTACTTGTATTTAAAGTGACTAACACTTCACTTCAATGTTGGGATATCACGGCTTTGTATGACACAATACAACGCACTCTTGTAACGACGTAAGTTCAATCTCGTTCTTCACACTTGGAGGAATACTTGTGATTGTTTTGTAAACTGTACTTTTGTTCACTTTTAGAAATGTGTTATTTTTGTCTATGAAGAAACGTTAATCATTGTTTCTCTTATAATAATCAACAGAGCTGTTACTTTGGATAAGTCAGATGAAACACTTTTATTGCACTCAAAATGTAACCAACTCTACTCTCCATATGGGCAATTCCATGGGAATGTGGACATGGCACCAGAATTTCAAGTTTATCATATTGCAAAAGAATTACTCATTATGTATTACCCATATATTGAAGTTAAAGAAACTAAAAGAATTATATCAATCGGTCAAATATTTCCTAAGAAACAGCTACAAATGTTGAACACAATTTTTCAGTCATCCAAATTGCTAAAATGCATGCTTAACTTAATATAATTTTTTTTAATAGAAACATTCTGCTAGCACTTCAATTAATTTATTTTAAAGAAGCATATTGGTTCTACTTCAGTGTCCAATGAGGAAATTTTTATGGCACCTTCAAAAAAATCTAATCGCCACATGAAAGTTCAGCCCTTGAGCCATGTAACGCGAGTTACGGAAACGAAATATTTTTCATTCTGAAGGGAGCAGTGGAGGTAATTTGTTGGGAATCAAAATTTTCTAAATTCATCACACCCTGATAATGTACACAGGATGTAGACTTGAATAAACACTGTTATCACATTAAAAAATGTCAATGAAAAGTGTAACGCGAGTTACCGGCATTTATAAAATGGGTTCAAGAATGTAGCCAATAGGAAGCGCTGAAATGAGACACACCTCCTTCCTTTACTTCAGTACAACTGCACTGCCTGTAATCCTATGGTAGATTGCCGATCGTCTGTGCGCGCGGCGGCTCCTTTGATGAATTGCATGCATACGCGTACGCGCTGTCAATCCTGTAAACAACTTCTAGTTCAAGCTGCCGGCCGGCCGGCCTGTCTTCCCTTGTGCATAACATATGTGGCGTACGTACGTATACTGTACTATACGTACACTTTGTACAGTACAGTAGACCAAGCGTTATGGGACCGGACGCGTACATGGAGTCACTTTGAAGAGCAAATCCAACGATTTAGCAGGTTAGTTCTCACGCCGTTTTCAGAGTATGTTGTCTAGTAGGCCTATATGAGGAGTCTATATCAAGTCTTTAAGGTAAAGGGTGCATATTCTATGTAAAATAAGTAAGTTTTCATGCGGGTGTCCGGAAACCCAACCCCCCATTATACTTATACTGTATGTGCGGGACTTCCGCGAGTGCGACGTGCGTAAAAGTTTGGGACGAACATCTTCGGACGTCTTGACCCACAAAGGTACGTGAAAAACGCTGAAAAATGATGTTAGTTTTCGAATTTTCGACCCATTTTATAAAACAAATGATGCACAGGATTATTTCGTGGCGTTAGTGTAGGCGTAGCTCACTCTCGGGTATTTACAATGTAGTGCAACATGCACTCGGCTTCGCCTCGTGCATGTTTCACAATTGTAAATACCCTCGAGTGCACTACGCCTACACTAACGCACTCTATCCTGTGCATCATTAGTATAGTAACGCGAGTTAACCCTAATCAGGCTGGGCTTTTTTGGCTATGCTATATCTGGGGGGCGGATTCCGCCCCCCCTTCAGATCTCGCCTATGGAACGCGCGATCGCGCCGAAAATCGGCACACGCGACGCCCGCGACGTATTCTATCAAAATGTATGGTTGCTTTCTCCGAAAAATTTTTCTTATATTTTATATTAATTAATTATTGTAATTTATGCATAAAATCAGTTTTGGGCTCTAAATCACTTATTAATGCTCCAATTAAGCTAATTTCTTTTTAAAAATGTTTCTTGTATCATTCTTCTGAGACATAGGATAAAAAAAAATCTGTATCGAAATTAATTTCTTATGTATTTTATTGTTTTTTTTAATTTCTTATGTATTTCGTTGTTTTTTGACCTTTTGTTTTTGTTTGTTTTTTGGCCAAAATTTGTCACAGACATTTTTCGAAGCATTATTATGCTAAAATGAATTAATTTCGGCCATTCTAAGTGAAGATATGAATTTTTATGTGAATTAATTGAAAAAACACAATTTGCATTGGATTTGTACACAAAATCACGTTTTGGAGCAATTTTGGGGTTGACAAATTTTTTTCGAACGGGCGTCGCGTCAAAACGGTACGCGCGGGCGCAACAATTTGGGTCTCAAAAGTTGCGCGATACTTGAAAGAAAAAAGTCATGAAACATCGCGGTGGGAGCTTATCGCGTTGCGAAGATATTGCGCGAAACGTCGAGGGGGGGGGGATTCCGCCCCCCCCCCAGCCTGATTAGGGTTAAGCAAATTTTAACACTCAATTGAGCTAGATTGTGGTGAAAACAATCAAATGCAGTGTTAAACATTATGCTGAACTGAAACAAAGGAGGGAAGCCTAATAAACTGTGATAATCATTGTATAATACTAGAATCAAGGCCACTGATCACATGCCACATTGAAGAGTCTGGCCAGGCTTTCACTGCATGTGTACATGTACATTGTTTCCACCATTGAATGAGAACATAAAATTTATCTTCGGAGTTTCCAGCATCAGTAGGCCTAATACAGAATTTTTATTACAGAATGCTATAAAGCAGCAAGTGTTGGTTCTAACCCTTATTCTGTGGTCTACTGAAGAAGATGCCTGTCCGGAGATCAGGAGGTCATAGGTTCGAATCCTGCTCGAGTATGTATGCCCATGATTTTTTTATCATGGCTGCTACTAAAACACTGATCAATTCAGTGCTTATTTACGTTGATGTAGGGCAATTTGTCAACAGTTGCAATGAAAACATCTTAATGGAAGAATTTCATGAATTTGAATAATTACGCAGTACCCGTTACAATACATGCTATAAGGATTAGAACCAACACTTGCTGTCAAAGCAAAGTCACAGTAGGTGGTCTAGTCGATCGGTGTGTTCCGATAGTCAAGAAATGCCAAATCTGGGCCCTTCATTTGACATTGCGATTTGTACTGTCTTTTCAGCTTTCCCATTGCTATGTAGAAAGTGATGAAGACGTGACATGCTTGAATTGGTACTGACAAGCAAACTCTTTGAACTGGTCACTTGTAAACTGTGTACCGTTATCTGATACCACAATCTCCGGTATACCATTACGTGCAAGTGTTGTTCAGTCAGTCCGCAGCGTGTGCGATAATGAGGCACGAACGACAATTTTATTCAGAATCACGTTTACGCAGTTTGTGCCCTTGAGACTGACAAGATTTCGCGATACTTTGCGAGAGTTTTTGCAGAGGTCGCAACAACAGCTTTCATAGCTTTCGCAGTGCATTGTTTGATCCAGGATGGTTAGGTAAGTTATAGAGCTGATTATGCACATTAATTTGATACCTAATTTCCCTATTTTTGATGTCAATATAGTAGTCCATTTTAGCATCAAAGTAAACGATTATTTTGCCAATGTTCAAGAAGCTTTTAGATCATAGTTTGATGTTTTGCTAGTTCCTGACTGGTATTGAAAACAGATCTCCGTAATTTCTTCGATTTCACAATCGTGAAACTTGAGCGAGTATGATCAATCAAAAAACAAAGAGGGGCACCATTTTCAAGATTGTGAATTTTCCTGTTGAAAACAAGGCAAATTACATTTTCTTACTGGAAGTGGGGTAGTGAATGAACACGCGTGGAATGTGTTGTTGATACCCAGACAATGGTCGTGGACAATGGCCAGGATTGGAATGTTTCATGAGGAATTCCACTATCGCAGCTAGTCTCTGTTCATTCTGAAATGTGGTGTGTGCAAGCACATGGAAACATGTGCTTACTTCTTTCATGTGCATGCATTTCACCCTGTGTCAAGAATTCAGACTAGCAGTGCTCGGGGCAATCCACATGAATAATTGATTAAGCATTCATGTCCCTTGCAGCAGAGCTCGGGACAGGTGGCAGCCAGGTCCATTGTTAAGGGTCATTGTAAGTGCACACTCACATACACATCATTGGTTCCTGTGTAAAGTTCAAGTTTTGTATAGAGAGTGAAAATTCGATCACAATCTGGAACCTAACATCTAAAACTCACAGCATTGAGTCAGCAGCCAATGGATACTACGCAATGCGACACGCCGCATCTTGCGACAGATTTCGACCAATCACAGACCCGGAATTCCGGTGCGAATGCGAGGATAATCTTTTTAAACTCGACGCTAGACATGTCTCTGAATTTTGCTAGTTCCTGACCCGTATTGAAATGAAGATGGGAAAACGTGCCCTTATTGTGATACCATATACTTTAGCGGACATAGTCTTCACCATATTTTAGAGGGGCATGAAAGATTTCAGGTTATTTTTTTGGCGTCAAACGTGAAGGAATATTTTTGAATACAATACCGAACGTCGAGAGGGATTTTGATATCATATATTCCTCTTTTCTGTTTATTTTGATCATGAGCATATTTGCTTATGTTTTCTCTTTCAGTCGATACTAAAAGTGTCGAAAACTGACGAGTAATACATTTGTACTCGTTCTACACAGATTTATTCATGACCATGTATCTGCTCATTACGTATGCAAGCACCGCTCAGCCGTGCATACGACTTGAATAAATACGTGCGTTTTCGCTCGCGCTGCGGACTGACTGTGTTTGCATACTTCAATTACTCTTACGCTAGACATTTTTTTTTCCATGTTCAAACGTTATCAAATAAAATTATGTGAAACAAAACTCAATTTTCAATTAATTGAAACTCGAATCATCCCATCTTTGTGGTTGAGAGATTTGTGTTGGTCGTGCGGGTGTGCTTTCCCAGGGCTGTTGGAAGATATTACTTTTTTACATTCAAGTCTTTTCAGGCACAGAATATTCATATTTTTTTCTGTCAATCATTTCTCCGACATTAAGAATTGTAATGATGTTCAGATAAATTCACAGTCAAAATAACAAACGAAAATTGCACAATAAAGTATTACTGACAATGACATACAGGATAGTAACTATCATAAGAATCTAAGATAAAAATCATAACCCCATTAAAAGGGTATTTCTAACAACATATTCCTTTGTAGAGGGAGACAAACTGAAGAAACTCAAAAACTTGAGCCTTCACCCCTCTGAATGATATCTTTCTTTCATTTAACATATTCCTTTACATAATCATGAATTGCAAAAAGAAAAAGAAAATCATCAAAGAATGGAATTCTTAAAATATTATGAAATAATGAAGAATAACAGGTACATGCTAAGGAATGAACTCTCCCCTCAAAAGCGTGTTTCCGTCAATGTGTTTATCTCTTGACCAACTTTCAGTGATAAAATGGCCCTGCGTTTCTACTTTTTTCGACATTACATGTAGCATGTACAATGGTAAAAACTTTGTGCTGAGATTTCAAAAACTTTGTTATAAAGATGGACGTGTCTTAGGTAACGCTAACTTTAATTTAAATTTTATATAAAAAAGAATACTGATTTTACACAGATGAATTTGATTTTAATTTCTAGGACACAAAAAAGAAACATCTCTGTTCAGTTATGGGATTGTCCCCCAGGAGGCGTCCCCGGCGGCGTGTTTTTTTTAGACGGCGCAGATTGGGGACCCTAAAAATCTATTCGGGACCCTATCCCTAAACCTAACCCTAATCCTAATCCTAACCCTAACCATCAAACCCTAACCCTAACCCTAACCCTAACCCTAACCATAACCCCAACCCTAACCCTAACCAAAAACTCTAACCCAACGTTTTTCCCATAGGTTTAACATGCGCCATGCCTCAATCTGTGCCGTCTTAAAAAGAAAACGCTCCCCGGGGGCAGTCGTCAGGTGGGAGTTGTCCTCCGGGGGAGTTGTCCTCCGGAGGAGTTGTCCCCCGGGGGAGTTGTCCTCCGGGGGAGTTGTCCTCCGGGGGAGTTGCCCCCCGGGGAGTTGTCCTTGGGGGAGTTGTCCTCCGGGGGAGTTGCCCCCCGGGGGAGTGGTCCTCCGGGGGAGTTGTCCCCCAGGGGAGTTGTCCCCCGGGGGAGTTGTCCTCCGGGGGAGTTGTCCCCCGGGGGAGTAGTCCCCCGGGGCAGTTGTCCCCCGGGGAGACGTCCTCCGGGGGAGTAGTCCTCCGGGGGAGACGTCCTCCGGGGGAGTGGTCCTCCGGGGCAGCTGTCAGGTGGGAGTAGTCCCCGGGGGAGTAGTCCTCCGGGGGAGTTGTCCTGATACGACCCAAAACATTAATTGACTTCTCACATTCCAGACCTAATACTATAAACCAATGCTCTGTGTAAGATGCATACAAACTTTGATCAAAACGTCAAGGCGTGATTTGCACATGATGAAATAAGCATTAACGATTAAACCAATGAAGCCAAACATCAATACAGGTAAGCCTACTCAAATTCTGATATTCTAAAAGGTCATTGACCTCTCATTGTCCTGAGAGGTCAAAGTTGGATATACACAGGGTAATGACCAATGTTCCATGGAATGACAAGATACTTCTTTTATAGCATAAATGCTAATAGCAAACTGCATTATTTTACATCGGGTATAAGTTGACCATTGACTGTATATAAGATATCATCCGATATTTTGATGTCATTGACCTGTTACAGTCCTCAGAGGTCAAAGGTAGAGACATGTAAGTAATTTCTATTGCTCTGTGGAATAGGAAATCAATTCAATTCTAATACAAATGAATTTCCATCTTTATCATGTTTATCATCAACCAATTGCACCAAATGTCAATGTTCTGATATTCGAGGTCATTGACCTCATCATAGGTCATCAGAGGTCAAAGGTAAAGACATGTCTTGAAAGGCTCTGTGAAACATTGAGGCAATTCCACGAACAAAAATTAGTTTTTAGTACACGAGTACCGTGTTTAACAGTAAAAACGAGTGATGCAAAATATCAATTTTCTTACAATATTTTTGAGGTCATTGACCTCTGGAGGTCATCAAAGGTCAAAGGTAGAAACCAACCTGTCAAGGCTCTGTTGAACATGAAGACAATTTCACTGTGACAAAAATTAGTTTTTGGTACATCATTGCTGTGTTTATCATTAACCAATGACGCAAAATATCAATTTTCTGACATGTTGAGGTCATTGACCGCTGGAGGTCATCAGAGGTCAATTCAGACTTACCTCCCGATATTAAAATTAATCTTATAGCATTTACTAACAATGGTGAAAGTTTCATGCTTTAGTCAAATCTTGCACAATTGTTCAGCTTATCTGTTCTACTAAAACTTCCATAGTGAATGTAAACTTGTTCCTCTGGGAAAATCCTAGTATAATTGGGTTCATATTAAAGCTTGAACTTTACTCTTTCAGGTAAGATAATAATTTTTGAGTAATTCCTACTTTTTAAATTCAGTGTTGTTTTTGGCTCAATTGTACATCATTCAGAATTCTGACCTATATAATGACCGCATTCCACTTTTGTGCGGTTTGAGTGGGGCGGTCACATTAAAAGTGAACTAAACTATGTATACGATGTAATGGCACCTATTTAAAATCCCTCAAATTAGAATGACTTCTGAAAAGAACGCAACAATGACAAAAAAAAAATTACTCTGAGCAGAGAGTGCTGCTTCCTTTTTTTCCTAGTAATTGTTGGCAAAGTATCCACTACCTTCTGCTTTGCTTCCTTCATTTGGGACTGGGAAATGCTGATATTTATTCCTAACCAGTGGAAGAGAAGTTTGGCTGTGGGGCTTGTGTAGCGACCTTGCCTCCTTTATTGGTCTTTTTGCGTTTCACTGACATACTGCATTGATGTAATTTTTTTTTTTTACTTCCAAAATCCTTTCTCTCATGGAACCTGTTGACTCTTCTTGTCTTGATCACAAAATGTCCGCATCGGTTTCGGACACTAGCATAGATAGATCCACGTTGGCTCCGCACTGTCCTAAAACATTCCTGGTGTCTTCCGCTTTCATTCGCGAAGCTTGCCCAATGTCCACACCGCAGGGTTCTTTCAGGAGCGCTTGCGGAAGGAGCAGAAAGGTTCTGGACAGGCGGGATGTCCCGAGGACATCATTCGGACAAGTTGCAGAAGGTGTCAGGAAGTTCATTTCCATGTCCAAATTTTGGTCTCGATCAAAATTTGGACGCGGAAATTTTTCTCTCTCCCGAAGGTGCGGAAACGCCCGGACATGTTTAGGACAGTAAGCAGACACTTTCAGGAGCCTGCGGACAGTTTGCTGAACGAGTGCGGAATACCAAATTTGCTTTCCGGGTCTTGTCCGGGTCTCGTCCGCGCCCTAGTGGACGCCTGGTCTTAGAAAATATAGCCATTCATCCAATTAATCTCAGTCCAAGGAAAGTGAACATTCTACAAATTTGTGACGATCATGTCATTTTGATATTTTCTTAAATGTGTTAAACTGTCATCACACATTGTCAAGACGTAGTATAGACTTACTATAGAAGATTCATGCATTATGGCGGAGACATACCAGTTGCCATAGCGACATTTCTAGTGTTCATGAAAAAGCACACAGTCATTTTGTGGATTTAGCTACCTTGCCTAGTTTTCGATGGGAGTGTTAATCACATTCAGCGATAATTCTAGTTTCCAGTGGTGGATTCTTGTTTAGTTTTGGAGAGATGGATGGCAGGGAATAAAAATAAGACATGAAAGTGTGTTTTTTTTTTCATATTGTTCAGTATTCATTCTTCAGCTTTCCATATCCTTTTACATCCTATAATCCTACAGCTATCAATAGATACTCGCGTACAAGGATCTTCAAATATGGATGCTGCATCAAGGGCTGTCGCCGAAATCATCTGCACTTTGCCAAACATGCGACTTATGAAATTAGATTACGGGGTTCTCACAGACGAATTCTTTCACACCCTTGCCACGTCAGCATCAAAAACAAAGGTACCAGTACATATTTATCTTCTTTTGTTTTTTGTTTATCTGATTTTCATGGAAGGAAAATCAACTCCATATCCAATTTGACTGTGGTAAAAAAAAACAACAGCAGACAAGGTAGTGATCAAGCAAAGGAATGAAAGTGTTTTCAAATAGGACAAATGATAGAATGTTAGTTTCTATGTTTATGACAGTGAAATATGCAACAATCGCACGATGTGAATAAGATATGCTGATAATGGTTGTAATCGTAAAACTCTTTTTCTATCAGGAAGTATTAATATTCAGAAAAGAGATATTATCAATTCCTTTTTACAAAAAGTGTATTCCTTTGGCTTACATACCATCCTCAAACAAACTGTATTAAACGATTTCATTTTCTCTTGGAATAGAAAGAGTAAGTTTTTCTGCGTACTTCACATTCTTACCAAAGTATTTTATATCATTTTTTCTACCGCTTATAACGCTACATAGCTGGAAACAATTCATCATGTTGGAGGACATGACCTTTCAGCTGCTGCATCAAAGGCCTACGCCAAGAGTATCTGCACCATGCCAAACTTTAAGACTCTGGAACTAGTGGATGCCAACATAACTGACGATTTCTTTGTCGAACTTGCCAAATCAGCATCAAGAGCAAGGGTATTATATTTTGCTTTTGCTTAATCACTTTCCTTTAACACTGAAAAGGGGGGGGGGGGGTGGGGGGGTCATCACGGCCCCCCTGAGACTATTTTGCAGTAACTTCCAGAATATAATATCTCTCCTCGAGACTTCATGACTTTTTCTTTAGAGTCTTATGCAACTTCTGATACCTTTGTGTACGTATATGGGTCAGAATTTTGAACGGTGTACAATTGAGCCAAAACAATGCAAAATTTACAAAGTAGGACATTCTCCAAATCATTTATCTTACCTGAAAGAGTATAACTCAAGCTTTGATATGAACCCAATTATACTGGGATTTTCCCAGAGGAACAAGTCTTTATTCACCGCGGAAGTTTACCATGTCCAGAGCAGCGAACGTCCGTGAGGAATAGTACTGCACATACATTTGAATACCATTTAACATAGCTTGCAACAACCTGATTCAGTTCAAAATCATAACGAAATATCTTTAGGGACATATGTATGTGTTGGCAGAATATTAAGCTTGTACTCTTAACCTGTACGTAATGGTAGACAACTCGTCATTTCTGTTGAAAAATTACTCTTCCGCTAAAAACTTTCTCCAGATTACGCGCATTTTACAGAAACTCAATATTTCGACGTCTTATTTCACTATCCCATTCTTCAATCCCTACTCCCAAATAATATGATACTTTTTTTACGATGTATCTGTACTATGCAGTCTCTATAACCAAACAATAACATAGCATAGTTTTCATCGCGGAGGTTCGCATATAGCTCACGGACGTTTGGAACAAACAAGATGTGGAACAATGCAGCTCTCTTGAGTTGGAAACGCATTTTATTCACAACAAACAGCGATTTCATGTCGAGAACAAACTCCTCTGCAAAATCCTGAATAAATTTTACCAATTCTCAATTATGAAAGCTTGTTTATCTTCCCATGCTGAGGAATCAAAGAAAACAATTTTCCATCTCTCGTAAATGAACGTACAAACGTACGTGCAATTTCAGTGACGTAGTCCATCCTTGAGAACGAATTATATTTATCAAAATTTTGTTATCACGAATTAAAGATTAAGGTCCTAAATTTGCTGTCTAAAGTCTTCAATGCAAACTTTACTGATAACGAACATGGTCACAGCTAAATATGACAGAGAATTGACATACAGTTGAACCTCTCTTATCCGGCCTCCCTTTATCCGGATCTCTCTATTATACGGACGCAATCTCGCCGTGATTTTTTGTTAAATAATTACGGGAGGAAAGGGGGATTCCCAACTCCTTGAGAACTCCTACACAGACACACATGAATTACATATACTTGTTACATTTCTTAACAGTTATTTAGGTAAATAATCCCAAGAATTTATAAAAGAAAATGATTTCATTCTTGCAAACACGAACCTCTATTTTGGGGTCTGTTACTGAGTGTAACAATGAAAAGGTTGCAGTATACACATTACTACATGTGGTACTACAATGGGCTACTGTACATGTGTATGTATATTATGTACATGTATAAAGCATTGAGTCTCCCGTATCCGGCCAAATCCCTTATCCGGATGAGCCCCGGTCCCGACTTGTCCAGATACGAGAGGTTCAACTGTAGATGAATGATAGGAATTTCCGAAGGTTAATCGAAAGGTTTGTTAATTGGAGCATGAAAAGTCAGGTTCGTTTATCCAAATGTGGAGAAACAATCAAATCTTCCAGATTTCAAAACGTCATAATAATCGTTTTCACCTAGAGGATATCAGGCCCATTTCACTTTTAGAAGAACGGACCTAAAAATAGTGAACCTTAATATTTAATTTTCGGATTAACAAACTTTCGGAATAAGAACATTTCTATTAAGAAACCTGCTGAATTAACTACGAACCTTTTAGTTTTTCTTGTCATTTTCGGAATAACAAACCTTTGGACATTCGGAGTAACGAATCTTTGGAAGAGCGAACGTATCAAAGTGCGACCTCAAACCTATTACTAAATCACTACTTTCTAACATGTGTTTTCAAAGTAAGCACAAAAGCACAAACAACTTGACGATCTCTCTGTCTCTTAAATGTAAAATAAGGAAAAAACATCTTGGACAGAATTGCAAATTGACACTGATTTTTATTGATGAGTATAAAAAAACACTATGTCATGATAAACGGAAGATTTGCGTGTTTTCATCAGACAATAATTGTATACTGAATTATATCATGTTCGCTTATGACGACATTTCGATGAATAAAAATGAATAAACGGGGAAAAAAAAAGCTCCTCCAGAGGAATTCGGTGTAACGGGAGTGCACTGGCAGTTCTTTTCTCTTAGTGTTGGAGCTCGATCTCTTCTCTGTTTCCACGTCCTTTTGAAACTTTTCCGTCTCTTCTTAACACATGCCCATTACAGACTTCTTTCGTCATTGCATCCTTTTTGTTTCATTAACCTGAATGTGACTGCGTAGCACTTTGCGGATCTGTTTTGTTTTGGTTTATTTTTCATTTTGGTCGCAGCATGTTCAGGCTACTTAGGAAATGAGAGAAAAATCTTTTTGAAAAGAAAAATAAGAATGTATTAAGGCATAAAATATGACAATTACAGCGAACGTCCGTGATGGAGACCAAAACTGGATGTGTTCTGTTTGAAATGGCAGCTACCTTACTCAAAAGATATACACGGGAAGCATCTGTCACTAAAAAGTGGCACTGTTCCTCTATCTCCTACTATGTAATCCATGGACTTATGCTACCAACGAACACCCGTCAGCAAAACGTTTTCCTTTTGTTATTACAGGTAAATTGAGTGCTGAACGCTATTCACTTTTGGGTATGAGAGACTCAGTGAATTGGTAATATTTTCAAGTACCATTAACTTAATGTACAGTGATATATTTGTAATTATCAAAGATTTCCTTTCTCGGACCGAACGTCCGTGAGCGAAACTTACAGAACCTATAACAGTGCAAATTGTCTCCAAAACCTCATCAGAAAGAAATTTAAATGCACAGAAATGACAGATTACGCTAAATTCCATTTTCCTATAACTTGGTTTTCAGTGATAAGCTGTTTTTGTATAATTAGAGAAAAAACAAGCGTAAAATTGCGAGCAAATTTTGAACTGTTTGTTCATCATGATCACATACCGCCTCAAAAAATCTGAAACTCCTGCTCTAAACTTATTGTTTACTTTTTACAACTTTATTTGTCGCTATTGGAGCTAATAGTTTTGAAGAATAAAGGACACTTTTGGGACAAGTTATCACTATCGGTCGGATTGCATGCGTCACGGACGTTCGCTGAAATTGTCACCGACGTTCGTTCTACTACTAGGGTCATGTTCCAGGACGGGAAACTAATCGACAGAGAGTACGTAGCCTTCCTAACTCTTTCAAAAATTTGAAAAGGTATTGTCAATGCAAATTGTAAGAAATTTGACATCCTTGCAACATATATATTGCTCAGAGGGGGATTAGGAGGTGAATTTTCAGAGAAAAATTATTTGCTTGGTTTTCGGTGAATCGTGTGGTCCAACAACTGCAGACGAGCCCCAGTCCGCTCCAAACATGACATGCAACTCCTTGGCTAGAGAGTCAAAGGTATTTTACCTTCGCTATCAAAGCTAGATGGTGCCCCACTCGATAACGTTTTACTCGGCGATTTCAATATAGATTTGCTGAAGTCTGAGCATGATAATATCTCTAGTGATTTTCTTCACACACTTCTGTCCTCGTCCTTTCTTCCGCTTATTTCTAAACCCACACTTGTTACAGATCGCTCTGCCACCCTCATTGACAATTTGTTTTGTAATATTCTACCCCTCCCCGATTCTTTTATAATTCTTTCAGATATGACTGATCATTTTCCAATAATGACTTGTTTTACTCTTAAAACACCAGCTAATATCAAACCTATTTCATCTCTTTTGTTTAGATGTAGAGTTTCACCTGAAGAGTTAGCTAGTTTTTATGTGGCTCTTGAGAATGCTGACTGGTCAGGAGTATTTGGTAGCGATGATGTTAATATATCTTTTCATAATTTTATGGAAACTTTTAATCATCATTTAGATGATGTAATTCCAAAACAAAGAAATAGAACAGAGTATAAAAAGACACCCAGGTTACCTTGGATTTCAAGATCAATTCTTCGTTCAATTAATAGGAAAAATTGTTTGTATTAAAAGTACAAATCGGAAAAAAATGAGCGATCTAAGAATAGATATACATCATACAAAAATACTTTGACAATAGGCGTTTCAACATCAGCCCGATAAAAATCCAAGCTCGAAATATTTTCGGCGATTGCGAATTAGAGCGCTATTTCATTTCTTATTCACATCAGCCCGAAGAGGGGGTAGCCTGAATAGTTAGAAATTTTGAAATAGCTAATTCGACAGCTGAGTATGTGCAAACAGCATCAGTAATGTGTGTGCTCTCTCAAAAATTCCTCATGATTTGTGTGCAGTGTGTCTCGATCGATCGGGTCACACACGCTAGGCATGATGGGATTCATCGCGCTAATTTCTCAAGTCGTTTTCGCAGTATCAAATAGCGCGCTACTATCCCGCTATTTCAGAAATTTCCCGAGTTGGAGTCGAGAAATTTTCTTGATCAGAGCGATACAATTAGCGCGCTAATTTGTGTTCACATTATCAAATAGCGCGCTATTTCGCTATCGGGAAAATTTCCCAAGTCAGAAAATGGCGCACTATTTCGAAACATCAGGCTGATGTGAAAACGCCCAATGATTTTACGTTCTGAAAAGAAAAGATATTATTCTTAGCAATTATCGAGATATAAGTTTGATATGAAAAATACTTGGAAAGTTTTAAATGTTCCGAGTAAAAACCCTGACATTGATAGAATTAAATTGAATGATGAATTGATTTATGATCCCCTTCATATTGCAAATATTTATAATTCTTATTTTTCAAAAATAAGCGAAAATTATGCTCAAACATTCCTGCAACAGAGACTCATTTTACTGAATTTTTAGGTCAGCGTAACTCTGATTCCATATTTTACTTCTGGAGTCTCCGAAAGAGACTACATTGAGAGACCCGCTTTGCGCACGCGCAGTCATATCGCTTTTCTACGCACGAGTATTCGAACGTAGTTCCCCTATCGCAGTCGAAATTTCTGATTTTTATCGCGTTTTCGCAGTACTAACGGTTCTAGAAACCAGCAGTTAGTGGAATTTAGATCTCCGCAATCTTCCTATATCGTACAATGATTATTCGGTGCTTAGCAAGGCGGCAAGCACAGCCTCTTCTAGCGGCCTCATTCCACGGAAGTCACGCGGTGGCTACATTGTGATGGAGGCACAACAGCTCCAACAGCTGCATCATCCGGCTAAGCCCGGCGCAGCGGAAAGCATCAACGTTGTTTGCGAAGAACGTTCCTCTCCGACAGACAAAAAAGTCAAGCCGAAAAAGAAACTAGTAAAGTCGGATAAGGTTTCCGGTACTAACATGGCGGGTAAAGTGCCGCAATCGAAGCAGGGCCCAAAGACGGCCGAAAAATCCTCGGATGTCGAGGACAGACTATCGAGACTGGAGAGTCTTCTGAGTATTAAAAGTGGTCGACGCGCTGCCCAGTGTAAACTCCACGCCGAAACCGGCATCGCGCCATTTTGTGGCGTACGATGAGGCGCACAGCACCGGACAGTGTGAAATTCCTATGGAAACTGATTTTCAACAGTGCGGGGGGCAGCACGTGTGTGACACGGGCGAAGCCAACAGGGAAGAAGGCGAATTTGTGTCAGACGCGGCAGACGTGCAAGAAATTCCCATTCTCGCAGCAAAATTTGCCAAGCCGGGTGATACGGGGCTACCGGTGGACGAGGACTTAGCCAGCTCTACTTCTTACCTCATCAGCCACCCGCTAGAAGAAAAAGTGTTGGAAGAGACGGCATCTGAGTATCCAGCCCCGAGCAACTGTGTTTACCTCGCTACACCGAAGGTGAACGGCCCGATCTGGGATAACCTACCGCAACACACACGCAGTAGAGATGCTAAGTTACAGCATGTGCAGAAGTCGCTGACAAAGGGCCTGAGCGCGCTAATACAGCCTTTCCCATCACCTCGGCTGACTGACACACAGCAGGACGCATTGGCGTTGCTGTGCAATGCCAATTTTGAACTCAATTCGTTGAGGAAAGAACTTATCAAGCCGGACATGGCAGCCACTTACTCTCATCTTTGCAAACCTTCCACTCCCGTCACAAAATTCCTATTCGGGGATGAATTGGGAAAGAGAATGAAAGATCTCAAAGAGAAGCAGAAAGCTGCATCAGGAGTGATAAGAAACCCAATTTTGCGGCCACGGTCTAGTACGTACCACCCGTACAGGGGAGCAGCTTTCTCCAAGCGACAATACAGAAGCGGTGGCTGGACTGCAAGTTCAGCTGCTTCAACACACAGACCAACAGCCGGCGGAAGTAGCAGATCTTTTTTAGGTCAGCGCCCACAGTGGGGTCACAGCAAGCAGCCACCACCCCGCACAGCGAGCCGCCCCCCACAACAGGCTCCTCAGCACAGGCCTCCAATGCAGCGCAAGAAATAACTACCACATACCCAAAGAGGTAGGTAGTTTCGATTCACATCATGATCATACCTGCAGTCCCCAAAGTATTTGTACATGTGTGCAATGTTTTTCAAGGAAAGCTCCAGTGGCAGTCGGAGGTCGAGTGAGGCTTTTTTACAGGCGATGGTGCCAAATCACAGCTGATCCATTTATTTTGGCAGCAATCAGTGGTTACAAAATTGAGTTTGAAGAAGCATGTATGCCCCCTAGGAGGGATAAGCCCTTCATTCAATGCAAACCAAACCAGCACAATTCAGCTTGTATTGACAGAGAGATGGCAAGCTTACTGACTAAGAATGTTATCGAAGAATGTGGTCATGAAGAAGGAGAATTTCTCTCCAACATTTTCACACGACCCAAGAAAAATGGGGGAGTCCGACTAATACTTGATTTGTCAGATTTGAACAAGTGTGTGAGCGTACAACACTTCAAAATGGATAACATTCATACAGCTGCCCTTTTAATCTCCCCAGGAGATTTCCTAGCCTCAGTCGACCTCCGAGATGCTTACTACTCCATCCCAATTGACACTGAATACAGAAAATTCTTGAAATTTCCATGGAAAGGGAAATTTTACAGGTTAAAAGTCCTACCAAATGGGCTCAGCACAGCGCCCAGACTTTTCACCAAGCTCATGAAACCTGTTTTCGCTACACTGAGAGAAATGGGGCACATAGTATTGGGCTACCTTGATGATACTCTCATTATCAGAGAGTCAATAGAACAAGCAAAGGAGGCTGTACGTGCAACCACAAATCTCCTGTCTGAACTAGGTTTCGTAGTCCACGAGGAGAAATCTATGCTAGAACCCCAACAAGAGCTCACATTCCTAGGGTTTAAGCTGCACACGGGTGATATGACTATCTCCCTGCCAGAAGAGAAAATGCAGGACATTATCACAGTCTGTTCAGACTTGCTTGACAATACTAGACCCACAATCAGGCAGGTGTCACATGTTATCGAGAAGATAATAGCTACTTTCCCTGGAGTCCAACATGGCCCTCTTTTCTACAGATGCCTAGAACGTGACAAAATTGCTGCCCTTAAAGCTAACGAAGGCCATTTTGACAGACCTATGAAGCTGTCATTAGAAGGGAAAAAAGAGCTCAAATGGTGGATTAATCATGTCATTGAGGAGTGTGCACCTATTAAGCGTAACAGACCTACACTTGAGCTGCGTACAGATGCTAGTGGGCTTGGTTGGGGAGCCACAAATCTGTCCATGGAAACAGGAGGCAGATGGAACGATCTTGAAATGAAAAGAGCTAGAAAGAATGATATCAATTACCTGGAAACATTGGCAGCCGGGTTTGGACTGAAGTCCTTTGCTCTTCTTTCTACATGATGTTCATGTCCTCCTCAGGTCAGACAACACAACAGCAGTTGCTTATCTGAATAACATGGGGGGTATTAAGTCCAAGGACTGTGACAGTGCAGCTAGAGACATCTGGAGGTGGTGCATGGAACGTAATATTTGGGTTACTGCAGCACACCTTCCAGGGAGTGAGAATACTGAGGCAGACAGCAGATCTAGAAAGTTCAGTGACTGAAATGAATGGATGCTTAACAAGCAAGCCTTTAATAAACTAGTTTCAGTTTTTGGGCTTCCAGACATTGATCTCTTTACGTCCAGACTAAACAACCAACTTGAGAGATATGTCACTTGGTTGCCAGATCCAAATGCAGAAGCCGTCGATGCATTTACGTTGGATTGAGGAGAATTCAAATTCTATGCCTTTCCCCCATTCTGTCTCATCCCAAGATGTCTTCAAAAAATTAGGACAGATAGAGCTGAAGGCATAATGGTAGTGCCAAATTGGCCCACACAGGCATGGTTTCCTAAGCTGAAAAGGATGTTAAAGGGTGAAGCAGTGCTAATTACAAGGAGTAGGAACCTATTAATGCAACCTGTAACGCATGAACCACATCCCTTGCATGATCGAATTGATCTTCTCTGTTGCAGGTTATGCGGCAGCCCTTCGAAAGGACAGGACTAAAGAAGGAAATTGTGGACATTTTGGCCGCTTCTTGGAGAGCCTCTACCCAGAAGCAATATTGTGTGTACATAAGGAAGTGGAAAGACTTTTGCAAGAGCAAGAAGAAAAGCCATCTTCACTCTAGTGTTCAGTTTGTTTTAGAATTTCTTAGTGAGCTTTTTTATGTAGGAGGTTTTGGATACAATGCACTCAACACAGCAAGAAGTGCGCTCGCATCATTCCTAGTTCTTGAGGATGGTGCCTCTACAGTTGGGAACAACATTTTGATATCAAGATTTATGAAGGGAGTTTTCCATCTCCGAACCCCAACACCTCGCTATGTAGATACTTGGGATGTAAATATTATGTTTTGCTATCTCAGAAAGCTGTCACCGGCAAATGCACTGAGCCTACGAGATCTCACCAAAAAGCTATGCATGCTCATGGCTCTCATCTCAACACAGAGAGCACAGTCATTGCAGCTCCTGAATTTGGACAACATGATACTCAAGGGATCATTAGTAACATTTCATTTCAGCGAGCTACTGAAACAAATAGGCCGGGAAACGCTGGCTTCACACTGAGCATGAGAGCCTACCCCCCAGACCGTCGATTGTGCGTTGTCAACTACATCAAAGCCTACATGCGGATGACTGAGGAAATTCGAGGTCAAGAGCGCCGGCTCTTTATTAGTTTTTGCAGACCCCATGCGAAAGTAACGTCGCAAACCATCTCCCGGTGGATCAAAGATGTTATGGCAGCGGCAGGAATTGACACTTCAAAATATAAGGCTCACTCAACAAGAGCAGCTGCGACGTCAGCTGCACACAGAGCAGACTTGCCAGTTTCGTTCATCCTTGAGAAGGCAGGCTGGACGAATGAAAAAACTTTCAGAAAGTTCTACAGCAAACCCTTGCTCGATGATGGGAGCAAGTGTCTCACAACTGCTCTACTAAAGAAATGACCAGACAAGGTAAACAATTTACCCTTTTTGGTAAATGACAATTCTTAGAGTCATTTCTGTTATCTTTCTTACAAACATGGCTGCTGGGCTTCAAAATCTCAATGTACAAAACTGTAGTCTCTTTCGGAGACTCCAGAAGTAAGATAGAAAGATTAAATGAGAACTTACCTGTTTGAAATTTGATCTTTATTTTACAAGGGAGTTGTAGGTAGAGAATACATTCCCTCCTCCCCCTCCCAAAGTTTTCAAACTTGAAGCTAAGTTCTTCATAATCTTTCAAATATACAGCAGCCACATTTGATGCTTTGAAAAATGACCGCGCGAGCGCAAAGCGGGTCTCTCAATGTATTCTCTTCCTACAACTCCCTCGTAAAATAAAGATCAAATTTCAAACAGGTAAGTTCTCATTTAATCTTTCTATTTTTCATACCAACTAACAGATTTGAAATTATTGATACAGTTTCCTCTTTTGAAAATAAACGAAGCTCTGGTTATGATGAGATAGATAATTTTATTTCCTCGGTTGCTGATCCACTTGCTCATATATTAAATTTGTAAATTTTTAACGGTGTGTTTCCTGATAGAATGAAATTAGCTAAAGTAGTCCCAATATTTAAGACAGGCGATAAGTTTGAAGTCGGCAATTATCGCCCAATTTCATTATTATCGTCGTCTAAGGTCTTAGAAAAACTTATTTACACGAGAATGATTAATTTTTTGAAGGTACATGAAGTTTTTACGAATTCTCAGTTTGCTTTTCGTGAGAAACATAGTACTACGCATGCACTTTTGCATTTTGTTGATAGAGTTGTTCATGCAATTGATAAGCATTTTCATTTAGTTAGTATTTTCTTGGACTTCTCCAAGGCCTTCGACATTATCAATCATGATATTTTACTTTATAACTTATCGCATTATGGAATACGTGGGAAGGCCTTGGAGTGGTTCAAGAGTTATTTAGTTGATAGAAAACAATTTGTTACAATTTAAAACAATGATTCAGTTGTCAGAAAAGTTAAATGTGGCGTCCCACAGGGAAGTTTATTAGGGCCGTTATTGTTCATTATTTATATCAATGATTTTTGTCGCGTATCCGACGACCTCTCTTTTATTCATTTTGCAGATGACACTAATGTATTTTTTGCCCATAATGATATTGATTTTCTTGTTGATAAAATTAACATTGAATTGAAAAAAGTGACAAACTGGGTCAGGCCAATAGGCTATCACTCAATGCTCAAAAAAACCGAAATATATGCTTTTTAGCAATACTGTTGATAGTTTAAGTACAAATATAGTATTAGATGACTCTCATCTACAAAGAGTCTCACATATCAAATTTTTGGGTGTCATTGTGGATGACAAACTCTCCTGGAAATCACATGTTGATATGTTTGCAACATAAGTTCACGCAATATAGGCATTATAAATAGATTGAAATTTCATATTCCACAAAAATCATTACTTATGTTATATTCGTCGTTAATATTGCCTCATCTTAATTATGGAATATTAGTTTGGGGCAACACGCATCAGAATTTATTGGAGAGGGTGTTCCTTTTACAAACAAAAGCTCTCCGTGTTATCTGTTATTCCCCTGTACGTTCTCATACAAATATGTTGTTTGCCTCTAACGAGCTCTTAAAAATTACAGATTTGTTTTTATTTAATTTAGGGCAATTTATGTATAAGTATTGTAATAACTTGCTTCCGTCTATTTTTTATTCTATGTTCATCAAAAATCAATCATTTCATGAATATCCCACTAGGAGTTCCAATGAATTTCATTTACCTCTTTTAAGAACGATTTTTCCTAAAAAAAAACACTCTTATCGATGTAGGCCCAAATTATTGGAATTCTTTGAATCATCACATAAAAAACGCTCCATCCATATATTCTTTCGAGAGGAGACTGAAGGCTTTTTTATTGCAATCGTATGACTCTACAATATTGAATTAACCATTTGGCCTTTTTTTATATACTGACTTGCTCGCTTTGTTCCCTCTTCGAAGAATTAATGTTTGTTTGTTTTTTCTGGATGTATGCAATGTTGTCATTTATGCCATTTTGCCCATAGCGTCTAGAAGTTGACTTTCCGTATGTTACTCCTGTTCATACATCCCTCTATTTTCTATTTTCTTGTGTTTTTTTCAGGCGTCAAAATATTACTTTTTCCCCAGAACTATCTTCTGTTTCTCTTGGCATGCTTCTGCCGAAGATCGCTGTTTCTGTTGTTCTGTTTCTGTTTCCGTTGTTCTGTTTCTGTTTCTGTTGTGCGTTCTTGTCTGCTATTTTGTCTTCAGTTTGTCAGTCTTGTCCATCCCGTTTTGTCCTGTACAACATTTTCTTCAGTAGTTGTCTTGTTGACTAGTCCTGTTTCATGTTTGTTCTAGTCTATGGAAGTGTACTTATCTATTAATCTAATTTTCAGTGGGCTTCCAGACTTCTTCCACTTTGTTACTTTTTGTATCTACGATGATTCAATTTATCTTTCCATCAACGTTCTTTTCCAGAGGGGCCCACATACTACAAGCTCTGTCTTTTTAGTGGGTCCCTCCATTTTTCGCACTTTAAGCAACGGTATACATGTACTTCACTTTGATCTCTTCTGTTTCTTTTTTACTATACAATGTATGATTACTATAGGTCCTCAATTGTTGTACAGTCTTTTCATTTCACTATGTTCTATTCACCTTATTCTCTTTTATCAATGGAAGTGAAACATATGTTTTGTCGAAAAATGAAATAAACTTTGAATTGAAATTGAATTGAATCATCACGGACGTTCTTTTTTTCTCGGAGGTTCGTCTAAAAATGTAATTTCCTTCGCATTTGACAAGGGATGGACAGAAACTCAAAACAAACATATTATCGTGTGGCTACATCTTAGTTGATTACGACTCAGAACAATATCGCCAATAACATTGAATGGGCTACGATCTTTATTAGTAAATAGTGGACGCACGTCCGTGACGAAAACTCAGTATAATTTTGCATAAAAGAATGTTATGTCTCATGTACAGCCAGCAGACGTACAATTTTTACAGGATATGTTCATTAGGGGAGACACTAAATTTTCGTATACATTACAATTGGGACAACAAGGTAGAATTTGCAGCAGCGATGGAAATAAAAGCATCACGGACGTTCGTCTGTTTAGGGCTTTGATATTTCAATTATTCTCTGTAATTTTATACGTGCTCATAAAGTTCTTATGATTTTGTGGTACATACCCATGATATGTCAGATCCAGAACATGGTCAGATTTTAGATGCCACGTACCATAAAAAAGAAACAGCATTGGTTTGAAAAACAAAAATTATTGTGAAAATAGCGTTTTTACCGTATTTTTACGCTTTAAGTCCTTGTCAAATGCAAAATGTCAGTCAAAAGTTAACCAAACCATACATTTCCTGAAAGGAAATTTACCAGGCTTTGAGATGACATGAAACTTTTTTTTTTTTAATTGTAAAAATTTAAAAAAATTGTCAAAAATTTTGAGATGACATGAAAAAACATGGCTTTGATTTTATGAGATGACATGAATTTTTTTTTTCTTTTTTTATTTATTTTTTTTTTATTTATTTTTTTTTTTTGTAGATCATCCTGGTGTGTTATAAGGGAAAGAGTGTCATAAGGTGCGAAAATTGGCAATTGTAAATCGTTCAAAAATTCTCACCCATATACATGCGGCAGTTATGGTGTTACTGGTATAAGCTGGACTTATATGATGACGCTGATGCTGCCAGTCTCCAGTTAAAATCGCATTGATTTATTGGACAAATTAAGCAGCCCCTTTGAAGGGTGAACAACATTACATCAATGATACTCCAGCATCTCTACAGTTACAACTGTGCCACACATAAGATGATTTCAACCATTCGCATTATACTGTGATAAAAATGGATTTCATATATCATTAAAACTCAATATTTTGGTTTCATTTGATAATTCATGTTTGACGGTTAGTTCGATCAGTTCAACTTCAGCTTAGTTTAAGAAGTAGTAGAAAAAAGAAGAATAACAATGAATATCATACTAAATCAGAAAGGTTTCACTCGCCAGACTGTCGATGATGTACTATGTCTTTGCTTCAAACTCCGGTATTATCCTCAGTTATATATATATATATATATATATATATATGACCGTGCACCACAAAAAGAACAAAAAGTCGCAACCCTTGATTTTGTGTGAGGACTCAAAAAGAGTGAAATGGTTCAACCAAGTTAATCCTGAGTTTTTCATATTTTCTGAAAGAGCTATCCTTCGATATTGTTCTTAAGTTTGGGATCATAACATGAGTGGGAAAGTGTGTTTTCAGCAGTTTTTCTACAACCCTTTTTGGGGGGAGAGTAGAATTATCAGGTATGTCTTAGAGGCCCCTTTTCATTTGTTAAAATCCTTTGCACACTCTTTACTTTCAAGTCTAATAACTTGTGAAAGAATAAAGCTACTGCTTTGAAAGTTGGCACTAATCATGAACATAATGTGTTAATAGAACCTGCTCAATTTCAGCTTAATTTGATAATCTCTTCCCTCTTGTTGCTCAGGTGGTAGGCATCCCGTGTTATGTCCCTTTTACCGCACAGCTCGCACGGCTTGGTAAGGATTAAGCGCTTGATTAGATCCTGTACTTCAGAGCCTCTTTTCTCAGTTCCCACTTTCCCAGAGTGTGTGCTTTCTTTCCAGTATTTAGATAGGTTAGAGGAGTCCATTTAACTTGAGTAAATACATCATTCTAAAGCTTAGAGTCTGCTCTTTAAGAATCTACCTTCAACTGAAAATCCATATCTGGCGACTTCTTGTTCGTTTTGTGATGCAGGGTCACATAGATTATGTACATTATTCTTTTGCATACTCCACATTCTTACCAGAGTATTTTGAATCATTTTCACCTTCTAATGCCACATAGCTGGAAACAATTTGTCATGTGAAAGGACCTGGCATTTCAGCTGCTTCATCAAAGGCCTACGCCAAGGGTATCTGCACCATGCCAAACCTTACGACTCTGGAACTAACGAATGTCAACGTAACTGATGATTTTTTTGTCGAACTTGCAGCGTCAGCATCAAGTGCAAGGGTATCTTATTTTGCCTTTGCTTGATCTCTTTCCTTCATTGTAAAGACACCCGCCTTGAAAGAATCCTTGTCCAATAACCTGAGAATATGGTCTTGTGATTAAAAAAAAATGATGTACAGTAAACCTCGCATGAGTCGAAGCTCTCGGGACTGACAAAAATGCGTCGACTTAAGTGAACTTCGACTCTCGCGAGAGTCGATTTTTTTCGACTCACAGTTATGTACATGTATTATAGTACATTTGCATGCATGTGTGTGTGTGTGTGTGTGCGTGCGTGTGTGTGTTTGCATTCAAATTTGTCTGTTCTTGAAGATAATGTTCTTATTTTGTTCTAAATTGAACATGGAATTTGTATCAATACTAGTAGTTAAACGTAGTTCTGAGAATGTCTGCGCTAATGTGGCAATGCGCATGTGCTATGTCTATGGTGCAATTCTGTAGGTAGCCATCTCTGTCAACCTACCCTGAGACAAACACTCTCCCAGGCCCATCCCATCTCCATTGAACAAAACTATACAGGCAGCCAGGCACGCACAAACAAGCTCCGCCCACTTGGCCTGTTACTAAAATATTAAAGCAGCGATTGGTTGACCAAGGAGCTCTGGCTTGACATGGATAAAGTATGGATGTGCTGTGTGTATGGATAAAGTATGGATCGATGTGCTGTGTGTATACATGTATACATGTGTATGTACATTGTATGCGACATGCGTGCGGAGCAGTACGGTGAGTGTGCATGCTTACCTGCAGCAGATCAGGGACGGGGTTCTGCGACATGCCAATTTTCTTTGTTCTCCTCTAAATGTAATGAGAATGCCAGACAAATCTTCTTCGGCTCAAGTGATGTAAACTACGTGTATTTTGTACAAAAGGGACTCAATGTTTTACTTCGACACAGCCGAAATTCGACTCTCGTACTTCGGCTTATCCAAATATTTCTTAGAGAAAATACACAGGGAAAAATCGGGACTTTTTATTTTGCTTCGAGTTAAGTGATTTTCGACTCACTCGACGTCGACTTATCCGAGGTTTACTGTATGTGCTTGTGCAACTTAGTTGTCCTACTACAGGTTATATAGCTGGTGTTTTTGTCACCCTCCCATGATTCTGCAAAGCTCAAATCAATAAATCACTGGTGCACCTTGTCACTATGTGGACCAAACATATTATATTCCTTGTTTATATGATTTTCATTGCAGAAAAGTAAAATCCATGTCCGATTTGACTACAGGGAAAAAAAAAACAGACAAGATAGTGACCAAGTACATGAGTGAAAGTGCCTCTCAAAATGGGGCAAATGATAAAATGTTAGTTTTTCATTTGTTGCTGACAGTGAAACATGCGACAATCACATGATGGTGATGATGATGGTTTTGCCATAAAACTCATTTCTATCAAAAGGTATTGATATTTTATTTTGTAAAAGAGATATCAATTCCTTTCACAAAAACAAAGAATGTATTCCAGTTTAGGTAACATCCTCATACAACCCATACCAAATTATCTAATTTTCTCTAGGAACAGAAAGAGTACAACGTACATTTGTATTCTTCTGCATACTCCACATTCTTACCAGAGTATGTTGAATCATTTTCACCCTGTAATGCTACATAGCTGGAAACAATTCGTCATTTTCGTCATGCGAGTGGACCTGGCATTTCAGCTGCCCTATCAAAGGTCTACGCCAAGAGTATCTGCACCATGCCAAACCTTACGACTCTGAAACTAATGGATGTCAACATAACTGATGATTTTTTTGTCGAACTTGCAGCGTCAGCATCAAGTGCAAGGGTATCTTATTTTGCCTTTGCCTGATCTCTTTCCTTTATTGTAAAGACACCCATATGTATGTCCAATTTGTTCGCAATAAAGGAAAATAGACAACAAAGGTGGTGTTCAGGTTTGAGTTTCTTCATTTGTCTCCCTCTACAAATGAAAATTTGTTAAGATCGCAGCTGCTGATCTGTAAATTAACAAACATGTCGGAAAAAAGGAACCAGTGGGACTCGAACCTGTCATCTACTGCTTTCTGGGCAGCGACACTACCACCAGGCTGTCCCTGGTTGCCGGCAGTGACACGATGAACATGGAACAAATACCCAAGCTCCGAGATTTCGACATTGTTATGTTAAGTAGTCCAAGGCGGACAAGGCATATATGAAAGAAAGATATTATTCAGAGGGGTGAAGGCTCAGGTTTGAGTTTCTTCAGTTTGTCTCCCTCTACAAATAAAAATTTGTTAAGATCGCAGCTGCTGATCTGTAAATTAACAAACATGTCGGAAAAAAGGAACCAGTGGGACTCGAACCTGTCATCTACTGCTTTCCGGGCAGCGACACTACCACCAGGCTGTCCCTGGTTGCCGGCAGTGACACGATGAACATGGAACAAATACCCAAGCTCCGAGAATCCGACATTGTTATGTTAAGTAGTCCAAGGCGGACAAGGCATATATGAAAGAAAGATATTATTCAGAGGGGTGAAGGCTCAGGTTTGAGTTTCTTCAGTTTGTCTCCCTCTACAAATGAAAATTTGTTAAGATCGCAGCTGCTGATCTGGTGGTAGTGTTGCTGCCCGGAAAGCAGTAGATGACAGGTTCGAGTCCCACTGGTTCCTTTTTTCCAACATGTTTGTTAATTTACAGATCAGCAGCTGCGATCTTAACAAATTTTCATTTGTAGAGGGAGACAAACTGAAGAAACTCAAACCTGAGCCTTCACCCCTCTGAATAATATCGTTCTTTTATATATGCCTTGTCCGCCTTGGACTACTTAACATAACAATGTCGGAATCTCGGAGCTTGGGTATTTGTTCCATGTTCATCGTGTCACTGCCGGTAACCAGGGACAGCCTGGTGGTAGTGTCGCTGCCCGGAAAGCAGTAGATGACAGGTTCGAGTCCCACTGGTTCCTTTTTTCCGACATGTTTGTTAATTTACAGATCAGCAGCTGCGATCTTAACAAATTTTCGTTTGTAGAGGGAGACAAACTGAAGAAACTCAAACCTGAGCCTTCACCCCTTTGAATGATATCTTTCTTTCATATATTCCTTGTCCGCCCTGGACTACTTAACATAACAATGTCAGAATCTCGGAGCTTGGGTATTTGTTCCACGTTCATCGTGTCACTGCCGGCAACCAGGGACAGCCTGGTGGTAGTGTCGCTGCCCGGAAAGCAGTAGATGACAGGTTCGAGTCCCACTGGTTCCTTGTTTTCCGACATGTTTGTTAATTTACAGATCAGCAGCTGCGATCTTAACAAATTTTCATTTGTAGAGGGAGACAAACTGAAGAAACTCAAGCCTGAGCCTTCACCCCTCTGAATAATATCTGTCTTTCAAAGGTGGTGTTCCCACAAAGGAGTGAATGTGTTATTAAGATTGAACAAAATGCTTGGTAATGCGATGTTCGTTTGTTCTTTTTTGTTTGTTTTTTGTTTGTTTTTTTATGCCTCTGCCACGAAGTGGTGCTGGAGGCATTACGCTTTTGGGTTGTCCATCCGTACATCCGTCCGCATTCTTTTACGCGATAACTTGAGGGATATTGACTGGGCTTTTACCAGACTTGGTCCAAGTGTAGAGTATGATGGGGCAATTACTTGATTAGATTTGGGGTGAAATTGCCTATAGGCCAAAGGTCAAGGTCAATTCATGAAATTGTATCCGTTTACTCGATAACTCAATATTGGATAAAGCAAATTTCACCAAACTTGGTCTAAGGACGATGTATGATGGGACAATTGCTTGATTAGTTATTTGAGTGAAATTGGACATAAGTCAAAGGTCAAAGATCAGGGTCAAATTCTAAAATTTATCTGTTTACGCGATAATCAAAACTGGCTGAAGCAACTTTCACCAAACTTGGTCCAAGGATGACGAATAATTGGGCAATTGAGTAGATTTTCAATGAAATTGGCCAAAGGTCAAAGGTCTAGGTCAAATGCTACAAATATTGCTATTTCCCCCATATCTATGCATTGCCTGAAGGTATTTTCTTGAAACTTAGCGTAGACATGTACTACTGCGTAAAGATGCTCCAGATATAGTCGCCTGTCATAAGGTCAAAGTTAAAAAGGTCAAAGGTCAGGTGAACATGTTCCAATTTCACTTTTCTCGCTACTGGCTTAATATATCTTCATAGAAATTGGTACATATGTACTAACCGGTCATAGGTCAATAGTCAGGGGCAAAGTTCAAGTTCAACTCCTCAACATTTTACAATATAAATTCCCTCATATCAATGTAATGCTTGTAGGATTTTTTAGTACAGGTATTACCTAATGGAGATTCTCTGGGACATTTCCTGCTAGAAGGTCAATGGTCAAAGGTTAAGGATCAAAGGCCAGGCTACAATGCAAAAAAAATTAATAATAATAATCTATTTTACACTATGATTACACTATTTCTTCATATCTTGGAAATTACTCATAAACTTATAAAAGCGTTGGTCAAAGTCTAGTAAAAATCTTTAATTCCCCCAAAACATGTACGTACCTGCATTCTTAGACAATAGCAAAAAAAAATAATAACTTAGCTCAAGGAAAGTGAACATTTAAGACATTTCTGACAAACCTGTCATTGCTATATTTTTGCCAGTTATGTGAAACTGTCATCACACATTGTCAAGACTACACCTATTGGGAGAACCATAATGGCGCAGGCATATTAGTCGACATAGCAACATTTCTAGTTGCAGTATTTTCAGTTAGCAGTGATAACAGTTCTGATCGCTTACAGATCATGACTTTCAAGCAAAAAAATTGTCATTTCAACTTACATGAGAATTCATATTTATTCACACCGTTAATATTTTATCATGTTTCAATGAACAGGCTTATTCATTGATTTTCCTTCTACTTTAATGATTACCACAATGACCCGATTTCACGAAGGTGGTACAATTGAAACCCATGTTTTAAGCCATGGACATTTGTATGGAGCGCCAAGTGCAACATGGACTTTCTCGTTAGACAAAATGACAATATTTCGTCAACGAAATGACTGATTTCGTAAAGAAATAAGCCATGAGGCACTTGGTGCTCCAAACAATTTGTACATGGTTTAAACTATGGCTTCAATTGTACCACCTTCATGAATTCAGGCCAAAGAGACCATGAGTAATGAGTCGGATAATTAAGCTTTTATCTTTTCCAATATTACTAAACATGCAATGCTAATGTTACAGATGACTTGAAGAAAAATGATGATATCTAAAGTTTATGTGCCACCCTCACAAAATCTGTATCACATAGTATGTGATTTATAGTTTTTGTCTGCAGTGTATTTCATTTTATTTTTTTTTTTCATGGGGGGGGGGAGAGTTTAGGGACAATAGTTGAGAAGAATGAGTCATAACCTTTTTCCACATCATTGTCTTACTCTAGCATTTTGTATTGTTTCTCACCCACAAAACCACAATCAATAAGACACTGGAGGAGCTGCATATGCTACACATTGTACACCAGGGGTAACTGTACATAATTCAATACAATGGAAAACTGTGAGTTATCATACATTATCATTCTCATTCTGGCCTTTCATGCACTTTAAGAAGATCCACAAAATCAATACATACATTGGGTCAATCACTGGAGTAAATCAGTAAAAGATTTGATGCATCATGAAACAGGGTAAATATCAAGGACTGCTACCGTTTGTTTTTTTTTTCTTATTCTGTTTTGTTTTAATAGCAAAGGAAATTATCTAAACTTGAATAAAATGTTAGATATATTTTAGCATCAAGGACTACATAGTTCCTTTCTGATTGTGTATTGTAATCATGAGCTAATGGCAGTGACTTCTAGCATTGTTATACTCCAACGAATATATTTTATTTGCTATCACTAGATTCAGCAATTGATAGTGCACCGAGTTGCATTGTCAGCAAGTGTTCTTCAATCCATTTCATGTCTACCCTGTCTGAATTCCCTTACTGTACGAGTGGTGAAAAATAAGGTAAGTTTTAAAAATGCCACGGAGAGATTGAATTTGTTTGGAGACCATGATGTATCTGCCTGTAGTGAGTTATGTGTGGGATGTATTTTGACTGTAACCAACCCAGCACTGCTTTATGAATACCATGTACATGGGTTCAGTAGGAACAATATTAATTCTCTATTAAAGTAGACCTGTGGGGGAAGATAACTGCATGGCTCAATCTCAGTTTTTCCTATAAAGTTTGCATGAACCAGTATCTATGTATCCTGAAAATGCTTGCAAGGGAGGGAGAGAGAAAGAGAGCTTGAAACCACACCTTCCAACTTTTGCCTGCAATATATCAAGGATTGATGGAAATGTCACTCAGGAAGACATGCATCTAGTCTGAATGATATGTATGTTTGCAATTTGCCCAGCACCATTGATGGATGCACACACATTCGCTGATCACCAAGCTCCACTTTTGGTACTACTATGGGTATCTTACCATAGAGAATGAACAAAACGCAAGAAAGTATTTGTAATGTACTTTGTATGCCTCAGTCCGAAGGGTGCCGGAGGCATTATCTATCTTTTAAGTTGGATTTTTGGGATTACCTGAAGATGAGGCAAAAAAAAAAAGAAATTTGACCATTTCCTTTTATAGTAAGATAGTAAGAAAGACGAAGGTTTGTGGTGTGTATTTTCTTTCACAAACTTACCAGTTTGATTAATCAGGTTTTACAACATTTTTATTAAATGCTTTAAAGAAAACTCATATTTCATTTTGTTATTATCATCCGAATTCAGCTTTCCACGTCACAGCAAGGAAACACCATGAAGGAAGCTGAAATCGAGGTTTGTTCAAAAATATGGCACACTCTTTTAAAAGTTTTTTTTTTATCTAATTTGTAGTGTATGTGTTGACCTAATAATACATTTAAAAGCAAGAAAATGGGAAACATTTCTCAAGAAACTTTGCATGCTGTACAATAACATTTTGATGTCTTGCATTAATTTTAGGCACCTTACCCTTTCCAAAAATATGTCGAATGATTTACAGACTGAATCTGTAAATCACCTCAGTTGTATCACTTGACAAAAGTAAGGTCCCCCAAAATTTGTAAATTAATGATTAAATGTTGCTGTACAACAAGATACGTCTCTAGAAGGTTTTATTTTTCTGTTCTGCTATCGATATATTTGGCTAACACATAGACTTTGATTCCGTAAAAATGAAATAAATATAATGTACAGTATATTATATTACACATGCATAAATATGTATTGAGTTTTATAATACTTTGAGTCACTTTCAAGATATGGAGGAAAAAATGAAATGTAGCACTTTCACTTGAGCTTTGACCTTTTGGCCTTTGACCTTTTGGCAGGAAATTTCCATTAGAGTATTCCTGTATGTATTAAGTTTCAAGTGAAATCCTGCAAGCATTACATAAATGTGAACAAAATAGTGAAAGTTTTTAGGTGACCTTTGACCCATGACCCCTAAATTCCCTAGATAATCCTTGTCAGTCAGTACGTGCATATGTACCAAGTTCCATCAAGATACCTTGAACCATTTCCGAGATATGGAGGAAAATAAGTGAAATTTAAACATATCCACCTGACCTTTGACCTTTTGACCTTTGACCTCATGCCTGGATCTCTCTCTGGAAAATCTTTTAGTTCATGTAAACACTAAGTTTCAAGAAAATACCTTCAGGCATATTGTGCAGATATGGGGGCAATAGTGAAATTTTGAGCATTTGACTTTGACCTTTTGACCCTTGACCTCTTGCCGATTTGCCTCATCATACGTCATCCTTAGACAAAGTTTGGTTAAATTTGCTTGATGCATTCCCGAGTTATCAGGTAAACTGATACAATTTCATGATTTGACCTTGACCCTTGATCTCTGGCCGATTTTTACCCAAACCTAATCATGTAATTGCCCCATCATACTTTATACTCGGACCTAAAGTTTGGTAAAATTCCACTCAATATTGCTCCAGTTATCAATGATGGATGTACCTACTAACGTACGGACATACAGACGGACGGATGACCCGAAAACATAATGCCTCTGGCATCCTTTGGGCGGAGGCATGAAATGCTGACAAGATAGTGACCAATCAAAGGAGTGAAAGTGTATTCAAAATAGGACAAATGACAGAATGTTTGTGTTTCATAATATGTTCATGACAGTAAAATATGCAACAATCACATAAAATAAATAACATGTGCACCCTTTCAAAAAAGTCCTGTGGTACTCCTGTGGTAATTACCACAGGACAGTACCACAGGAATTCCTGTGGTATTTTGGGACATACCACAGGACAGTAGCACAGGAATTGTTCTGTGGTATTTTGGGACGTACCAGAGGGCAGTACCACAGGGCAGTGCCACAGGACAGTACCACAGTACCAGTGCCACAGAACAGTACCACAGGAACTGTCCTTTGGTATTTTGGGACATTACCACAGGACAGTACCACAGGTCATTACCACACAGCATTACCACAGGGCAGTACCACACAGCATTACCATGGTAACACAGGAGAGTACCACACAGGATAGATCGAAAAAAAAAAAAAATCTTGGAGAATCTTAGCCACATATCAAGGAATATTCGTGATAGGCAAGTGATGGTTTTCAGAACAAACATGACCCTACTTAAAGGACAAGTCCACCTTCATATACATAAGGATTGTGAGAATGCAGCAAAATTAGTAGAACACATCGGTGAAGGTTTGAGGAAAATTGGACAATCCATTCAATAGTTATGAATTTTCAAGTATCTGCACAGTCACTGCTGTATAAGAAGACTACTACCGTGTATGATGTCACGTGCGTACAACGATATAAGGAAAATATAAAGAGAATTTCACAAAATTTCATCGTTTGAAAAAAGTACACATTCCCTTGACTCGTTACTGACATATGTTATGGGTAATATTATTCCCATTGTCTTTAGAAAGAGGCAAGTCAAGTGCTCTTTTATTATGCGAAAAAAGTGAAAATATGTTGAAATTTCTTTACATTTTCTTTACACTGTTGTACTCATATGACATCACGAGCCTTAGTAGTCTCCTCATCCAGTTCCAACACAAAAATTTTAAAAATTCATAACTATTGCATCGATTGTCCAATTTTCCTCAAACTTTCACTGATGTGTTCTACTAATATTGCTGCATTCTCTCAATCCTTATGTTAATGAAGGTGAACTTGTCCTTTAATAGCCAGTCCTCCTCTTAACATAACACCTCAAACGACAGTCTCATATTACCAAGTGCCATTCTAGTCCTATATAGATGTAAATAGTCATCCTATTCCTAGTTAGTCATCGGTCGTATCAGTACATATAATAGCTATCTATCCGTAATGCATTAAGGCATGGTTACTAACACTTTCATAACAATATTTATGATGTTGGGAATAACGTAAAAGAATTTTACAATCTTTCAAAAGGTTCAAAGTAAGTCCCATCAATACTTTGACTTTTTTAAGTATTTTATGTATTTTCTAAAATCTAGATTGCTTTTTATGAATATTCATGATCGATCGAACTGTGTCGGAAGTAAAAACACAGAAGTGCCATAAGAAATGTCACATGCTTTACATCAGCACTTTTACTTAATAGGTAATACTTTAAGAGTATAGGACAGGTTAAGTAATGGAAAATCAATTGCTATAATTCACAGCATATGTCATCTTTCAATTGAGGAATATGTGCTTTTTTGTTTTTGTTTTTGTTTTTGTTATTTCAGTTGGTTCTGCCTTACGATTTTTCTGAGTGGTTCTCCTATGTGGTACTGCTGTGTGATATTCTCCTGCTGTCATAGTCCTGTGGTATAAAATCTTTAAAAAAAATCTTGTGGTATTTTTCTGTGGTACTTTCTATTGTATATTTGTGATTTTGCCTCGTGGTATTATTGTGTGGTATTGCTATATGATACTAATGTGTGGTACTATGCAGTTAATTTGCTGTGTGGTACATGTACTTCTGTGTGGAACAGTACCCTTATTGGATCTTCCTGTGGTATTATGGGACACATACCACCAGAATACCATAAGACTGTTCCTGTGGTACTGCCCTGTGGTAAGGTCCTGTGGTAATGTCCTGTGGTAATGTCGTGTGGTACTGTCCTGTGGTAATGTCCCAAAATACCGCAGGACAGTTCCGGTGGTAATGTCATGTGGTACTCTCCTGTGGTACTGTCCTGTGGTACTTGTTCTGTGGTATTGTCCTGTGGTAATTTTCTTGTGGTACTGTCCTGTGGTAATGTCCCAAAATACCACAGGACAGTTCCTGTGGTAATGTCCTGTGGTACTCTCCTGTGGTTCTGTCCTGTGGTACATCCCAAAATACCTTGGGACAATTCCTGTTGGACTGCATGTCCTGTGGTACTGGTTATGTGGTACTGTCCTGCAGTAATGCTGTGTGGTAGTGATATTGGTGCTGTCTTGTGATGATGTCCTGTCGTACTGTCTTGTGATATTGTCCTGTCGTACTGTCCTGTGGTAATGGTATGTGGAACTATACCCTGTGGTACTGGACCTGTAGTTATGTCCTGTGGTACTTTCCTGTGGTACTGTCTTGTGGTACTCTCCTGTGGTAATGTCCCAAAATACCACATGACAATTCATGTGTTAATGTTCTGTGATAATGTCCCAAAATACCACAGCACAGTTCCTGTGGTAATGTCCTGTGGTGCTGTCCTGTGGTATATCCCAAAATACCACAGGACAATTCCTCTTGTACTGTCGTGTGGTACTGTCCTGTACCCATGGACCTACATCACTGCCTGTGCTGACATATGTTTGTGTTGTACATGTGTGGTACTGACAAGTACCACAGCGATAACCACACCAGCCTGTGACACAGTACCACACAATTCCTGTGGTAACATATGTGTGTGGTACATTGTATGGTACTGACAAGTACTACAGGGAGTACCCAGGCCTGCGGTACAGTACTACACAGTTCCTGTGGTAACATTGTTTGTGTGTGGTACAGACAAGTACCACATGGAGTACCACAGGACTTTTTAGGGCATGCTGTTGATAGTTTCAATTGTAAAAATCTTTTCTATCAAATGGTATGTGTATTAACATTCATTAAAAAAATCTTATCAATTCCTCTTTACAAAAGAAAGTGTACTCCTTATAAGAGTTAATCATTTTATGCATACTCCACATTTTTACCAGAGTATTTTATATCATTTTTTCTACCGCTTATAACGCTACATAGCTGGAAACAATTCGTCACGCTAAAGGACCTGATCTTTCAGCTGCTGCATCGAAGGCCTGCGTCAAGAGTATCTGTGCCATGCCAAATTTTGAGACTCTGGAACTAGTGGATGCCAACATACCTGACGATTTCTTTGTCGAACTTGCGGAATCAGCATCAAGAGCAAGGGTACCATTATCATATTTTGCCTTTGCTTTCTTTTTTTTGGGGGGGGGGAGGGGGGCATCATGGCCCCTGGACCTGGGACTATTTTGCGATAACTTCCAAAATATAAGATCTTTCCTTGAGACTTCATGACTTTTTTCTTATGCATCTTTTGGTACCTAATTAACGTACACATCCGTGCAGCAGTTGTGGTTTTACTGTTGTAAGCCTCGTTATAAGTATGATGACGCTGATGCTGCCAGTCTCCAGTTGAAATCGCATGGATTTATTAGACAAATTCAACAGCCCCTATAAAGGGTGAACAACGTACATTACATAAATGATACTCAAGCATCTTTGCAGTTGTAGCTGTGTCACACATAAAATGATTTTAACCATTCGCATTATAATGCAGTAAATATGAATTCCATACATCATACGGTTGTATATCATATAACAAGTAATTGAAAAAGAAGAAGAAGAACAGTAAATATCATAATGCATCAGAAAGGTTTCACTCACCAGTCTGCTAATGAAATACTATGTGATTGCTTCAAGCTCCGGTGTTGTCGTCAGCTATATACAGTTTATGCATACACTTCGTAATTCTTCTTCAGTATAACAAATACATAAACTATTCAATACAGAAGAGCTCAGAGAATATATCTGTTTGTCACTCAAGTAAAGATATGGATTATGGGTGGTAATCTGAAAATCTTCCTAAGTTTCTTCATAAGTTTCTTCCTAAGTCGGAAACTTAGGAAGTGCCTAGGAAAGACAAAATTGAGATTCCGAAATTTCTTCCCAGGCACTTCTTAATGCAAATTAGGCCATCCTTATCCCCGCCCACGTCCTTTCCTAAGCCAATACGAAATGCCGTATCATAAGGAACTAACCAGTGACAACCGCATATTTCTATGGCGTAGGCTCAAATACTTGAGACTTGAGACTGTTGGACGTGTATTTGTTGAGCTCCGGCAGATTGGACTTTATTTTCACTATTGGTGTCTGGTCACGGCTATTTGTACTTCATTTTGAAAAGCACAGCGAGGTAAATTCGATCAGTTCATAATTTTGTAGATTGCCTTATTCTTTGGGAACATTTGCAGCGAATTTGGTCAATTATTTGGCGTTTCTACGTACTTTAAAATTTTGATTTTGATTGCCTATTTGCGCAACTCTGCATCATTGGCGCTCTCAACGCATTGACCCGACCTTGGCAACTACGCCGTCTCCATAGCGACAGGAGACTGGACAAGACTCTGCACACCCCTTACAAGTGCATATATCACACATCTCCAGATGGAGCGCTCCACACAGCAACACCGAGCAACGCATCTCACGCGCTCTATTGTTATTCCTTTGTGACATCATGGCCAACTTCAACGTTCTAGTTGATGAGGTGTCTAACAAGGAGGAGGATCCCAGCCAAGCTTTTAATGATGCTGTGTCATATGCAGTGGTAGCTTCCATGGGTGTAGATGCGGCGTCCATGAGAGGTGTGGGCAAGGGCTCCGGAAGTCAAGGACTTGGTGCATCAGGTGGAGGATGTAAGTCTACCAACACCAGGGGAGGAGACCCCACTAGCCCTACAGTGACTGGAAATGATGATGCGCTGATAGCCAACATAGTCGCCAAGATTATAGTTGCTATCCAGCCTATCATTGTCCAAGCCGTATGTTCCGCTGTGACCGCTGCAAATTATGAAGACCATGCTTGAGGAACAGAAGTCTTGGAAGGAACAGAATGAGGAAGGAAGGGAGAATGAAAAGGTCTGATCAAATTGGTCATTTCGAAGTAGAACGACTCGAACAATACTCAAGGAAGGAGAACGTGAAAATCTACGGTCTGAAGGAGGAGCAGGGTGAAAATACAACAGGAGTGGTACCGGACCTAGCGAAGCAAATGGGAATAGACATCAAGGCCACAGATTTGAGCATCTGCCATAGATTGGGCTCAACACCAGCGGATGACCATCAAAGGAAGAGAGCGCGCACTGTCATTGCTCATTTCACCAGGCGTGAGGCAAAGGCAACCTTCATGCGAGCCAAGAAAGGTCTAAGAAAGAGAGAGGATCTGAAACATGTTTACATCAATGACGACCTCACCCGTCTCAGGGGCAAAGTCGTCCACGAGATGAGGAAGGACACAGGCATACTACGTGTCTGGACAATAGATGGAAAGATCCATTACATTAGTAAGTCCGATGGGAGGCAGAGCATCAGAGTTCTGGATTCGCTGGACAATATCCATGACATCGGCTGGGACGAGAACCGCACAAAGAAGTTGGGGGTTTACCTCGACATCTAGAAACTCGCCGCACATGCCTGCTCCGATGACCATAAACATCATTGCTCATCGATTTCAAGGCTGAATATTGCAGGGCTGAATGTTTGCGGTATTTCTAAGAAATGTGATTATGGCTTCCTACAAGATTTTGTCAAAAAGCATGATATCATTTGTCTCAGTGAAACTAAAACCGATTTGAATTGCTCTGAGTATTTTCCTGGGTATCAGTATGTGACGGCCCAGAAAAGAAACGTCTCTATCCCCTCAGTGGGACTCATGCGTTAGCGATAATTGTTTCTGAGAGATTCAAGGGCTGTTATGAAATTTTGAATCTGATTCAGTCTGATTCTATTTTGTGGATTAAACTTGACTTTTCTGGATTCTCTATTTTGATTGGCTCAGTGTATATTCCGCATGAAGGGTCAAAGTACTATACTGACGATATGTTTTACATAATCTTGAATGATTATACCACTCTGCGGGCTAAATACGATCTCCCGTTTTTGTTGGTAGGAGACTTCAATGCCAGAACAGGGATACTTGGTGATTTTCTTACAGTGGAAGATGAGATTCAAAATGAAACTGGTTTGTCATTCATATCCGAGAATATAACTGATTCTCAATCTGAACTTGAATTGCTTGGTATTTGTACTGAAGGGTTCAACAATGATCGTCATGTTAAAAATAACGGTCGTAGATTATCAGATCTTTGCAAAAATATGGATATACATATGTGGCCGTGCACCACAAAATGAACAAAAAGTCACACCCGTTGATTTCACGTGAAGACTCAAAAAAGATGAAATGTGTCAATCGAGTCAATCTCGGGTTTTTCATATTTTCTGAAAGGGCTATTCTTCTTTTACGTAATCCCTTAGTTTGGGATCATAATATGAATGGGGAAGTGTGTTTTCAGCATTTTTCTACAAACCTTATTGGGGGGAGAGTGGACTGATCACGTATGTCTTAGATGCCCCTTTTGATTTCTTGGAATCCTTTCCACACTCTTCACTTTCAAGTCTTACAACTTTTGAAAGGATAATGCTAATGCTTTGAAAGTTAGCAGTAATCATGGGTGAAATGTGTTAGTAGAGCATGTTTAATTTCATCTTAATCTGATAATCCATTCATTCGCCCATGATTACTGCTAACTTTCAAAGCATTGATTTGATTTTGAATGAACTTCTGAAGAATAGTTCAAAAAATTTGGTCAAGTTGATAACCAAATTGTTTAATCTTATATTCGACAGTGGCATTGTCCGTACAGATTGGGTAAACGGTTTGATAAAACCATTGCATAAAGGGAAGGGCTCACAAGATTGTGTTGACAACTACAGAGGTATGACATTATTGTTGGGAAGCTATTCACGGCAGTATTAAATGGTAGAGTAACTTTGTAGAATCACAATGCCTGTTAGGAGAGGAACAAGCTGGTTTTAGATGCGGATATTCAACTATGGACCATGTATTTTCATTACATTCTTGATTTTTATTTACAGAGAAGGAAAAGGATGTATACAGCTTTTGTTGATTATAAAAAAGCATTCGATTTGGTAAATAGACCATCACTGTGTGGTTGAAATTGTTTGATTGTCGAATTAATGGTAAATTACTCCGGGTCGTTAAGGATATCTATAGAAAGTCAAAATCCTGCGTTTTTTATAACAATTCTAAATCAGATTTTTTTAAAGAGTAACATAGGTGTAAAACAAGGCGAGAATCTATCACCAATATTATTTTTTGTATCTAAACGACTTTTCGTCATTTCTGTCTCAGAGATACCCTGGCCTGGATTCTCTTTCATCAGGTATCAGTGAAACGTGTTCTAGCGAAGAAGTGAATGTGTTTGTTGATTTATTCACATTACTTATTATATGCAGATGATACGATTGTGTTGGCTGAAAATGCTCAGGAACTCCAGTTAGCTATTGATGCTTTATTTGATTATTGCCAATTGTGGCATCTGACCGTTAATACTGCTAAGACTAAGATAGTTATTTTTTTCCTGTAGAAAAGTTTGAACAGCTCCTACCTTTCTTTTCGGAGATGATAAAATTTGTGTCTGCGATAATTATGTTTACTTAGGAACGACGTTAGATTATAATAATGATTTTAAGAAAGCTATAAACAAACAAGTATCCCAAGCCAAAAGAGCGTTGTACTCCATGAAAAGTAGCATTTTACCTCTCCTCCTTCCAATCGACATAAAACCAGAGCTTTTTGAACATTTGAACATGCCTATTTTGCTTTACGGCAGTGAAATTTGGGGTTTTGAAAACCTCGCCCAAATTGAAACTTTCTTTTGTAGATATTGTAAGGAACTTCTTGGATTACATAAGCGAACTCCGAATTGTATGGTTTGTGGTGAAATAGGTAAAGATAGATTACAAAAAACAGTGCCCCTTCGGATGCTAATGTTTTGGTTTAAGCTTGTTCACAGTAATATGTCAAAGATAGCGCATGTTTTGTATAATTTTCAATATGTTTTATCTGCGAGGCAAGAAAATTCGATGACATGGGTAATTAGGATAAATGATATTTAACAACCTAGGTCTCACGGAAATTTGGAACAGCCAAGCATATATCCATCTCACTTTAGCTGGCTTCAAAAGTTTAGTTAGTACCAGATTAAATGATGTTTATAAACAAGAGTGGCATAGTAACGTAGACAAAAAATCTCAATGTTTAAATTATCGAATTTTTAAGCAGGATATTCATTTTGAGAAGTACTTTCGACACCTTAATGATTCACAGGCAAAAATTTTATGTAAATTCCGTTGCGCTAATCATAAACTGCCAATTGTTTCTGGAAGATACAATCAGATTCCAAGAAACGAAAGATTTTGCACCCATTGCAATGAAGAGAAAATTGGTGATGAATTTCACTACCTTTTTCAGTGTAGACTTTTTAATGAACAACGAAAGAAATACTGAAAAAAATATTACTGGAAATACCCAAACACTATGAAGATGAATAAATTATTTGATTGTCAAAAGAAAACAGTCCTTTCCAATTTAACCAAGTTTTGTACTTATATAATGACACATGTTTAGATTACTAATATTTTTTTTGTCCTTTTTGTAAATACTACACATATTGAGCCTTTTTTACAGGCTGTACCTTCTTTACAACTGATTTATAACTTATTTGTCTTTTCACTCTCTCCTCCATTGTTATGCCTCCGCCACGAAGTGGTGCCGGCGGCATAATGTTTTCGGGTTGTCCGTCCGTCCGTCCGTACGAACGTACGTCCGCATGCGTTTACGCGATAACTTGAGTAATATTGACCGGAATTTTACCAAACTTGGTCCAAGTATAAAGTATGATGGGGCAATTACTTGATTAGATTTTGGGTGAAATCGGCCAAAGGTCAAAGGTCAAGGTCAAATCATGCAATTGTATCCGTTTACGCGATAGTAAACTCAAGACTGGATCGAGGAAATTTCACCAAACTTTGTTGGAGGATGATGTATGATGAGACAATTACTTGATTAGTTTTTTAGTGAAATCGTACAGAGGTCAAAGGTCAAAGATCAAGGTCAAATCCTAAAATGTATCTGTTTACGTGATAACTCAAAACTGGATGAAGCAGCTTTCACCAAACTTGCTTCAAGGATGATATATGATGGGGCAATTAGATTCGTAGATTTTAGTGACATTGGCAAGAGGTCAAAGGTTAAAAGGTCAAGGTCAAATGCTAAAAATGTTGCTATTTCCCCCATATCTATGTAATGCCCGAAGGTATTTTCTCGAAACTTAGTGTAGACATGTACTACTGCGTAAAGATTCTCCAGAGAGAGTTTCATGTCATAAGGTCAAAGGTCAAAAGGTCAAAGGTTAGGTGAACATGTTGCAATATCACTTTTCTCGCAAATGGTTCAATGTATCTTCATGGAACTTGGTACATACGCATGTACTGACTGGCAGGGATTATCTAGGGAATTTAGGGGTCATGGGTCAATTATAGTCAGGGGGTCAAAGGTCAAGGTCAACTCCTCAAAATTTTACTATTTCCCTCATATTCTAGTATATGCAATGCTTGCATTATTAGTTTTAAAACTTAATATATACATGTATTACCTAATGGAGATTCTCTTGGAAATTTCCAGCCAGAAGGTCAAAGGTTAATGGTCAAAGGCCAGGGTTAAATGCAAATATATATATATATATATATTTTGTACTGTAATTACAATCTTTCTTCATACCTTGAAAATTACTCAATGCATTAACTTATAAAAGGGTCGGTCAGAAGTCAAGTATAAATTCTCAATTCCCGAAATATGTGTACCTGCACTCTTAGACAAGTATAGTAAACCCAGTTAATGGAACGTGAACATTCAAGATATTTCTGACAAACCTGTCCTTCCAATATTTTGCCAGTTATGTGAAGCTGTCATCACACATTGTGAAGACATTTTACTATACAACTATTGGAAGAATCATGCATTATGGCGGAGGCATCAGTCGCCATAGCGACATTTCTAGTTCTTCCATCTCTCTTCTTCTTGTTCTTGTCTCCATATTTCCTTCATTCTTGTTCACTTAGCGTATGAATATATTTCCATATGTCTTTGCGTTTTTCTTTTTTCTGTTTCTATTTTTTCTTTTTTTCCTGGACCAAAAGTCACTCGTATTTCTTTTTGTTAAATCACCAGTCTTGTGTCCTTCTCACTCTCCCTCTTCAACTCCATTTCCTCTCTCCCCCTCTCTCCTCACTCTCTCTCTCTCTCTCTCTCTCTCTCGTCATATTTCCCTTTCTTTGTTTTGTTTTGTTTGGTTTTTTTCACCATATATTGTGTATATATTGTGTATTTCTGTACATTTTTTCATCAATCGCATTTCATTCTTATTTTCTTTGTTATAGTTGTTATGTACACTTTTCAGAGTTATTTGAAATTCTGCATTATTGAATTTATAATGTGCTATATGTTTTTCATTGGACTCCGATACCCAGAGTATGGGTTGTTGAGTAAATAAACTTTCAAACTTTAAAACGAGTGCGCGGCATGTCCCCTTTCTCACGCTCATTTCGCGCATCAAAGTACATGTGCGCGAAATGAATGACAAGCGCGCCTATCACGATGCTTGCAGTTTGCTATTCTTAACAACGTACTTAGGACAGGGGTGGAGCTTTCCTAAATATTTTCCTAAAATTCTTTCCTAAGTGCATTCTAGAATACCAACTTCTTCCTAAGTCAGAAATTTGCATGTTCCCGCCCCCTTCCTAAGTTTCTTCCTAAGACTACTTAGGAAAAAACTTATGAAGATTTTCAGAATACCACCTAGGAAAAAATCGTGACTTAGGAAGAAATTTCTTCCTAGGAAGGATTTCATAATACCAACCTAAATCTGCATCTTTTTAGAATAGCTCATGAAAATAACATTTGTGTTGTGCCCATGCCAACCACGAAAGCTAGCTGCGCCATTGGCATGGTCACAACGCGCCTTAATGCATTGATGCAACAATAGCGCATTGTCCCACTTGCCACAAACTTACCTGCGATTATAGAGCATTACATAAGATTTTCCTGTCACATGTCAGTCAGAAATGGCGTATTTGTATATGTGTATGTGTAAAATAAATGAGATTTTCCAAGATTCTTATATACTTACATACTTTCGTTTGTTTGTTTGTTTTTTTTTTGGTTTTTTTTTTTGCACAGTCTGTTATTCTGCTATAATTATTAATTAGTATTATAATTTGATCTAAAGTTGAAATTGATTGTTCCGAATATAAAAAGAGGAAACAGTAGAAAACATGAATTTAAAAAATAACTAACATAAGAAATACATAAATACAAGAGTTTGATATGTATAACGAGTACAATTCTTTAGTTAATTGTATCCCCCGAACAGAGTTCGGAGGATACTATGGATTTGGCCTCATTGCACCTTGTCCGCGTCCGTCGCGTCCGCCGCAGAGAATTTCTTGTGAGCGCTCTACTGCCTGCAGTTCTTCAATCATCTTCAAATTTGGCATGATTGTGTATTATGGTAAGACGAAGAAGCCTATTGTTTTGGTAATGGCGCCCTCGCTTGTTCCGTCTTTATACATGAAAAGGTAAATTTAACAGGGTCTTCTTGTGTGTGTGACGCTGGACTTGTTTCTCAACTGATTTTTTTTTTCAAATTTGGTATTTAAAATATGATCATAGTCAAAACTACAAGTGTATGCACCTATACCTACTGATAATGCTGCCCTCACTGTTCCACCTTTTACAGGGTCAAAGGTCATCCTGATCATGTCAAAATTTGCAGAAGTGCATATTTTGAATAACTTGATTGTTACTGTATGGATTTTATTCAGACTTCCTAAGGAGATGTATGGGTGATCATGCCATTGCAAATTTCTTGTGTGTGCTCTATCAGCCACATTTCTTATCAGATTTTCTTCAAATTTGGCAAAAAGGTACATTATAGTGAACTGAAGATGCCTATATTTTTTTTTTTTTTTGGTGGTAACGCCCTTGCTTGTTCCGTATTTATACATGAAAAGGAAAATTTAACAGGGTCTGCTGTGTGCGTGCGATGCTGGCCTTATTCTCGACCGATTTTTTTTTTTAATGTAACTGTATTATAGTCAAATCTATACACCTACACCTATTGATAATGCTGCCCTCACTGTTCCACTTTTTACAGGGTTGAAGGTCACCCTGATCATGTCATAATTTGCAAAAATGCATACTTATTTAGGCAATCACTTGATTTTTACTGGATTTTACTCAGACTTGATAAAGAGGTGTATGGGTGGTCATTCTACATGAAGGACAAAACATTTTTGTGGTGACGGCACCCTCAGTGCTCCGACTTGGAGGCCATGTCATATTTCTTGTATATATGCTGTATAAGCCACATTTCTTGTCGGATTTTATTCGAACTTGCTATGGAGGTGTATGGGGAGCTATTCTAGAGGTAACAAACATTTTCATTGCCAGCGCTCTCATTTTTCAAACTTTAATGGGATGACATGTCATATTCCTTGTATGTGCTATATGTGACCCTGTATCACAAAACAAAAATTGCCAGACATGGATTTTTAGTTAAGAGTAGATTCTAAAAGAGCAGACTCTAAGCTTTAATATGAGGTATAACTCAAATCAAATGGACTCTCCTAACCTATCTAAATATTGGAAAGAAAGGACACACTCTGGAAAGTGTGAACTGAGAAAACAGGCTCTGAAGTACAGGGTGTATTCAAGCGCTTAATCTTTACCAAGCTATGCCAGCTGTGGTATGAATGGAACAAAAAAAAAAAAAAAAAACCAGGATGTTGACCACTGGAGCAACAACAATGAAGGGGTTATTAGATTAAGCTGAAATTGAGCACGCTTCATTAGCACATTCTGTACATGCTTAATGCCAACTTTCAATGCAGTAGCATTATTCTTTCTTAAGTTAGTGGAGTTGGAAGTGAAGCGTATGGACAGGGTTTTTGAGAAACGGGAAGAGGGTTCTATGAGAAACAACTGATCACACTATTCCACCAAAAAGTGGTCGAGAAAAACTGCTGAAAACACAAGTTACCGTTTGTTTTATGATCCCAAACTATAATATGATATAGAAAAGGACTTGCTCTTTCAGAAAATATGAAAAACTAAAGATTGGTTTGGTTGACCTATTTCACCTATTTTCAGTCCTCACACAAAATCACTGTGTGCGACTTTTTGTTCATTTTGTGATGCACGGTCACATATATACTAGCCTCATTTCTCATTGGATTTAACTGTATCCTGCGACAGTCGCCATAATATTCGGCATTCTGGCTAAAAAGTAATCCAGATGGGGTATGGGAGACGGGTTCGGGGGTTAGATGTGCTCGATATTGAGTGCTCTAGTTACACCTAAATTTTGGTCTTAGTCAATCAGATTTCTTGCAATTTTTTATTAATTTGATATTCATTTATTTATTTATGTCTAATCTTTTTTTAAGGGTAGCCCCTTCACCAATAAGAAGTGGTCTTCCATGGAGCCCTGAATAATTTTGATGAACATATGTACAATTAATACCAAAACGTATATAAGGAAGATAACAATATACTTCGCAAAACATTTGTACTGTACATTGAAAATAATTTTCAAAATACAGTGTATATCTACATTCAATACAACTAGCCGCCTGTCTCTCAAAAGTATGCTATTCTTCTGGCTACGCCGAGGATCCCGAGAGCATATAAGCACAGAGAAACTTGAAATAATCCTTGCCCAGTAACCTGAGAATGTGGTCAGGTGGTAAAAAGAATGAATTATGCGCTCTTGTGCAACTTAGTTGTCCTACTACAGGTTGTATAGCTGGTGTTTTGGTTGGATTACAGCTCGTTATTCCAAAGGTTCGTTATTCGGAAGGCTCTTTATTCCTAAGATTCGTTATTCCGAAGGTTCATTGTTCCGAATTTTATTTTTGGATTAACTAATCTTCGGAATTACGAACTTTCGGAATAACGCCACAAATTTTCGGATTAACGAACCCTTTTTCATTTTCGGATCAACGAACCTCTAGGTATAGAAAATTTGCGTGTTTCGGATTAACGACCCTTCGGAATAGCAAACCTTTGGAATAATGAACAGCACCCGTTTTGGTCACCCTCCCATGATCCTGCAAAGCTCAAATCAATAAATCACTGGTGCACCTGGTCACTATGTGAATCAAACATATTCTTTGTTTACATGATTTTCATTGCAGAAAAATGAAATATATGTCCAATTTGACTACAGAAAAAAAAGACAAGATAGTGACCAAGTAATCGAGTGAAAGTGCTCTCAAAATGGGGCAAATGATAAGATTTTAATTTTTCATGTGTTGCTGGAAGTGAAACATGTGACAATCACATGATAATGATGATGGTTTTGCCATAAAACTCATTTCTACCACAAGGTATTACTATTTTATTTTGTAAAAGAGATCAAATCAATTCCTTTCACCAAAGAAATGTATTCCAGTTTAGGTAACATCCTCATACAACCCATATTTAATTATCTAATTTTCTCTAGGAACGGAAAGAGTACATCCTCTATGTCCATTATTTTTGTGTATACGCCACATTCTTACCAGAGTATTTGAAATCATTTTCACCCTCTAATGCTACATAGCTGGAAGCAATTCATCATGCGAGAGGACCTGGCATTTCAGCTGCTGCATCAAAGGCCTACGCCAAGAGTATCTGCACCATGCCAAACCTCAAGACTCTTGAGCTAATGGATGTCAAAATAAATGATGATTTTTTTGTTGAACTTGCAGCGTCAGCATCAAGTGCAAGGGTATCTTATTTCATCTTTGCTTGATCCCTTTGCTTTATTGTAGAGGCACCCAAATGTATGTCCAATTTGTCAACAATAAAGGAAAATAAACAACGTTGGTGTTCCTTCAAAGGAGTGAATGTGTTATTAGAATTGAACAAAATGCTACGTAATATTTTTTTTTCATTTTCAGTTAGCAATGATCACAGTTCTGATCACATTACAGATCATGACTTTCAAGCAAAAAAAGTAGTGTAATTTTCAACTTACGTGAAAATCCATAGTTATTCACGCTGTTAATATTTTATTATGTTTCAAGGAATAGGCTTATTCATTGATTTTTCTTTCTACTTGAATGATTACACACTGGCCCGAATTAACGAAGATGGTACAATTGAAACCATGGTCTAAACCATGGACATTTGTATGGAGTGCCAAGTGTCGCGAGGCCTATCTTGTTACTAAATCAGTCACTTTGTTGACGAAATGATCACTCCGTAAGAAAATGATAACATTTCGTCAACGGAAAGAACATTTCGTTGATGAAATGACTGATTCCGTATAAACGAAATAGGCCATGAAACACTTGGCGCTCCATAAAATTGTACATGGTTTAAAGGGTGTGTACAGTTCTGGTCGAGGTGAGGATTTAGCTTTTAACGTTTTGTGAGATATTCAGAAACCACTCTATGAGATGTCAAAGAGCATGCAGTTCTAAGGGATATCAAAAGTTTCTTTGATGAAATTCGGTTTTGAAATGGCTGAGATATCCAAAAACAAGGTGAAACAAAGAGATCCTAATAAAGTTGTGGCATGTCGCCTTTTATTATTAGCACTTTTTTGGATATCTCAGCCATTTGAAAACCAATTTTCATCAAATAAACATTGAATCCTTCTTAAAATTACACGCTCTTTCATATGAAGAGTTTGTTTGCAAAAACCGATAAGTTCATATTTGCCAAATGGAGATATTTGCGATTAAAGGTCAAGAACAATAAAGAGAATAATAAGAAAATGTTTGCTTCTTTTGACCATAACTTCAAAAATATACCGTTATATGTAGTGACCAATATATCATTTAAAAGGTATTATTTTGTACTTTATGACAGAGACCGTACTTCAACATCTTCGAAAGTGGACTTATCGGTTTTTGCAAACGAACTCTTTATATTTCATAAGAGGCTTTTCATTATCTCACTTAGGAATGTTCAAAACATGAATCCCCACCTCAACCAGTACTGTACAGTCCCTTTAAAGTATGGCTTCAATGGTACCAACTTCGTGAATTTAGGCCAAAGATACCTTGAGTAATGAATTGGAGAATCAAGCTTTTATCTTTTTCAATATTGCTAAACATGCAACTCTAATGTTACAGATGACTTAAAGAAAAAAAAAATAATATTAAAAGTTTATGTGCCATCCTCACAAAATCATTATCACATATGTGATTTATATATTTTGTCTGCATTGTATTTCATTTGATTTATTTTTTTTTTTCAAGGGGGTGAGGGGGAGAGTGGAGGGACAATAGTTGAGAAGAATGAGTCATAACCTCTTTCCACATCATGGTCTTACTCTAGCATTTTGTATTGTTTCTCACCCTCCTACACAAAGCCACAATAAATAAGACACTGGAGGTTCTGGCATTTGGCTGCTACACATCAATTGTACACCAAGAGTATCTTTACCATGCTGTATAGCACTATATTATGTATATTTCATTTTGTATATAATTCAATGCAATGGAAAACTGCGATTTATCATAGATTGCCATTCTCATTCTGGCCTGTCATGCAATTTAGGAAGATCCACAAAACCAAAACAATTCATTGGGTCAATCAATGGAGTCAATCAGTAAAAGGACTGTTACTGTTATTTTTTGTTAATATTCTGTTTTGTTTTTTATAGCAAAGGAAATTACCTAAACTTGAATAAAATGTTAGATATGTTTTAGCATCAAGAACTACAAAGTTCCTTCTGAGTGTGTTTTGTAATTATAAGCTTATGGCAGTGACTTCTAGCATTGTTAATACTCAAACGAATATATTTTATTTGCTATCACCAGATTCAGCAATTGATAGTGCACCGAGTTGCAATGTCAGCAAGTGTTCTTCAATCCATTTCATGTCTACCCTGTCTGAATTCCCTTACTGTACGAGTGGTGAAAAATAAGGTAAGTTTAAAAAATGCCACGGAGATATGGAATTTGTTTGGAGACCATGATATATCTGTATGTAAGTTATGTGTGGGATGTATTTTGACTGTAACTAATCCAGCACTGCTTCATAAATACCATGTATATGGGTTCAGTAGGAACAATATTAATTCTCTATTGAAGTAGACCTGTGGGGGAAGATAACTCCATGGCTCAATCTCAGTTTTTCGTATAAAGTTTGCATGAACCAATATTTATGTATCCTGAAAATGCTTGCAAGGGAGGGAGAGAGAAAGAGAGCTTGAAACCACATCTTCCAACGTTTGCCTGCAATATATCAATAATACCCCTTTCAGGTAATCGCGGTTCAATTATCCGCATCCAAATAATGCGGATGAAGTAGTCAAAATCGCGTTCATATAACCCATGAAGTGCGCACTACTTTTACGAGCACCCGTTCATATAATGGTGCGAAGGATGGAGTTATTTGTCATGGTTACGGCGCACGCCTCTATAATGACGTAATGTTTCCGGTGAATATCCTCTCGTGTATGCACACCTCTCGCGCGCTCAAGCTCAGCAATCAGCGGTTGTGCGGGAAATCGAGTGACCTTTGACCGAACTGTGGAATGTTAGTGCGGATAAGTCGTAAAACGCGTTCATGTATTCTCGATCTGATCCTCATGCTGCAATTATGCGCATAATAGCAGCATAAAAATAATGCGCACTTTTCTAGTCCTCTCCCGTTCATGTAATCGAAATTTTACGACTTGTCCTCCTATTATCCGCATCCACGATTACCTGAAAGGGGTATCATTGATGGAAATGTCACTCGGGAAGATGCATCTAGTGTGAATATCTATTCAGTTTGCAATTTACACAACACTGTTGATGGATGAACACATATTTGCTGACTACTAGAGCTCTACTTTTGGTACTACTATGAGTATCTTACCATGGAGAATGAACAAAATGCCAGAAAGTATTTGAAATGTACTTTGTATGCCTCCGTCCGAAGGGTGCCGGAGACGTTTCATGTCATTGTGGATTTTTGTGATTACCTGAAGATGACGCAGAAAGAAATGTAGTTTGTTGTGTAATGTACAGTGTAATAAAAAATCTTCATATTGATATGCTTTGTTGATATACACTCAGCGAGACAGGGTCAAAGGTCACCCTGATCATGTCAAAATTTGCAGAAGTGCTTATTAAGCAATAACTTGATTGTTACACAATGAATTTTATTTAAACTTGCTAAGGAGATGTATGGGTGGTCATTCTACACGAAGGACTAAACAATTTTTGGTGACGGCGCCCTTATTGTTCCGACCTGGCTGCCAATGCACATTTCTTTTGTGTGCTCTATCAGCCACATTTCTTCAAATTTGGCAAAAGGGTGCATTATTGTATCCCCCGAGCAGAGTTCGAAGGATACTATGGATTTGGCCTCGTTCCGCCGCGTGCGATTCCGCCGCAGAGATTATATTTTTCTTGTGAGCGCTCTGCTGCCTGCAGTTCTTCTTCAATCATCTTCAAATTTGGCATGAAAGTGTATTATGGTAAGACAAAGAAGCCTGTTGTTTTTGGTGATGGTGCCCTCGCTTGTTCCGTCTTTATACATGAAAAGGTAAATTTAACAGGGTCTGCTTGTGTGTGCGACGCTGGCCTTGTTTCTTGACCGATTTTTTTTTTTTTTTTTATTTGGTATGTGTATGTATCATAGTCAAATCTATACACCTACACCTATTTGATAATGCTGCCCTCACTGTTCCACCTTTTACAGGGTCAAAGGTCACCCTGATCATGTCAAAATTTGCAGAAGTGCTTGTTTATGCTATAACTTGATTGTTACACAAAGAATTTTATTTAGACTTGCTAAGGAGATGTATGGGTGGTCAGTCTACATGAAGGACACAGCAGTTTTTGGTGACGGTGCCCTCAGTGTTCCGACTTGGATGCCAATGGACATTTCTTGTGTGTGCTCTATCAGCCACATTTCTTAGCAGATTTTCTTTAAATTTGGCGAAAGGTGCATTATAGTGAAATGAAGATGCCTATATTGTTTTTGGTGATGGCGCCCTCGCTTGTTCCGTCTTTATACATGAAAAGGTAAATTTAACAGGGTCTGGTTGTGTGTGCGACACTGGCCTTGTTTCTTGACCGATTTTTTTTTTTTTCAAAATTTGGTATTGTAAATGTATCATAGTCAAATCTATACACCTTTACCTATTTGATAATGCTGCCCTCACTGTTCCACCTTTTACAGGGTCAAAGGTCACCCTGATCATGTTGAAATTTGCAGAAGTGCTTATTTATGCAATACCTTGATTGTTACTCAATGGATTTTATTCAGACTTCCTATGGAAATGTATGGGTGGTCAGTCTACATGAAGGACAAAACAGTTTTTGGTGACGGCGCTCTCAGTGTTCCGACTTGGATGCCGATGGACATTTCTTGTATGTGCTCTATCAGCCACATTTCTTAGCAGATTTTCTTTAAATTAGGCGAAAGAGGTGCATTAAAGTGAAATGAAGATGTCTCTATTGTTTTCAGTTGTGGCGCCCTCGCTTGTTTCGTCTTTATACAGGAAAAGGTAAATTTAACAGGGTCTGCTTGTGCGTGCGACGCTGGCCTTGTTTCTTGACCGATTTTTTTTTTTTTTTTTCAAATTTGGTATGTAAATGTAGTATAGTCAAATCTATACACCATCACCTATTGAAAATGCTGCCCTCACTGTTCCACCTTTACAGGGTCAAAGGTCACCCTGATCATGTCAAAATTTGCAGAAATGCATGCTTATTTAGGCAATAACTTGATTGTTACTGGATTTTACTCAGACTTGATAAAGAGGTGTATGGGTGGTCATTCTACATGAAAGACACAACAGTTTGTGGTCACAACGCCCTCAGTGTTCCGACTTGGAGGCCATGTCACATTTCTTGTATATATGCTGTATAAGCCACATTTCTTGTCGGATTTTATTCAAACTTGCTATGGAGGTGTATGGGGAGTTATTCAAGGTAACAAAAGTTTTTATTTCCAGCGCTCTCATTGTTCAAACTTTTATAGGATGACATGTCATATTCTGTGCATGTGCTATATATACTAGCCTCATTTCTCGTCGGATTTTATCGTATCCTGCGACAGTTGCCATATTATACAACATTCTTGCCTGAAAAGTTATCTAGATGGGGTATGGGACGGGTTCGGCGGATACGTGTACTTGATTGCTCGATTGCTTGAGTGCTCTAGTCTTATTGGCTATCAACCTGGTAGGTTAATACAAAGGGAAACTTTACACATGAGTGAACAGATTCATATTTCGTCCTCTAAGGCAGAAAAGTACAAATTGCAAAAATTGAAATATTAAAATTCATTTCCAAATGCCCTCCAATATAGTAATGAAACCAAAATACCAATTTAACGCAATGAGAGACATGAATGAAGTAGCAGAAATAAGTTTCCGTTCCCTCATTTCTCTTTATATTCTAAAATAAAAACATTGTGAGGATACTGAATTTTTTTATCAATTCAAACTTTAAATGACACAGAGAGTAAGCCGCAAAGGTGAATACTGATAAAATCGACAGAATGTCTTCATTTCACGTTTTAGTTAAAGAATTTAAGAATGCATGAAACAGATTAAGGAACCAAATGTTATTTCATATCTTCTATATCAGGAATAACGCTTCAAATTTGACCTTCTTTGTTACCATTACCTTTTCTCTAATGTCATTTGACTATCGATTTGACAGTAGATTTTTCAATTTCCATCATTGTTTGTTTTTATCTTTGGATGGTATACAGAGACATTATAGAAACCTTAGGTTGAGTTTTCAAAAGTGATTATCAATTTGCATTTCTAATGTGCTGAATTTGTCTGTTGTTCTCATTGTTACATGGACGAGCATACACGCTTGAATAACAACTTGTTCATTTTTGCAATTTTTACTTTTGTGCTTTGGAAGAAAAAAATGAATGTGTTCACTCATGCGGAAAGGTTCCCTATTTATTACTGTACTGGGTTTATAGCCAATTGGAGTACCTTTAACATGATATATAAAACACCACTTTTAGCCAAATAATCCATGAGAAAGATGAACTCGAAAAAGTGTTTACTTTCTTGTTTTGCTGAGTGTACATAAAGATGGGTTCAGATTTGATCTACTATTGTCAAAATTATGCCGCATTTATTCATTATCTTAGTCTTAGCTTTTTACGCCCCATGATGTTGCCAGAGGCATTATGTTTCGGGTTGTCCGTCCGTCCGTAATTAATTTTGTGGACAGCGTAATCTTAATGAAACTTGGCATATGTATGTATGAGTGGGCGAAGATGTGCCTAACATCTTTTGGGTGCATATGGTCAAGGTCAAAAGCTCAAAATTTCACTATTTCTCCCATGTCTATGCAATGCCTGAAGGTATTTTCTTGAAACGTATAGTGTATGCATGAACTACCAAATAAAGATTCTTCAGTTCTGACTTGCAGTGATTATCTAGGAAATATAGGGGTCTTGGGTCAAAGGTCAAGGGTCAAGGTCAACTCAAAATTTCACTGCAGTGTATTTTCCTCTTTTCTATACAATGCTTTAGGGTTTTTGTTGAAACTAAGTGTATGCATGTATTACCCAATAGAGATTCTCTTTAAAGTTTCTTGCCAAAGGGTCAAAGGTCAAGTGAAAGTGCTAAATTTTACTTCTCCCTCAAACTTATAAAAGGGTCAAAAGTCAAAATCCTCAAATCCCCCAATACCTGCACTCTTAGGCAATATAGCAATTCATCCAATTAAATCTAGTTGAAGGAAAGTGAATATTAAACACATTTGTTGCAAACTTGTAATTTTAATATTCTACCAATGATGTAAAACTGTCATCACACATTGTCAAGACATTATACTATAGGCCAATTAGGAGAATCATGCATTATGGCGGAGGCATACCAGTCGCATAGCGACATTTCTAGTTGCTCATACTTTTTCTACTACAATAGTGATTTTAACAAGATGTTTATTTTTTCATTCCACTCGGAAGCTGGACCTTCCTCTCCTCTATTCCTAAGTTTATTTTCCTTCCCCTCCTCCCTCTATCACACAAAGGTTTGTGTTCTGCATTTCCCTCACAAACTCATCTGTTTAATTTATCGGATTTTGCAACATTCTTATGAAATGCTTTAAAGGTAAAACTGTATTTAATTTTAATACTTTAATCTGAATTTAGCTTTCCACGTCGCAGCAAGGAAACACCATGGAGAAAGCTGAAATTGAGGTTTGTTCAGAAAATTGGCACATTCTTTTTAACATTTTTTTTAAATCGATTTCTTAGTGCATGTGTTGACCTAATAATACATTAGAAGCAGGAGAATAGAAAGATTTCTCCAGAAACTTAGCATGATGTACAATATTAGTTTGAAGTCAATTCATACATTTCCGGCACTTTATCCCTTGTCGAGTGATTTACAGACTGAATCTGAGTGATTTACAGACTGAATCTGTAAATCACCTCAGTTGTGTATCCCTTGACAAAAGTAAGGTTCCCCAAAATTTGTGAATTGATGATGAAATGTTGCTGTTCAACATGATACGTCTCTGGAAGATTTTTTCTATTCTTTTGATAGTGATGTTATTTGGCCAACACATAGACTACAAAAACCTATTATGAAGAGTTTGATTGCAAAACGCAATAAATCCTTTTCACTGAATTGAGAAAAATAAGATTTTCTATTTCGAATATTTGTTGAAGAATAAAACCCATGATTTTTTCTTGATTGTTGAGCTCTATGAAAATATCAAAATCACACATTGAGCTAAATTCTAAGTATGCAAGATTTCTGGGAAAATCAATGAATTTGAATGATTTTTTTGTCAAAATGCAGTAATCCATAATATCCTTTTATTGCAAAACGCAATAAATCTAACCTGTCCATTATGCAAGTGTATTTTTTTTTCAATTAACACTTTGGAGTTGTTTGGGGCAGCAGGTAGATCAAAAGCACACAGAAACACACACATGCAAACACACACATACACACATGCGCATACACGTATGCGCACACACACATGCGCACACACACATACACAAACACACGCACGCATGCATAGTGCAGATTGCGGGCATGAAGAAAGACTAGGTTTTCGAACACATTCATTGCAATCTTTCTCTCCCATGCACGCGCACGCACGCACATGCATACACACACAAAAACACACACACTTGACAATTGAGAATGAGGGCAAAGGAGCAAAGGTTTACACACATGTAAAACAGCACTGTGCACTGCACACTCGTGTTTTACCGTCTCTTGCCCACAGGCGCGCGTGCGCGCGCACACACACACACACACATATATGCGTACTCATGTACGTACACGCATATATACACACATACGCACAATGAATGTCGCATTCGCTTGAGTCTTTCTCGCTCATGATTTTCCTTGCAGGTTCCACGTTTTCGTGGGTTTCTCTAGGGGACACCAGTTCCACTGGCTCTTCTAAGTCGTGGAAATTCATATTTCTGTCCGATCCTTAAGCCTTAATTTAGGCTTAGCTTTAGGTCTAAACTAACTAGTACAGTTACGACGAGTGTGACAAATTAGCACCAACAAGGTTACTTTAAAGTAGACAGCTCAGCTTTAGGCGCAGCTAGCTATACGTGACCACCAAACTAAAAGACGTGGAATGCGTGTCCCCATTCCGAATATACACGAGACCGTGGGCCCAGTTTATTAATAAGCACAATTGTGCTGCGTCGCCATCTTGCTTGGGCAATGTTAGTCTGGTTTAGTCTGGTTTCCAGACCCTTTGCCTCTTGGACATCGCGGCGACGAATGTTGCTACCCCGCGAGGAAGTCGCCGTCTTTACCGAAGGCAAAGGCGCCGGACAAACTCATCTAAACTTACTCCAGTTTTCGAAGTTGAGGACGTCAGTATCCTGTATAGCGAAAGAGTAAGAGCAGAGGGTCTTGAAGCCAGACTAGGTCAACGTTTGCATTGGCGCTGTGTGTAGGCTGTGCGGCGGCTATGCGGAGGGCTCAAATTAGTTCTTCAAACATGTTTGACTCCTTTTTTTTTTTTGTAATTTCTGGATTGCTTTATTAAATCAAGAATAACATATACGGTGCATGAATTAAGTTTTTCATTTAATGAATGCTTAAATTTAGGCATAATACCCGCTAATAGCAGGGAGGTCACATGAGACTCCCCTCCCTGCCAGTAGTTAGGCCTAGGCCTAGTGCTTCAGTTGCTTAGCAAAAGCAGGCCACTTGCGTCTGTCTTATTGTTTCTATCAGCAATGCTGGATCCAGAGCGGTGCACCGGGCGTGCGCCCCTCTTTATTTGTTGTTAAAACAAAAGAAATACAGAGAAAAAATGGGATGAAACCCTGAAGTAGCACAAGAAATATTGTTTGTGCCCCCCCTTACAGAATTCCTGGACCTCCCCCCCCCCCCTCCGTATCAGTGCTTCCACTTTTCAAAGTCAATCCTCCTGAAATGAATACCATGGTACCAAATGTTACCATGGCAACACGTTAAACAATGGTGAAATATGAAGTTTGCGCATGTCTGTAGAGTGAGACTCACTCATTTTGGTCCTTTCTCACTCTAAAACTTTATTTCATTTGCATGCATTTCGATTGATCTCACTCATTTTGACTCCTAAATTATAGCATTGGCCTATGGGAGTCTCACTCTCAACTAGTTTCCAATGTTGGCAGCCCTGGTGATTGGATCTGCCAAATTTCAATGTGAATGCTCAAAGACTGAGGGAGTTAACTGAATCCACTATATTTTCGTATTTTCATTCAAAATATGCCGTTCTCGTGGCAATTGATCAGCAATGACTGGCATTAGAGTATTCTAATATGCAAGTATGCAAATCTATGTACCATTTTGTGCTAAATTTCAAGCTAAATGCTTAAAAACTGAAGGAGTTACGTCAGTCCATTCATTTTTGTCATTGCCATGGCAACGCCCATAATGAAAAAGGTGTCTTGCATATCTGCCTGTCAATAGCGGTCACACATGCCAAATTTGGAGTTGATTACTCAAGAAAATGAAAAATTATAGTCGGTCCACAAGTTTTTGCGAAAATTTGCTGTTGCCATGACAACGCATTATGCGATATTACAAAAAAAAAAGGCATCTCGCACATCTATCTTTGATAGCGGACACACATGCCAATTTTAGGGCCAATTGTTAAAAAAAAAAATGAGAGAGTACTTCACAGTAGTTGGATCTACAAGATTTTGCAACGGACCGACCGAAAGCTTGAGCGTGTACTCCGTGAAAAATTACCCTAGCAAAATGGTGGTGGTCACGTGAGGTAAACCAGTTTTGGTGGCTGCGTTTTTCCGGAGTGAACACGCATTCCACTGTGTTTCTAGTTCGGTGGCAGTGACGCGTAGCGTGACTGCTTGGGGGTCGCCATGTTGGACAAACCGAGGACCCTGATTGGCCGGATGGATGTATCGCGTTTTGCGGTGAAAGAGCGGTGGCGCTTATTGCATTTTGCGATAAAAGTGACTTTTTTTAATACTAAAAACTAAGGTATGATTGGAATTGCAAAAAAAAAAATAATAATAATAATAATTATGCAGTTATATTCTTACGTCCATGAACAACAGATTGATAGCAACATCTACAAAAACAATATATTGGCGCTTATTGTGATTTGCAATCAATTTCTTATATAGATATGTATATATATAGCAATAATGAATTTTCACTATGAAAATTCATTTGCACTGCCATCCCTGATGAAGAGGAAGGATCCTTGAAAACTCGGATTATTCATTAAAATCAAGATTGGCATTTAATGCATTCCTCTGTTGTGACATTCTTATTGCTATTTCTAGTACTGCCAATACGCGGAGCAACTACAATATATATATATATATATATATATATAATATTTATATGAATATTCTGTCTGGTTTTTAGCTCACCTGAGCCGATCGAGAGTCTAAGAGCCGAGGGCCTAAATTGTAATATTTTCTTGAAAACCCCTTTATGAATTTTCACTAAACTTGGCAGGTAGCATCTCTAGGGGGGATAGAATCTCAATTCCATCAAATGGGCACCATGCCCTACCTGGGGGGCCTCCGGCGTTCCAACCCACCACCTCCCCCCCCCCCCCCCCCCCCCCCCCCCCCCGTAAGGAATCCTTAAAGATTTTATCTAGAACCAGAAGTGATTGAGCTAAGTTAATACAATGAGTCAGTATATTGATGACTGTTGCTTCAAGATTGTTCATGGCAGAATCAGCGGTGCCCCTTCCCCCCTTGGGACACCCCCCTTCTTTGACCCAAGGGAGTGGGGAGGAATGGGTCCCCTGATGAATATTCACCAAACTTGACAGTTTGTTCAACAGGCACTATGCTCCCTTCGAGGACCTGAGGGGGCCTAATATTTACAATTCTTCTCTAGAACCAGAATTGATAAAGTGAAGTTACTTTGTGTTTGTACATTAAAGACTGTAGTTCCAAGTATGTTCATTGCAGTGCCCCCCCCCCAAAAAAAAAAAAAAATAAGCGGGGGGGGGGGGGGGCGGCAAATGCACCTCCGATATTAAGGAATGTTAAATAATATTGTTCTCTACAATCAAAAGTGATAGGGCTTTAAGTCTCTTTTTTTCAAAACTGCATAGTCCAACATTCTATAAAGTACCGTGTAACTTGCAGGTATTTTACTAGTGTGATGTAATATGCAAATCACCATGCCCCAAGCTCTCAAAGCTACCCTACCACATGTTTCCAATGTTCTCAAGTAAGAGTCTGCCAGAATGCATGGAAGGTGAACTTGCGATACTCAGGTGAGCGTGAGACTCATGAGTCTCTTGTTAATTCATACTTTACAGTGAAGTGACAACATTTGTGACTACAATTCAATGACATGAAAATAAATTGTGTTAAGTAGGTAGCAACTTGTAACATGACCTACAGTATGACTGGTACTGTGATGAGTCTGACCGTTCTTGAAATAAACATTCTTGGAACATTCTTAAAGTAGAAAATGGAATAAAATTTGAATTGAATTGAATTGTCATCTCTTTGTTGCTCTCTTTACAGAGTGGTCTTGTGAGGAGTCCAATTGTCCATCTTTGTGTAGACGACATATCCTTCCCACTTCTCTGGCAGTTAAATGTGGCCTCCATGTGCCCCAAAGTGAAAAAGGTCTCTTTTTGGATGAAGGATCCCCAGTCTTCTTCTTCGGACATTGACAAGGCGTGGCCACTCTATTCTCACAATGTGGAGCTTGACCTACCGGGCCACTTCTTTTTAATTTCAAATGACGGTCAATTTTTCCCGTCCTCAGCCTGCAAGTCCTTACTTGCACCTCGTACAGTAACCAGCTTATCTGTTACGGATAAGAAATTGGGCAATGAAAATACCAAGAAGTTCATCAGGATTTTAAGATCTTACCCTCATCTCAAGAATATATCGTGAGTTGACATGAAGCCAACTATCTAAATACTTCTTTCATCTTTAACCCTAACTGGGGGGGGGGGGGCCTCCGAGCCCCCCTCTCAACGTTCCGCGCGATGTATCGCAATCGCAAAAAGCTATCGCCGCGACGTTTCATGACTTTTTTTCTTTCGAGTCTCCCGCAACTTTTGACACCAAATTTGCGACGCACGGGCGCGCGGTTCCGAAGTTACGCATAAATATGTACATGCATGTCAGACCAAAAATTGCTCAAAAACGTGAATTCGTGTACAATTTCAATGCAAACTGTACTTGCAGGCAAATTTCATAAAAGCATGATTATTTTGGTGTTTTATTGATTAAAATCAATGAATAACATATTTTCTTGTTTGGAGCGATGTCGCGAACAAATTTAATCGAAAAAACAATGAAAAACATAAAGTCGAAAAACAAAGAAATACATAAGAAATTCAAAAAACAATAAAATACTTAAGAATTTTTTCTGATATCACAATTTTTTTCATTACATTTGCTAAGGACACTAAAAAGAATATTTACACAAAAAATGTGCCTGTTTTGAGCATTTTTTTGTGATTTATGCCAAATAGTCTGATTTCATGCATCATTATGCATAAATTAGCATAATTTAGCATAAATGATATTTTTTTTGAAAAATCAACTTCATGGTATTTTAGATTACATCATAGGCAATGTGTGTGCCAATTTTCGTCGCGATCGCGTAGTCGACAGCCGAGATCTGGAGGGGGGGCCTGGTCAGTTTGTATGGGAGATCTCTTTAACACCTTTCATATCTGATTTCTAAAAAAAAATGCATAATAGTAGGCCAGCCAAGACGATTTTTTTTTACTTTGGACGGCAAAATTTGTTAATGCAAAGTTTTCCAGCTGAAAGTCTTGCAAAAATACTCAAGTTTAGCGTACGGCCGGATGTCAAGCGCGTTTTTGCCGAAAAATGTCTTTTTTAGCACAAAATTTGAAAGAGTGTCAAAAATCATGATTTTTATTTTTTTACCGAAATAAGTAATGGTTGATAAGTACCTTTCAAACTAGAAATGTGTTATCTTCCATTTCAAGTTTGGAACCTGACTAATATGCATTTGAATGTAGAATTTTTACACGCACACATATGGCGCAATGAAACATAAAAACTTGATTTACTCAAAATTGTACTTTGTAAAATCTACCAATATTTCAGAGTTTTTTTAAACTACCTAAATCAATCTATTCTAAAGTTTCTATTTTTCCGAAATATAATATATATTCTGACATCTTATGCAGCAAAGAAATTACAAGATAAGGCAACGATAACTCGTTTTATGTTATCCTAAATGGGACAATGTATTTTTACCGGACGCGCATTTTGAATGAAAAATCGAATGTATAGCGTAAGCCCATTACTGTACATGGTATAGTGCGTGTAGGTATTTATCTTACATAATTGGCGAAGTCAATGGACAGGTTGGATAGCTGACTGCAAAACCCTTTGTGGCACCTTGATATGACTGAAATGTGCTTCTTTCCCCCCCCCCCCCCCAAAAAAAAAAAAAATGAATAAATAAATAAATAAATAAAATAAAATCAGTAGTGTTGTTACCATGGCAACTGATCATCATTAGGTCACTTCCTGAAAATTTCAAATATTCATGATTGTAAAACGTACGAAAGTGTTGAAACATTTTGTGTGTGTGTGAAAAATGTATCAATCTAACTAATCTATGTTTAACAATGAAACGTAAGAGTTATATATAAATTGTTTACTATGTTCGGAAATGGTTGTCATGGAAACCGTGATAACAAATGACGTGTTACTGGGAAAAATTACGATACCAAATCTCCCATCCTGCACACTCGCCCCTTCCCCCGAGAATGCTTTGGAATTCATAATGCTATATAGTTTGCATTCTCAGGCCCTGAAACGGAGCCCTGCAAGGGATAGGCACGAAATCACTTTTACTTTTGTAATGTTCTAAGGCGAGGTGTTTGCATTTCATTTTGATTTATTCTCCTGCAGAAGACTACTTATACTAAATGTTTCTTTTATGATAGTTGATTGTTTACATGAATGTTGTTTGGAACGCACACTTAGTCGGCGACATAAAAATGTTACTATGTATCCCGGATTTGTGTGAAAAAGTAAGGCAAATGTCACCCTCAAAAGAGAAAACAAGAAGTAAAAAGGAAGTAGAAGTGAAATGCATACAATGCAATAACAGCCTCATTTCCCCTTCCCATCATTAAGTCGGTTATATCATCGAGTCTATATTGCAGATTATATTAATCCTTGGCCAAGTTCTATGTCCTTGGAGCAGACATGTAACAACTTGTTTGTTTGCAATTCGATTTTTTTTCTATATTATCACAAATTTGTGAAAAAAAAATCATTTCAGTTATCACCAACACTCTAAATTCCCAGTCAACCAACAAAACTTACTACACAATGTGCACACGCCCGCAACCACCGTCTCAAACAGTGTTCACGAATGAAATACAGTAAACAGTAAACGAGGCAATTTCTCTTTTTTAAAACAATTATTTGCCATTAGCGTACATTTACTAGAATAGCAGCACTTGACATCTATGTTGATGGTTACCAAAATGCTGATTAGAATACCATACACAGTAAGAACATGCTTGAATCCTGCAAAATATATATAATTATTTCTCATCAACAGTATTTCGTTTTGAAAGGTAAAGAACCTCAGTCTCCATTTGCGGACATCTAAAAACAAACAAAAAAATCCATCTGAAAGCAATCTTCTTAAATGATTAAAAGCATTAGAAAAGAATGAGTCCTCGGTGAATATGTCTTTCATGAACAAATCTCTGTGACATATATCCAAAGAGTTTGAAAAACGATACAAATTGCGTTGACTACATTAACTGCATTGATAGCCTCAATTTTTTTTTTTTAATGTGACATATACTATAATGTGTCCAGCATCACAAACGTTACACCAGTTAGAAAAACAAAATTCTCTCTTTAAGCAATATTTCAATATCTCTATCTTTTTAACAATTTGTGGTTACATATCCTAGCTAATTATGACTGTACGCTGTTGCATTGAACTTTCGTCAATGTACAACTAAATTAGAATGGTGACTGCCAAATTTTTAAAAATCTACTCTTAGTCTGATATTATTTTTGTGTTCTGCAGACCAGTGTGATAAGATATCTGTACTGAATACTCGTCTCTCAGTGAAGAAAAAAAAATCACCTCTCCAAAATGCATGGGTAATGTTTCCCTCTAATACTTTCCCTTATTCCAAGTACCAGAATACATTGCTGGGGCCCTGAATAGCTAACATATATTACAGTATTACCAACATCATGACAATTATGGCACATGTGAAAGAAACCTGGCAAAACATACATCTTCACCAGTACATTTTCTTTTCACTACTTCTTGTACTTGGCGTTTGGATTGAAACCTTTTACTTATGTTCGTTCCTTTAAGCTACATACTATTCTTTTATATCTTAAACTAGAAAAGAAAAAACATGCTCTATGCTATTTCCCTTCAGATTCACCAACTGTTACTTAGTGAAATTTTCTCTTTTTAAGCACTTCAGCGTGCAGTTTTCTTTTTTTTTTTCTAACATGTCACATATTTTCCTCCGTCTGATGAAGAAAGGCAAAGTTCACTTCTCTTTTGTTGGCCCCCAATAAAAACAAAAACAAAAGACATTCCAATCTGACAGGATTAAAATGTTGGCGTTTGGGCTTCAAAAGAAATAACAGGATCAATTTCCATGAACTACTAGTATGCGGCTTGTAACTCTGAGTCTCAAAGGCATGGTATAGTTTTGGTTGAGATGGAGATTCAGACTTTAACTTTTTGCAAGCAAATAAAAACAACTTATGAAATATGAAAGAGCATCAAATTCTTAGAGTAATTTGAAGTTTGTTTGATTAAAGTTCTTGGTTTTGAAACGGCCTAGAAATTTTTTAAAAAGTGACACAGAATGATAATAATTAGAAGTGGGTGCCACCTTTTATTAGGACCTCTTTGTTTTTGTACATCTCAGCCTTTTCAAAACCAATTTTTGACAAATAAATCTGGAATTCCTCTTGGTATTGTTTACTCTTTAATATTTCATAACAGGGTTCTCATTATTTTACAAAATCTCCGTCTCAGCCCCCATCTCAACCAAAAGTAGACCATCCCTCATCCCTTTAATGCTGCCATCAAAATTGGAAGTAGATCTATATCAAATCATATTGTAAATGCTCTTTGCCAAGTAGTGTTGTGCACATTTTGATATCAGGCCTTGTTTTACTTCATCACTAAGGGAAAAAAAAAGAAAAAAAAATTAGAAAAGAAGCATTTCATCTGGATTAGTAGTAATTTCTAATACACATGTCTTTTATATATTCAACTTCTATAATAGTCCTGAAAGCACATTGTGATTATATTTGAGAAGTTTAGATGGATGCATTCCACGTGTAAGTTCAGGTTCTGATGACATCCTTCATACGTAATCTGGATGCGGACCGGATAGCCTGGCAGGGTTGTTTCTGGAGAGAGACAGAGAGAGATAGAGAGAGAAAAAGAATGGTATATCTGTCTTTACTTGATGAGGAAAGTGACATGGGCATTTTAATCTTTGGTGAAGACACAGTGAAATAATTACGCTAATAAAGACATACGGTTACTTGATTTCCTCTATATGTAGTGTTTCCTTGAAACTGTAAAGTATATTATTTTATACAGTAGATCCTAATTGTAGCAATTTAGCCGTGAGTACACAACGAAATATAAAATGTAGGAAACTTTCATGACCCAAATATCCAATTCTTTCCATTAAGCTTCTTATTCCATTCAGAAGAGTTTCAAGGTAGTGCTTGCCTGATACTGCAAATGGATACATTCAACACTTTCGTGCATATAATGTCCCCATGACCTTTCACATCAATACCCTCATAACTAATCAAAGTCAAATTGCTTTAAGGTTATGGTAACTTTGCCATCCGAAGGTAAATACAATGTCATGGTAAAAATGCTCTACAGTCAATAAAAATCAGGGTTTCCCTGTGATTTACAATCAGCAGCAAAATCACAACACTCCTAACTAAAATGCTACTTGTACAAGGCTCAGCAGGTAATTATCTCTTCTGTATAAAACCAAAGTTGAAGATAATCTGCTGAGTAAATGTTAAGTTATTGCAAGATGAGAATAGGACAGATGTGCGTGTGAATGGATGACTGCAACAACATAAAAACTCCTGCAACCATCTTTGACAGAGGCTAAAAAAAAAAAAAAAAAATCAGCGTTAATTCATGTAAATCTTCGTTGTTGGAGTGATTGACTACATGCATATGCAGTACTGCATTCATTTAGCAAAACATGCGTTAATTTTCTGCCCAATGAACTATCGACAGTCAAAATTTGGTCAAGATGTCAAAGGCTTGACAAAATATTCCAACATATTTGGGGTTTACATTTTACATGTATTATTGCTTACCTCCCATATTTCCTTTCGAAATAGAGTACAGGATGCACAGATTAGAAGTTGGTAGTCAGGACATCTGTCTCTTTCTTCTTTTTTCTCTCTCCCTCTCTTGTGCGTAGTTGGCTGTGGTTTGCAGGGTCCATTTTGTCCACTTTGTGCTAATTCTGGTCGAAAATACAATTAACAAAAACTTAAATAAGTTATCATTTTTATGAGTGAAACAGGATAATCATACTGCAACAAAAAACAAACACATTCATCATGAATTAGAATTAATCATCACGATCTCATTAATCCCTTAGTATGAGATTTTGGATCTTCAGATCACTGTCAACATTAATTTGTCTTACATGTAATACATTAATCATGTCACAAATTGTTATTATCATCTTTGATGCTCTAAAGCCATATCTTACTGAAAATGAATTATATAGCATGGAAGTCATCTTGACACCTGTAATTCCTGTACACAAATATTTGATTGTATCATGCTCTCATTTGTATGTGGATTAGGATATGATTTCCCTGCATAAATCGGTTTGTATTCATGAGATGATATTCCTAATTTCAAATCGACACTTGTGAGCTGGAAAGGGCATTCACATCGCAGTCAAGACATCTTTCTATCTCCCCCTCACTCTAGTGGATGTGATCTCAAACTCAGCATGTCCATTTGTTGCTGACACCTTGATAAAAATAAAGAACAATACATCACAGTTTATCACCCTTACATCATACTTAACACAACATAATAATGGAAAGTTAATTGATTTGAGACTACAGACGTATTTTCATCTGTGCACACATTAAACACTTGTGCCAATTGACGTGGTTGAGAAATATTTCATTACATATAATGTCTTACTTGATTACATTCATGTTTGATTTTTATATGATCTCATCAGTAGATAGAATACCGTTCTTTCATATGATCCTCTACAATAGAACATGCAATGAATTTACAAGAAAACAAGAATACACATTTGATCATAGATTTGCTCCCCTTCTTATATAAATGAAGATACACGTGTATAAGATTATTCTCTCTTTGTTTGCAAAGTACTTGTACACTGCATTGTAATGCAACTGTCAAAGTGAAAACATGCTTGTTACAATTTATTCAAATGGAATAGGAATATTTGATACTCAATGTATTTAGATTTGGCATTATTTTCAACTGGGCACTGAAGTGATACATTTGATAATCAAACACTTAGTAAGTTAGTATTTAGAAGATATTTCAATTTAGACCGCTATTTAAGACATTTACCGTTTCTTACCTTCTGGTTCTGCACTTTGTTGCAGGTAGATAGAGCTCAGTCTTTACAATTAGATTTTGGCAAGTCGGGATAGGCCTATGTCTCTCTCTCTCTCTGTTGAAGTTTGAAGACAAGACTCAGTCTGTCCACTTGTTGGTACATCTAGCTGAAAACAGAAATCAACATGACTCAAATAATTTTTTTCATCTTTAAAGCAGAGCATTATAAGCTAACAGTGAACAAAAAACAAAATCAATTTGAAATTTGATTGTTTTGAAAAGGCATCTTGACATTGACATAATTTGCTTTGCTCCCCATGCAAATCAATTATAACTAAAAATATATCTCTTTTATTAAGATGATATTTTTTTTTTTTAGCTTTTTAAAAAGTTAAAAAAGAAGGAAGATATTTAGGTTTCAGTGAGTCGGTCTAAATGATCCATTAAAAATGTAATATTTACATTTTTTTTCAAACGAACCTTTATTCTTTGAGACATTAACATAAGAAATTGGTACTTATGAGTAAAGACATTTCTAAATAGTTCCTCTTTGACTAGATCTATTTGTAAACTAGAAGAGTACATGTAAATGATTCACAGATTAGGAGAGGTTGGCAGTCAGGACTGAACACTTTCTCTCTCTCTCTTTCGGGCATATTCGAACGGCAAGATCACTTGGTTGTAGACTCGCTTTTATATAAAACACCTAGGCCTAAATCCTAGACTCTTTTTCTGAACCCACAGGTCTACAAATACCAGAAAGAGTGGAATCAACCTTAGACCTATGCTCTAGAGACTAATATTAGTCTAGCCAATTCACGTTAGAGCTAATGTTAGGATCTTCTGTTAGATCTAATATGAACTTTTAGATCAAAGTTAGCCTACGTGATATGCATAGATTTTAGAACCTCTACATGCCTAAACTTAGGTCTAGCTAGGCCTAGTAGTAAGCTGGGTCTTTACAACCAAACTGCCTAGATATGAGTAGTAGGTTACTAGAAACCTCTAAAACGTTAGGTAGAATCAGTGGCCCAGATCTTGACTAAGGTTAGACCCAGATCTTGACTAAGGTTAGACCTAGATCCTAATTCCAGACGCCAGCTATTTATGCTTCAGACCCCCGGCCCTAGTGTTTATATTGTAGGTCTAACGTTAGTATATTAGACTCTAAACGTTGGTAGATCTACATCTACACCTTCTGTATTGACTACAGCCCCTTGCCCTGGACCTGGCTCTGATCTAGCCCTACAGATACATTTATAACCAGCGCAGTAACGTTGTCGTTAGTAGTAGTGGGCCTGTACTGTCCACGTTATACAAACAACTGCTAATGTGCTAACGTTAGGTGGGTGATTATACTATCATAGGGCCTAGCCCGATTGAATTGTTTTGGCATAATAACAGGCGTAGCCGTACATTTTAGCACTAACAGTGTAACACTAACGTTAGAGTAACACTAGGTCTACCCCTACTAGCTAGAATGTCTAACACTAAACCTTAAACGTTAGTACAGCTAACAGTTAGAGAGAGTGTAACCGTTATAGATTAGACCTAACAGTAGACGAGGATTCAGTCCAACTGCATGTGATGAGGCCATAAATTACAAACCTAGATCGAACGAACAAGACACCTAAATCTAGACGTAGACCTAATGTTTGTTAGGCCTCTCTTTGCACCGTGTCAAGACTTGCTTTACGGAATAATCGGTGTTCCACTAACAAGCACCACCGGCACGGTCGGGTGGCGGCCCGGGGGTTGGTAGGCATGCCCGCGCCCACGGGATCGGTGCGAAAGCCATCGGCCTAACGTAGTACTAGCGCTTGAACCTTGATATTAACCAAGTCTCAGATCAAAGTTGTATATCTAACTGTTAGATCAAAATATATTTTTAAGTTCCGTTATGCAGTGCAATAAAGAACTATGTATTTATTTACTAAGTTACTTACATTCGAAGGAAATAGTCCCTTTTTCAGTCATCACGTTTCCAACTCAACGACCGAAACATGCATCGACATCTCTCGCGCGAGAGATTTTACCTGTAGCTAGCTCGTAGGGGTAGACGTACGCACACGTATTAAGTATTCGCGCGCACACAAGCTGCGCGGGGCTACTGGAAAATGCTCGAAAATGCATTTCCTGCAAGTTCAGAGTTTTGATTAAAAGTAAAGATTTCTTCAAGAAAACTAGAAATAATATTGACACATTCAATTAAAGAAGCACTTGTAGGTTTATAAAACATTGAATTACTTTTGGAAGCGCATCTAATTAGCTTGGAAAAACAAACTTTGCAGAACGTTAATTAATCTGTGAATATTTCGAGAAAACAACACCCAAACATTTGAGAGCCCCATATATGGCTGTACAAAATGACTTTTTTAAGATTGCTAAGGAGACACATTTAAATTGCCAATTTCATTAAAAGGGACAATTAAAACTCATGATCTTTCAAATATCAATTGAATGCAAGCAAAAAATAAAAATCGTGATTTTTGACATGCTTCTGAATTTTGTGCTAAAAATGACATTTTTCGGCAAAAACGCGCGTGACATCCGGCCGTACGCTATTCCTTAGTATTTTTGCAAGACTTTCAGTATGAGAACGGAGCACTAACAAAAAATGCCGTCGAATCCTTATCTAGAGCCTTTTTTGAGGTTTGGCAGGTCTACTATAATTTGCAAATACAAATACATTGGATTTGTTACTTACTCAGTTTGTTTGTTTGTTTTATTTATTTCAATACGGTTTTAAAAAACCGACTATCAGCCTCGGGGCTGTTTTTCAGTGAGTCCGTATATATCAATATACATGGTATAAAACAACAAAATAAAATACAAAGCAAAATATAGCATTCACAAACACGACAAGAAACATATTGACAAAACAAAAATACAATAACAAGGCTTGATTAGGGTTAAAAAAATCATATAGATACAAAAAAAAAAACGAAAAAGAAAAGAAAACACAATGTCATATAAGTCATTTGGGTGGGGAGAGCCGAGGGGGAAAAAAGTAGTCTAGACAACAACAACAAAAAATGAATTATACAAATCTAAGAATTACCTTATTAAAACGGAGTTTGGAAAATGATACAATTTATGTTTGACACAAATCTATTTAACTGGGTTTCACATCTGAGATTAATCGGGAGGCTGTTAAAGACTTTTGACGCTACATACAATGCGCTGTTTCTCTTGAAATTTGTGTTTGGCTTTGGGAGGGAAACTTTAGATACGTTGTTGCGACACGGATCGTCGCCCCTACACGGATTGTCGCCCCCGGCTCGGGGTCGACAATCCTTGACGGAGTTGGCGGCACGGATTGTCGCCCCTCTCACGGATTGTCGTCTGGCGACAATCCGTGACGAGGGCTGGCGGCACGGATTGTCGCCCGCCCTCGAAGCACATTTTGCTGGTGTAAGGGGGTCGCAATTCAAATAAAAGATCTTGTACAAAGTGCAAGTTTGGGTTCTCAGCACCGTTGGGTATAAGGCCCACTTTATTTTGTGTATAAAATCAACTCCAACAAAAGAGGGCAGAAGATGCCGCTTACATAACCTGCAAGAAAACAAAACAACGAAAATCCTTTGTGATAAACAGTGTCAAAACAGAAAGTAAGCATTCGCCTGAATGCATGTTTCATAGATGCAATTTATGACAAAATATGAAACAGAAACAAATCCCCACTATATATTCATTACGTTTTCTACGTCCCACAGTTCACAATTAAGTTATACTAACTTATGTAACACATTAACATAGGGATAACACTATACTGACATGATAAGAGAATCTGACGCATCCCAGAACAATGGTGAAAGAACAGAAAGACGAGGAACTGGGATAAGGAGAGGAAGATAGAAGAATAGAGGAAAAGTAAAACAAGGAAAGAAGAATGATCGAGAAGAACCAGAAAGAGGAGAATAAGAAGACAAAGAAGAAGGAAAAGGAGGAGATGCAGAAGGAAGAGATTGACGAGGGAGGGGGACACTACGATCAAATATGTACAAACTCATAATGAAATTACCCACACGGCAGCTTACAAGGTGCATGTACACGTATATAATAGCTATAGATGACCAAATCTGAAGTGATACAATTGTATAACAAATACCGTCTCAACAAATAGAACACATAGATTATAATACATGTAACTAGCACATCTTTGCAAGGTTATGCTATGCCTGATCTCAAATAAAGAGTGGGAGAGAACCCTTGTCATGCTTGACTGAATATATAACATGGGGGGGGGGGGGGTCTGTGTACCCTGACCATGGTCACTACCAAAGCTGAGTTGGCTTTTCGCAAGGTATGTTTGGTAATGTGTATACAACATTCTACAGTTGGCTAAAACAGCTTACTTACAAAAAAGAAATAACATAAATTATATCTATTGAGATTTACTGGGGTAAAAATATCAAGCTCTTAACTCCATTCCCCAATTTACTTCTATGCTATCTATCTCCCACAGAGAGATCACAGGACATTACTGCATACCATGATAAACTACGTGACTAGCATAGACAGTAATAGATGCTTCATAAATAGCGTCAACTCTATGACACAGACTCAAGTTCAACTCCAGGCTTATCAAACTAATATTTTCATTAATTGAGTTGAAGCTAACTATACATCCCCCAGAGTTTCTGTGAAAGAACCAACTAACTCAAAAGGTACATTTCAATAAAATGTTATCTGGAATATAATGTTACACATGTATTTGTTGCATTGTTACCATAGTTGATGAAGTAAAACTTACTTAAAGAGGAACTTACCAAACTAAAGGTTCTCCCTGTCCACAAACATGAACAAATTATCACAACTGGAGCACTTGAGTTGTACACCTCCCAGTCATGAGCTCACATAGCAAAATGGGGGTATGAGGACAGTGTCGATGCCATGGCCAGTGTGGGTAAGGGGACAGCTCTTTGTCTCCTTAGTTTGATATGGCTGGTCATAAACTTCAGGGTCACAATAGATACATAGACATTGTTTGGCAATAAACTTCATGGTCACAATAGATGCATGGACATTGCTTGCCCCCTTCTTAATCCAATACCCACAGTGCATGTGTTGTAGGTATGGGTAGGGACTAAAATTTATCTCTACCTGTATTCCACATAGAGACCTACATATTGTATGAGTACAAGGGAGATATGTTATAGTGACTTATAAAAGTGACACCATATTCCGGGCATCTAATCAAAGTGCTATGGCTGAAATAAAGTGAAATTATTTAGGTGAAAGTGCATTCCCTTACATTCTCCCCTGCTTTTTCAGAAGTTTGTCCTCAAACTTACACTTTTCTTAGATCAATGTTGGAAATTTGCTCCATTTGATAACAAACCCCAAACAATTATAGTGACACTAACCCATTCACACAAAATTTTCCTGACCAGCCCATAAACATGCACTAAAAGAACCAAAATAATTACAATAGACAATAATAATGATGTATATACACTATTTACAAAAACAACAATCCACGCTGAAATGGTAACACTATCCTTAGGATGTCAGTGCACCTACCCTACAACTAAATGTAGATCACCAGTCATCCCATTTTACTTCGCTATCAAGGCCTCGCTGAAGCCTCTTGATTAATTCTTGACTGTTGACTTCACATGAAATTACTCTGTTTGTTGAGGCATCATCATCTGCATCATCTGAAAGGTTTTTAACAACTGAGCGTGGAAGATTGAACAGATTACTATGGTTTCCCTTCCCAATTCTTGCACTACGACGGAGAAGATATGGAGAATGATGACATTCATCACTAGAAGTACCACTTTCGTCTACCAGAGGATCATTAGGATACCTTCCTACTACCACTAGATCTGGCCAGGAAGAAGAACTGGAGTCATCTGATGTGACATTTGCTTCTGGGCGTGTGTGGGCCCGACGTACGTGCCTTTCTTCGCCTGCTGGGAGGAGGGGCTGGATCCCATCCCTGGCTGGTGGGACACTCTCGGAGTTCTCTGCGATGGACAGTCTGTTGATCGCCAGCGCCGTCTGCTCTCTCTACGACATACACTGCTCCGTCCCCGGGACGAGAGACAACCTTATACACGGTGGGTTGCCATTCATCTGCTATCTTATGTCTGCCTTGTGGGTGGTTTTTTAGGTACACCCTAGTTCCTATTCTCAGGGGTCTCTCTCTAGCAGTTTTGTCAAATTGTGACTTTCGATTGTCGGCCTCTTGGATGAGCTTCTCCCCTGCCTTTTGGTATGCCCAGTGAAGAACCTCAGTATGGTCGGCAACCCAGTCATGAACATTGGCGAAGTCTTTGTGTGCTTTCTCCCCTAACAGGAAGTCAACTGGGAGTTTGGGATCCCTTCCAAACATAAGGTAGAATGGGGTGAAACCTGTAGAAGAGTGAGTGGTGGCATTGTATGCATACAGGACTTCTGGGAGGAACTCTGACCACTTACGTTTCTTCTCGGGAGGGAGTGTCTTGAGGAGATCGTGTAGTGTCCTGTTAAATCGTTCTGCCTGGCCATTTCCTTCAGGATGGTATGGAGTGGTATGAGACTTGTGTACTCCATACTGCTTGCATAGAGAGTGAATAAGTGCCGATTCAAAATTCCGACCCTGGTCCGAGTGGATTCTCTGCGGCACCCCAAATTTGCTGAACCACTCTCTCATGAGAACCCTCGCTGTTGTTTCTGCAGTTTGATTTCTTGTCGGTATGGCTAACGAGTATTTTGAAAATACGTCAGTCATGACAAGGACATTCTCCCTGCCTGTTGAGTCGGGTTCCAGCATTGTGAAGTCCACCGCAAGCAACTCATTTGGGCGAGTCGCTATCATACCTCTGAGTGGCTCACAAATTTTTGGTGGGTTCTTGGCTTTAATGCAGCGATCACATTGGGCACACCATTCAGTAATATGATTTGTCATCCTAGGCCAGTAACAGCGGCTCCTAACCAGGCTTGTTGTTCTCTTCACGGCCTGGTGTCCTGCTTGATCATGGCAAGCCTTCAGCACATCACCGACCAGGACCTGGGGTAACAGTAACTGCCAAAGTCGTCCTTCCTCGCACACACGATAAAGTAGCCCATCTTTCTCCCTCACCTTATCCATTTGCCTCAGCAGGAGGATCACCTCTTCCTGCTCGCTAGCTCTCTGCTCGGCATCAGGTTTCCTACCTTGCTCCCAGTAATAGCGTAGACGGCTTATGGCTGGGTCCCGCTGCTGGAACAACTGTAGTTGGTCGTGTGTGTAGTTTGGGAATGGCGCCTGTGTACTGCTGTCATCTGTATTCCCCCATGCACCCTGGGCATTAGACTCGGCTGTGGTATGTTTCAAGTCATCTGGTAACCGGGTAACTCCAACCATCTCGCAGCAGGTCTGTGAACCGTCTGTGTTCCCGTCTGGGAGGTGTGGTCTGCGAGACAACCCATCTGCTACCTTGTTGGCGACACCTGGTTTGTACTTGACATCAAAGTCAAATGAGGAGAGGGCACCCACCCATCGTTGCTCGACTGCTCCCAGTTTCGCTGATTTGAGGTGGGCCAGCGGGTTATTGTCTGTGAAGACAACAAATCTGTTGCCAAGAAGATACTCGCGAAATTTCTCAGTAATCGCCCATTTCATTCCAAACAGCTCAAGCTTCATACTGGAGTACCTTTCCATATTCCTCTCCGCCCCGCGCAGTGTTCTGCTGGCATAAGCGATGACACGCCGCTGCCCCTCCTGTCGCTGGAAAAGAACTGCTCCGAGACCTTGGAAGCTGGCATCCACTTCGACTTCAAATGGCTGGGTGTAATCAGCGTAGCCCAGGACTGGTGGCTGGCACAACTTGTGCTTCAGCTCGTCGAAGGCGGCCTGGTGTTCTGGTCCCCAACTGAAAGGAACAGGCCTCCTACTCTTCAGCTTCTCCATGTGTTCACCTACCAGCTTGTGTAGAGGTCCAGCTATTTGTGAGAAACCCTGCACGAACCGCCTGTAGAAGGAACAGAATCCAAGAAAGGATCTCAGCTCTTTCAGATTGCGGGGGGCAGGCCAATCCCGCACCACTTCCACTTTGTCTGGATCAGTCATCACTCCTTCCCGGGATACTTTATGACCCAAGTATTTCACCTCTGGCCGGAACATCTGGCATTTGGAAGGCTTGATCTTCAGTCCGTGCTGCCGTAGTCTGTCGAATACACGCTCCAATCTTTCAAGATGTTCCTCAAAGGTGCGGGAGTAAACCAGCAAGTCATCAAGATAGCAAAGAACAGATGAGAAAAACTGGTCTGCAAGACAAGCTTGCATCAAGCGTTGGAATGTTCCAGGCGCATTGCATAGTCCGAACGGCATGCGGATGTACTCGAATAAGCCGAATGGTGTTGTGAACCCAGTCTTGTGACGATCCTCCTCATCCATTGCTACTTGATGATATCCTGATAGCAAGTCTAGAGAGGAGAACCATCTAGCTCCATGGAGGGCATCCATGGACTCATCAATCCTTGGAATTGGGTGAGCATCCTTTCTCGTCTTCTGGTTTAGCTTGCGATAATCGACGCATAATCGCAAGGTGCCGTCAGCTTTCCGAACCAAGACGATAGGGGATGCATAGGGGCTGGTACTTTCCTTGATTATTTTCTTCTCAAGCAGTTGACGGATATGTTCCCTCACCTCCTCGAGCTGTGATGGGGGAATCCTTCGGTATGGGAGTCGGATTGGCTCATCGTCCACCGTTCGAATTTTGTGGGTAACTGTCTCTGTATAGCCAAGGTCATCGTCCGAACAAGCGAAGACATCAACATTTTTCATCACCAAAGCCTCTGCCTGCGTTCTCTTTTCCTGGGTTAAGCCATCCCACATCATACCAGTAGTGTTGAGGATATGGTCCCCCGCGGAATTCCCCTGGTGGGCTGTTTGAACCTCCACTCGTTCACACATAATGCTATTATCGTCGATCATGGTGGCACGTTGGATGCATCCGACGGGAGTTCGAGCCGGTATGAAAATGTCCTCTGCAGTAGAATTAACCAACTGTACTGACATTCGACCTTTGGTAGAGAATGTTACCGTGGGGTTGATAGTGAGGTCCTTTGGGGTTTGCGCAATCCCGTCAATCACTACGGCCGTCTTATCCGGGCATGTAGGACCTGTCGCCTCGATGACTAGTGACGATTCTGCTGGAACTCGCACCTTTCCCATTCCAGTGACACGAACAAGGCCTAATATATGGCGGCTCCCCAGTGTTATCTCTGCTTGGATTTGTGAGACACTGGAGCCTATTATAGCTGACAATGTCTCAGTAGGCAACTCTCGAAGGACATTCATTCCAAGCAGCACTGGATACTTTTGACTGTGCGCTGTTTTGGTGACGAGAATTCCTCTCTTCTCCGCTTTCCTGCTGGCTATCACCACATCAGTCTCAAAATATCCAGAACACGGGATTTCCGTTCCATTGGCTGCACTGAGGGTTAGCCAGTTGATTTTATTCAAGACTGACTGCAGAAAAGATTGCCGAAAGCACTCCGTTGTGATAGTGGTCACTTGTGATCCGGTATCTATCACAGCCCAGAGTTCTACTCCACCAAGTGTTATTCTTGCTGTGGGGCACTTCCCGTCGATCTGCTCCGGTCCCTCATTTCTTGAGCCATCTTCCCTTCTCTCTGAACCCACACCCAGTGCTTGGCTCTCAGCCCTGGGCGAAATTAGTTTCCTGAGTGAGGAAACTGCTGTGTCCCGGCAGTTGCAGCTGGTGGTTGGGTGTTTGTAAGTGGTGTACGGCACATTCTAGCCAGGTTGCCTCTGTTCCCACAGCGGTAGCACTGCACCTTTTGCATGTCGAATGGTTGCCGTACTGTGGGATTTTCCCTTTGTCCTTCCAGCCTCCTTAGCCTTTCATGAAGCTCCTCTTGTTGGCATCTCATCTTTTCCAAAATGTCCGTCTGACTTCGGATGGCAGCCGACAGAGTTTCAACGACTGTCCCCATTTCTCCTTGGGCATGAACCTGGCATACCCCACCTCGCTTTCTGTGAATGGGAGCACACCCTTCTCCTTCCTCCATTTCCATTGCCCAGTCTCGCACTTTAAGGAAGGTCAGGTCTGGTTTCTCCTTCAGCAGCCGTTTCACCTCTCTCCTCAAGTGCGGGTCACGAAGACCATCCTGGAACTGTTCCTTGATGGCATTCTCTGCATCCGGAGCACCTGTTTTCCCCACCAACCGGGCACTTAGTGATAAAAGGGCGTACCCATACTCGGCCACCGACTCACCCTCCTTTTGTGTCCTATTGTACACCTGTCGCAAGAGTTGGCCGCTAGTCAAACGATCTCCGAAGGTTTCTTGGAGGAACTTGAATATGGTCTCTGCGTCTTTCTTCTCCTCAGCAGGGCGATGTTTCATCTCCTGTCGTGCAGCTCCTTCTAGGTGGGCAAGGACGTAATCCACGGCATTTTCATTGCGGAGTTTCCTCAGCTTAATGCCAGCACGCACATCGTCAATGAAATCACCCACTGATGCACCATCTGTACCGTTGAAAGGCCGGATTTTCTTCTCTTTCGGTGGCAAGTACACCTCCCTGTTCCTCAGTTCTGCAGTCAGCTTTTCCAGTTTCTCCTGCAGTTCTTCCATCGTCGCCATCTTTCTACCCTCTTTTGTTTCTGGCACAATCCAGTTGTCACGTTTAGAGGCCAAGCAACAGTAACCACCTCGATCAGAACTTATATTGAAAAGCTGTACCCCATCCGTACTACCAAATGTAAGGGGGTCGCAATTCAAATAAAAGATCTTGTACAAAGTGCAAGTTTGGGTTCTCAGCACCGTTGGGTATAAGGCCCACTTTATTTTGTGTATAAAATCAACTCCAACAAAAGAGGGCAGAAGATGCCGCTTACATAACCTGCAAGAAAACAAAACAACGAAAATCCTTTGTGATAAACAGTGTCAAAACAGAAAGTAAGCATTCGCCTGAATGCATGTTTCATAGATGCAATTTATGACAAAATATGAAACAGAAACAAATCCCCACTATATATTCATTACGTTTTCTACGTCCCACAGTTCACAATTAAGTTATACTAACTTATGTAACACATTAACATAGGGATAACACTATACTGACATGATAAGAGAATCTGACGCATCCCAGAACAATGGTGAAAGAACAGAAAGACGAGGAACTGGGATAAGGAGAGGAAGATAGAAGAATAGAGGAAAAGTAAAACAAGGAAAGAAGAATGATCGAGAAGAACCAGAAAGAGGAGAATAAGAAGACAAAGAAGAAGGAAAAGGAGGAGATGCAGAAGGAAGAGATTGACGAGGGAGGGGGACACTACGATCAAATATGTACAAACTCATAATGAAATTACCCACACGGCAGCTTACAAGGTGCATGTACACGTATATAATAGCTATAGATGACCAAATCTGAAGTGATACAATTGAATAACAAATACCGTCTCAACAAATAGAACACATAGATTATAATACATGTAACTAGCACATCTTTGCAAGGTTATGCTATGCCTGATCTCAAATAAAGAGTGGGAGAGAACCCTTGTCATGCTTGACTGAATATATAACATGGGGGGGGGGGGGGTCTGTGTACCCTGACCATGGTCACTACCAAAGCTGAGTTGGCTTTTCGCAAGGTATGTTTGGTAATGTGTATACAACATTCTACAGTTGGCTAAAACAGCTTACTTACAAAAAAGAAATAACATAAATTATATCTATTGAGATTTACTGGGGTAAAAATATCAAGCTCTTAACTCCATTCCCCAATTTACTTCTATGCTATCTATCTCCCACAGAGAGATCACAGGACATTACTGCATACCATGATAAACTACGTGACTAGCATAGACAGTAATAGATGCTTCATAAATAGCGTCAACTCTATGACACAGACTCAAGTTCAACTCCAGGCTTATCAAACTAATATTTTCATTGATTGAGTTGAAGCTAACTATACAAACATTGAATTAATCGTCAAACTTTAGATATATCCAAATAGAAGGGAACATCTTGATACTAAATGCATTGACCTGTAGTCCTGCACATGCCTGGTATATTATATGATACAATAATTATTGGGAAAATTAGTGAGAAAGTATATAGCCAAATTATATAGCATCATTTGCATGGAAGATATTCCCCCAGAGTTTCTGTGAAAGAAGCAACTAACTCAAAAGGTACATTTCAATAAAATGTTATCTGGAATATAATGTTACACATGTATTTGTTGCATTGTTAACATAGTTGATGAAGTAAAACTTACTTAAAGAGGAACTTACCAAACTAAAGGTTCTCCCTGTCCTCCACAAACATGAACAAATTATCACAACTGGAGCACTTGAGTTGTACACCTCCCAGTCATGAGCTCACATAGCAAAATGGGGGTATGAGGACAGTGTCGATGCCATGGCCAGTGTGGGTAAGGGGACAGCTCTTTGTCTCCTTAGTTTGATATGGCTGGTCATAAACTTCAGGGTCGCAATAGATACATAGACATTGTTTGGCAATAAACTTCATGGTCACAATAGATGCATGGACATTACTTGGCTTCCTTCTTAATCCTATACCCACAGTGCATGTGTTGTAGGAATGGGTAGGGACTAAAATTTATCTCTACCTGTATTCCACATAGAGACCTACATATTGTATGAGTACAAGGGAGATATGTTATAGTGACTTATAAAAGTGACACCATATTCCGGGCATCTAATCAAAGTGCTATGGCTGAAATAAAGTGAAATTATTTAGGTGAAAGTGCATTCCCTTACACTGGGTAATATCGTTCGGGACATAGTCATTGAAATACACATAACTTACATGGCTACATCCATGCAAACATGCCATGTAAAAAGTCATGGTGAGGTTTCAAGGAAGTGTGTATGTGCGCGCGCACATGATAATTAAGTGTCCGTTTGTGTGTGTGTGGTGTGTGTGTGTGTATGATGGAAGAATATGTTTATTATGTCAGCTTTTTGCGTATGTGTTTTTCAGCTGCGCGTGGGTAGGGATACCCAGTAAGCTGTTGCTGGCATAAACGTTGATATTGATTTTATCAGCAGCTTTTACTTTGATGAGTTTGTTTGGCGGATTTGTTTATGAATTCGGAGTGGTGCTTGCGTGCGGGCGGATGCTGCTTTTCTGCATACGGTCCATTATGTCTTATTTATCAACATTGGGAAGTCGTTTCATCAGAAAGGAATGTGGTATCGGTTCGGGTGTGTGTGTGTATGTGGGGAGCGGGTTACATTTCGTTATTGCAAAAGTTCGTTATTTTGAAGGCTCTTTAGTCCGAGGTTCTTTATTCGAAGGTTCGTTATTCCGAATTTCATTTTTGGATCAACGAACCTCTAGGTACAGGGAATTGTACAGGGGATGCTGCAGACGATTACGTCCTTCGACGTTTTCTGTTTTCCACTCGCATGGGAACACAGAGACGCGTGGGAAACCACACAACTCGTGTTGCAAAGCTGCAGCGCATTTACCTAAAGGAATGCTACAACACACTCGGAGCGGTGGAGAGGCAGAACCGCAAAGTCAAGTTACGAAATTTCTCCCACAAATGGTCATTTTAGGTGGCACCCATATACGCATGACATCGCTTGACCATTGGTGCTGAACATTTTTCCTTGTACTATTTGAATATATATTTTTCGAAACTCGGAAGGCAATTTTGGGGTTGGGGATGAGGTGACAGCATTTTTTTCAAGCTTTTCTGGCCGGGAAGGTGTGGGACAGCGATAAACTATATAAAATGAGAACGAATTTAGTATTTCCCTATAGTCTTACCCACTTTACGCTCCATGGATATTACATTTTTTTTACATTGTATTTGGGTGTGGGAGGGGTGTCCGAATGTCCTAATGTGTTTTTGTTTTTTAGGAAATGTAATAGGCATTGCTTTATTATAACAATCTCCTTAACATAACCCGAAAGTCGTGAATATCGCTGCACAATGACAGCGTAACCACAGTTTGTCTATTCCATGACTGCAAGTAATATTTTCTTACTCTGTTTAACTTATCGATCTAGATTGTATTCTATTTGTGGTATGATTATGTTATGTAGTCTTTACATTTATGATGTTTATCCATATTTGAGCTGCACAAATAAAATTCAAACTTCAAGTTCAAAATTTCATATATCTTTTATTACTGTAAAGCAAATTAAAGAAATGCGAAAACTTTTCACAACTTTTGATTTCAGTTTTCAATTTCAGTTTTCCCCAGTGTACAATGTAAGACAGTCCAATGTGATAAATTTGCTGTCAATACATTGACTTGGCAGGGATCGTCATATTGTACATAATTATTTATAACAATCTGTAACAATCCAAAGATATCCGCAACTCTCCGTAAATAGTCGCAACTCTAGGCAAGTGTTCCGAACTATTCGGAAGTTTATGCAAGTTGAAAGAACAAAATTACGTGCCAATTCGTAAGAATATCCGCAAGTGGACGCAAGTATTCGCATTTGGTCGTATCTCTCCGTATCGCCCGCATATTTTTTTCCCGTATGTTTTGTAAAAATGCTCTGGTGACAGCAAGGGATCCGCGGGTGTCCGCAGAAAAAAAAAAAATGACTTATTTGGACGTAACGCCGGATACAAACGAACGCTCACACACAACACACATACGTAGGGCCTACGTAGCCCACGAACACCAAACCCCTCAGATACTCATGCAGGCACAAAACTGCGCCCACAAACACGCACCATCACATACCCTTTGATATACACATACGCCACTATATACCAGACACACACGTACGCATACAGGCACACGTATACACACAGACAAACAAACCACTACCACTATACAGCCACCACACATGCACAGTTTCTATATATTTTATTATTCTCCAAACACACACACACACACACACACACACAATACGGAAACTCATACACAAGTCACTTATTGTACGCACCTACAAATCATACACAGCACATACCATGTAGCTCACTAAAAATACACGCACGCACACACACACACACACACACACACACATACGCATTACTTACCAGTCATACCCATCCCACCAAAGCTTAACACCGAAGCAACCACCTCGAGCCCGGGGCGATAATCCTTGACGGGGCGACAATCCGTGTCGCAACAAATTTTTTTGCCATCATGGATTGTCGCCATCGAGGTCAAAAACTGGGAACTGCACAAGCGTCGCGGATTGTCGCCAGACGACAATCCGTGTAGGGGGCGACAATCCGTGTAGGGGCGACAATCCGTGTCGCAACATACGTTATTTCTCAGTTGGTAATATGACAATTTTGTTGTTAATTTAGCAGAAATCTCCCTAAGAACAAGTTTACGTAGTAGTTGGAAAACCAATAGGGCCAGATCTTTTTCTAACTTCACATTCAGACAGTCTATATGTAATGTTTCATACAATAGCTTTCGACCATACATACTATTTACTTGTAGGATTATTTTCAGTGCCCTATTCTGAACGACCTGGGGTTTCCGTGTGGCGGTAAAATTTGAATGTAGAGTTTGTAGTCCACTCTGTCACAATTAGGAAGGTGCAGCAAGAAGAGAGATATTTCTCTGTTTTGTTTTGTTTTTTCATCGAAGGCAATTACTGTTTAATACTGCAAGAGAAATCAGCACTGTTAGAGTAAACATTCCAACCAGAACTAGCATGATCTATGGGGTTGTGAACTTCTCATTAAAGAGGGGAGAGTGCTTTTTATAGAAATAATGTTACACAATTATTGAATGACAAAGGGATTGGCATGTTGATGTGGATTTATGATGCATAGTGCTTGGAAGCATTTAAAAGAGAGTATCGATAACTTGCTGGCATGACACTGTTTGAGATTAAATATACAGCATCACCCACGTTCATGACAACCTTAATTTTTCATCCAGGCTGATCAGATGTAATACTTCAGAGGAGCTGGACCCCTATTGTGAGAAGGTCAACGCAGAAGGGAAACTCCTCATTACTGTTGAGCATGGGTCACCGAGAGAAAATTATACATGTATGTATATTCAAGTTATGCAGTATCATGACAATTCAATTCTGTATGATCTGTTATCATCATGAAAAAAAAAATTAAATTCTTTCACCATAATCGTGCTTATTCAAGGAAATTTAATACCCTTTAATACTGTTTATGCCTCTCTCCATACTTGTAAATATGTATGCATTTAATATAATTATGTTTCTTGTGTTTGCATGGATATATGTGTGTTTTTTCTTTGTTGTTTCTTTATGTACATGTATATCTGCTGAAAAACACACACATACAAAAAAAAGAATTATGTGTTAATCATGATGATGAGAATCATAGAATGCATTGAGAAACATGGTAAAAAAAAAGAATGGAGTATCAATGTGTAGTCACATAAAGTCATGTAGAGCTTCATATAGATTTATGAACGTATAAAACCTGCAATGAGAATGCTTAATGTAACAAAAATTACAAATGTGCAGTTCAACAAAGTGCCCTTCATCAATGTAATGTACCTACCAATAAATTGTTTTGTGTTTTTGAGCAAATACCTATGGTGGGGAAAATAAACGATAACCATAGACATAAATACTCTGTTGGGATTCTGACAATGACCTTTTGATTGCTAGCATATCCACTGAGCTATTGAGCATCCGCCCATTAGCCAGTGATCATTAGGTGATATAATCATTTGCGGTAGTGGGTAGGTCCTACTGTATACAGGTGACTCCCAACTATAAAGCAAAGTCCTCGGGACTTGTATCAGATTTCCTTTGTTACATTTGTACATCAAAATTTTGTGAAAGCTTTACTAGTGTAGTATGTAAAAATATTGAGATAGTAATTTGGGACCTGAATTTGTTTGTTTGTTTGTGTGTTTGTTTGTTGTTTTTTTGCAGTAGAATTTTGTAATATTCCATCTTCTTTATAACAGGAGTGCACTAAATTTGATTTGAATCAGAGAAATAGTGGGTGAAATTACAACATGTACATACAGTTGTCTGCCAGTCTGAGATGTTCATTGTTAAAACATTGCAAACAAAAGACAGCTATATTTACATGAGAGAAGGACATTGGTAAAGTGTATTTACTTTTCATTGATGTGAATGCTATTATTGCCTATAATGCTCCTAATCATTGCCGTTATATGAATTTGAAGTTCCAGATATTCCTTACTGAAATTCGATGACAAAGATTTCAACGGAGTCTTACCAAGTTCAGCAGAACTGCACAGGACAGACATTCCATGTGGGCATTGCTGATATGCCAGCTATGACATTCCTGGATGCGATGCCGGCAAGAATCTTATCATTTTCAATGTAATAGCTCTCACTTGTTTATATTGCACTAAGATATAAAAACATTCCTTGTATATCGTTTAGTGCCAGTGTCACTAGTAGTGTAATTAATAATCGCTTGTGTCATGTGGTATTTTCATCATCAAATATTACTATTGTCACATGTAATTTTGAACGTTTACAGTTCATACATTTTGTTCACCATTTTAGGCCTAATCATTGATATGCCCAAATATATCCCAGTTGTTGTGTGTGATGTCGTATGTGATGTCAATGTCGATTGAGCAAGTCATCCCCACCTCACTGTATCCCCCGAACAGAGTTTGGAGAATTAGATACACTTTGATAGATGGCCGGAAGAATAAAACTATGATTCCGATGAGTGACAAATGAGAAAAAAAAAATGTGGAATTGGATGTAAATGTTGATGTCTGGATGTTCAGCTGTAGAGAGTAAGCTTTTTACAGAGGAGAGCACTCTAAGTGTTTTATCATCATGTTATATGTCATACTTGAAATACACTTCTTGTACATTTGGAATAGTGTAATTAGTTTTCACGGTTTATAGCAGTTGATATTTCTTGTACTGTTTATATCCAATGTATTGATGCATACCAAATGCAACCGTTTGATGTTGATTCTTCCAGCCTGACTGTGTTGTGAGGGGACATAGACATGTGAGTTTTGTAGGAGATTTAATGAGTTTCAAATCGCTTTTTTTTTTCCTTTTTGTCGTCACTGCATGAGCGTGGCCGGATAATAGAGAAGTTCGGATTTGAGATGGCCAGATAAGCGAGGTCGGACTGTGTAGCTCCATGGATAAATATTTATAAGTCACTCCCTTCCAGCTGCATTACAAGCGCAAAGTGTTTGGTACTGTACGCTGAAATTTGAGATTTTCTTTTTTAATAAGGTGTATTTCGGCTGAACATTCTTATGTAAATTTTCATTTGTTTTTCAAGAAAGACAAGTTATTTTATATTGTATGTGTTCTGAATATCTCTTGCTTTGTCAACTAGGGTTTACACAATTACAGCCAATGTGTTTTATGAAGTGAATAGGTTGATATGAATCAAATGTGCAAATTGTCAGCTACAGATTTGAATGAAAATTCTCTCAAAGGTGAGTATACTAATGAGATACTGTGGCCCAATGGATTTTGCATTATTCTACATAATAATTACATGTATACATGTATATAAGTATATGCTAAAACTAAGTTGATTAAATCGTTCATTTCCAATGATGTTGATGCGCTACATTATGTATGATTCAAAGCTGATAACAATACCACCATTTGCTATCAAAAGGGAATGCGAAAATGCTCTTTGCACAAGTCATAATTACGGTACAATGTACCATTGCTTATGTTAGACTTACGTAGTGTATACACTGTGTAAGTGGCATACACACCGTATCACCGTTTGTAAATTTCTGAAATATCTGCTGTAGACCTATCCATATCTGACAGAAATGTAATAAAAGTATGAAAATGGTGTGTATGACAATAGGGTAACTCTACAGAAAAGTAGTGAAGAATGGAAAGAAAAATGTTCTGTTGATGTTTGGCTAGATTGTGTATAAATACATGTATACAGTAGCTCTTCGTAATCTAAGCATTTCCTTTTATTATCATTTAACGTTTTACATTGAATTTCGTTAGACATTTAAAGTCTATACTAGTAAATGAAGAAGCAACAGAATCTGATGACTGACTTCAGCTGTTGGAAATCAGAGTGAGTAATGTTCTCTTTCTTAATTTGTGTTTGTTTGTGTAGTTTACATATACAACCATGTATCAATTATGGTGAAGTTTGATGTGGTTTTGTTCACCTGAAAAGAGAAAAATATTAGTGTGAATAGAGAAGAAGCAGAGCAATGTACTATTTACATTGAATTGTGTAAATTTCACAGCTTAGGTCATTGGCACGAAAATTATAGACCTATGGAGTGGTCGTACCTCTTATGCACGGACTTGTTTCACATCCATACACATATATATACCTGTATAGCCATATCTTTAAAGTGTGTGTAGAGAAGTAGTGATTGTGATACAGTCAATTTAAACCCGCTGGTTATCTAATTGAGGAGCTGGTACGTGTTCTTAAATTTTTGCAAAGACATGAATGGACTTAATAGTTCATCAAGTGCCTTATACTATGGATTGGAACATATACAGGAATACTGAATGCCCTGCAAAGACTTGCTGGATTTATATCTTGAATTTCACTCAAACGTTATCATAGCTGTCACAGCGGTATAAACATACGTTATACTCATTCAAAGCTGACAAACAATTTAGTGCATTTGATCTTTCTGTATCATAAGTGCGGGTTTGATGTTACATAATCTCATTAATAGTGGCAGAGCTTGTAGGCAGTATAGTAGGAGTTACCTGCAAAGATGACATTTTGAAGTTAAAAGGTTCATATTATTGATCAAATTTAGAAGTTTTTATCAGAATGATTTATTATTTATTTTTGTTTCCTAAAGAACTGAGCTGATTTTTTTTGCTTTCGGATACATCTTTATGAACAGGTTTCCATTCACCTCACTGTGTTGCATGGCTTTGTAGTTATATCCATGAAATAAATTGCAATTATCAGCAATTCTGCCCAAGTGAGACTCAAGAGTACATTGTACTCCCTAAAGGTTGAACACTCAATAGTTTAGCTGAATGAATAATTTCAGATCCGAACACGATTGATTACACTGCGCAGCACTTAAACTGCATGAAAAGGTCAAACATAAATGTCACCCCACCTTCAAAACAACATTATCTGTACTGGTAGTTAGATTGGGACAAAAACACGTATTTTGTTACTCTTCATTACCCCAGCTCACTCTAAAATAAGGTCACTACTCATAAATAATTTCTCTAAAGACACTGCATGTATTTAGTCGAGTCGATAGTCTCCTGGTTTGTTTGTACTTTTTTTTACATTTTAATTGGAAGTTAAACATGTTGGAACATGTTTATTAATTTCTCTTCTGCTCGATTTAGAAATGACATTTTTTACTTAACGTACCATTCTGTAAATGTATGACAGTTGTGTTTTGCTCACGTTACTTTTCTTGTTTAAAGGTATATATGCTTCATAGTTGTGTATACATTGTGTTTTGTTGTGACTAAGATACAGCACACATTCCTTTCACATTACAGTTTTAAAAGTTTTATATCTTAAATGTTCGGTTAGTATGTGTAATTTCTTATCTTTTCTTTTACCTATGTCGGACTTTGTTAGGATACGTGTATTAGCCTAGAAGGAATGTGAAATAAACAAGTATGTTATGATCATGTTATGCATGCATATCCACATGTGTTTAATTTGTTTGAGTGCAAAACTCCATTCTTGTTAAGTTGAGATATTTGTGTTTAGAAACAGCTGGAAAAAAAAACAAATAACAAAATATGGGATTTTTTAATCATAAATTATTACAATATTCCTTGTCATGTTCCATGTTTGGTACCACCAGAAAGGTTTTATTCTGCTCTATCTGACGATGGACATACATGTTCTTTTTTTTTCAAAACGGCGCTTGGTTCATTTTGACATGAAACTCTTCTTATTCATGTATTTCTGCAATAAGAAATACACGTGTAATAGATTTTTCAATTCCCCATCCATAGTTCTATACACGCAAATCTCTTATCACACCAGCAAAATATCCATAAAACTGCGGAATTTCTCATTTCATTCGCGGTAGCTCATAATCACAAAGAAAAAAAAATCTACAGTACCTCCTGACCTACAGCATGGTCAAAATACATCTTCCAACTACATGTTTAGTACAACCGTATCTTTATTTTCATACCACAGACGCTTCAACCAAATCAGCTATCCGTTGTGCTTGAAGAAATAATTTATAATTTGTCATTCTAATTCTTATAACCTTGACATACTATATTCCTTTAAATTCCGTTTTTCCCATTCCATAAAAAATTCAAATATTTTCCCCCTCTATCATTACCCAATTTGGAACTTCTCTAAGAGATTAAACGTACAAATTTAAATCAATTTTGATAAAACATATGTTTTCAAGAGAAGATTTTTACCTGCTATGTTCCTTTGCTTCCACGGTTTTAACTTTTTTTTTTCTTGATATCTCCCTATAGTTAATTTCTTCCCTTAACTTAAAATTTAAAGCAAAATAAATTCTTACGATCGTTGCTTGTATTAAATTCCCAAATAAAACATTTCTGCTTTGTCCTTTCTTTTCCCATCCAAACAAAATGGTGATTTTTTTTTCTTTATTAATTCTATGACCATTGCTTTTGTAATATTCATCAAATACATATTGTAACCTTTTATAGAATTTTCATTTTTAACACAAAGCTAAAAGAACTTGTTTCACTTCATGTTTCCCAAATACAAATCTTTACCACTTCCATCTTCTCTCACTGTTACGCTAAAATCTCTATATTGCCAAATTAAACAAAAAAAAAAAAAACAAATGTGGTGATAGAGGATTTCCCTGCCTAATTCCTTCATTAAAGGCATAATTTACCATTTGCAGATGAAAGCATTAGTGCTGTATAATAGTTCTAAAGTGTGAGTTAGGGATAGAAACAACCACTGTCAAAATTTGAATCCATATAATCGATGTTAAGTGTTGTTAAATACACAAAATGTGAACAATAGTTATAATAAACAATTTTCCAGACTAAACCGTATACAGTTACGGTTTATTGAGAAAAACCCTGATATCTCCTTATATTTTAGGTTTTATTGCAAATATTTCATATGGTAGGATGTTTTATGATACAACAGACCTACACATATGCATCAAATATGAAATCTTGAAAATTTTTGAAATCACTGCTCCCAAAGGTAAACTGGACCTTTAATATCAAAAGCTACACACACCCACATACGCGCACACACCTTGATGAGATAATCCCTGATGCAGCTCTTTCCAAACTTAATTGCTATGGGATGTGCTCTGACAGTATAGGTGATGCATGGTTTGGTCAATATTATACATTGTACATGTAGCATTTCTATTTACTCAGAACAGTGATGCGCATCCTTAAAATCGCGCAACAAGGTTTATGTACAGTAACATTGAACCTACAGAAGGCTCCAACCTATATGACGACAGTGGAAGGGCAGCCTCGTAGGGCAGTAACTGCCATGATGACCGATACGGTAACTGCATGGTTCCAGATGCGAGTGGTTAGAAGGTAGAAGGAGAATTTGTTGGAATCAGTCGTTGGTTCGGCGACACAATTTCAGTATATGAACTCTTCTGGTGGTGTAATTAGCTTGGGTTAAAGAAAGGCCCCATGTCACAATGGAAATTGACAAAAGTTGCCAAAAATTGACAAAATTGACAAAGATTGCCCAACATTATGCAAAGTTGACATGCAAGTTTAGGCAACTTTGCATTTGCTTGCGCAACTTTGCGCCATTTCCGGCAATTTTGCGCCCATTTCTGGCAATTTTCCGCAACTTCCGGCAATTTTGCGCAACCTTGCACCATTTCCGGCAATTTTGCGCAACCTTGCGCCATTTCCGGCAATTTTGCGCAACCTTGCGCCATTTCCGGCAATTTTGCGCAACCTTGCGCCATTTCCGGCAATTTTGCGCCCATTTCTGGCAATTTTCCGCAACTTCCGGCAATTTTGTGCCCATTTCTGACAATTTTCCGCAACTTCCGGCAATTTTGCGCAACCTTGCACCATTTCCGGCAATTTTGCGCAACCTTGCGCCATTTCCGGCAATTTTGCGCAACCTTGCGCCATTTCCGGCAATTTTGCGCAACCTTGCGCCATTTCCGGCAATTTTGCGCCCATTTCTGGCAATTTTCCGCAACTTCCGGCAATTTTGTGCCCATTTCTGACAATTTTCCGCAACTTCCGGCAATTTTGCGCAACTTTGCGCCATGTCCAGCAATTTTACGCAACTTCGCGCCATTTTCCGGCATTTCTGTGCAATTTTGCGCCATTTCGGGCAATTTTGCGCAACTTTGCACCATTTCAGGCAATTTTGTACAACTTTGCGCCATTTCCAGCAATTTTGTGCAACTTAGCACATTTTCAGGAAACTTTGGAAAAGTTTGCACAATTTAAGGGAACTTTGCACAATATCAAACATTTTTTAGCAATTTTTAGCACCTGCACACAATACAATGCCACTTTGAGCAGGTTTTCAAAATATATTGACTTTTGGTGCCTGCTCTCTTTCATTCGTCTCAAAATCTTATCTTGTATATGATTTCAAATATCAGGACTTTATAATAATACTATTGCATCTTTCCTGTGGTCATGCACTTCTGCCAAACAATCACATAGTTGAACATCATCTTTGAAACTCTGTATTCATACATGTACTTCAGTCACAGAGTATGAGGACACCAAGAATGGTGCAATGTCAGATGTGCATGTATATAAAAGATTTCTTTAAATATTTTTATTAATTTTTTAATCCTCTAGCCCTCTATAATATTTTGTTCATATCTAAAGGGATCATGGAGAAAATATTAACATTCATGTGGTTCCAAAATCTCCATATATGCAATACGGTAAAGTGGGGGATGATGCTGTGGAACGGATCACCCACCTTTTAAATTCTTTGGGAGATAATTACATGGAACTCTAGCATTAACTAATTAAATATACTATCGCAAATCTAACGATGACATGCAATGCCTGGAGTATTTTATGTGGTACTAGTGAACAAAATAAAAAGACCTGCTTGCAAAAATATTTCGTAATGGAAGAAACAATTTATTATACTTAAAAATGTGATACATGTGATATGACTGCTGGATTTTGTTTACTACCCTTCCTCTAACTGTATTGAACAGTTCGTCGGCATTGTCTCTTAATGACATAAACCAGTTTTGGCAAAATTGATCATGAAGTATAGTAAGGGGGGGGGGGGGTCAGGAAAAAGCATTTATCATAGTGAGATATAACTTCCATAATTACACACATTAAGAAGATTTTTGTGGCACTGAAAATGGAGAATTAAATATTGCTGACTTAGAAGGAACTTTTGTCCTGTGGCCATTTTCACCATTAACACTTGTGTAATAAAACACTCGCCATGAGTCCCTTAAACTATGTGCTTCCTTTAACTTAATCATGGTTAAGAGATTCCCTTAACCCTATGTCCACTGGGGGGGGGGGGGGGTCAAATTGACCCCCCCCCCCCCCGTACAAAATTTTCTGCTGCCGCGCGACCGCCGCTGATCGCGTGATAATTTTTGGTGACTTTTTTTTTCTTTTGAAATAAATTTTGCGAAAATCCGACCACCGGTCGCGAGGTCACGTGACATTTCGTAAGTGCATGTCTGCCCAAAATTTGGCAAAAACCTGCTTTTCCCATACGTTTGTGTGCAAAGCAGCATATTTCATAAATTGCTCTAAAACACAGCTTTTTCAATCTTCTAGGCCATTTAAAAGATGTTATGTGACTTCACATCAACTAATTTTAGATTAGAAAACAAAAACAATCTTAAAAACAAAGAAATACATAAGAAATAAAAACAATAGAATACATAAGAAATTCGGAAAACAATACAATACAAAGAAAATGTTTTGAAATTTGAAAATATTACCATATAATCTTGTTGACAATGCTTCTGGGATACTTTCTGCAAAGAATTAGAATCCAATTATAATTTTTGAAGGAAATATTGATATATCGTCCCACTTTTCACGAAGTGACGGAAAGCCGCAGGGAGGAATAAAAACTGAATTCGAGTAAAATGCATTTGAAGTTTCAACGCTTCAAACGAGCTACTTCTCTTTATGCATATCAAATAAAGTTTATACCACTAGAAAGAACAACTTACGAATACTACAAATATTTAAATTTCCTTTTATAATATCATTTACGTTTCCTGCAAGAAGGTCCTAAACATAAGTGGCTTTTTGTGAAATGTGCAAAATTGCACAGCGCGCTAGGAATCTTTACCACGAAGTGACGGCTCAGAGGCCGACGCTCACTTTGTGTGTATTACAAATGAGCATCAAACGGCTTAATTAACATAAACGAGTAAGTTAGTAAAATGTCGTCAAATGGTTGATTTTGTGTAATGTATACCTGAAATGATATGATTTTCAGCATCAAATTGGATTCCTCTATCAGGACATGTAAATTTCATCCAGTATAAACACTGGAACTGCCTGGGAGAGAGAGACAAATTTACACGTCACTTCGTAAAAAGCGTACAACACAAAATCTGTGCAAAAAACTCACCACGAACTGACGGCTCACATGACTCTGCGTGAAAAGTGAATGGGCGGAGCCAAAAACGCATGCATGTTGTTGTTTTTTATATAAATTCAGATGATCAGATTATAGAACTTTTTCATTTACATTTTTTTTCTTAGATATCACTGTCCCCCTTTTTCGCAAATGTGCAGGTAATGAGGTTATCAACACACACACACGCACACACACCCACACTCACACACACAGTATACATGTACATATTATGCAAACACACGTTCAAACTATGCAACCGTAAATACACACACACGCACACGCACACACACACACACACACATACAGGCACATACCAAACACAACAAACAAACACACACACACACACACACACACACGTGTATATTCAAATATATGCACACCCAAGCACATCGAAAAGCCTTGTCCCCCACCGTCCGGATATAGACATTACTCCTTTCATTATATACACAATGTAAACCCCCGCTCTACAGTGAACATTTGCATTTGACATGATACATGGAAACACACAAGAACACGGTATAACAGACAACGTCCTGCTCTAACAGGTCACATCAACAAAATTATTTTTCTCTTCCCCAACGCAATTGAAGTCAGATTATAAACCCTTGTTTGTTTGTTTTTTTGTGCATGTTTGTTGTACATTATATGCCATATTCTTAGTTTCATCTCATTTTAACAGATTTGTAACTTGTTTCTAATCCTCATGACTGTAAAAAAAAAAAATAATAATAATTTCAACTTATGTAAAGGCATTTCCAAGAACAAGATTAAAGACACAAACAAATATTTGATATAGAATTCCAGAATAACCTATATTCAATATTCATTCACTAAAATAATCAAAAATGGCAAGAACAAGATATAGCTACAACATCCAAGAAAACAATTAAAATCCTATGACATTATACATGTGCGCATGTGAAACAAGAGCTGTATACCGTAAGCACTCATTATGAAATACCCATGAGCTTAAAACACAAAAAAGCTCCTTGCACTGTAAAAAAATCGGTGTTAGATTTAACACCATGGGTGTTAAATCTAACACCGATCAAACTTCAATAGAGGACCACACCCACAGGTGTAGAAAATGTATTGTGACGGTGTTAAAAAGTGTTCGCCTGGCACTTCGTGGTGTTAATTTGACACTGTGGTTGGTGATATTTTTGACACTGTGCTAGAGTTAATTCAACAATGACACCGCATGGTGTTGATTTGATATTGGTGGTGTTAATTTCAATGGTAATTGATTAATTAATTAATTTCAATTTCAACTGGTATTACTGTGGTGTAAATGTATTTACAGATTTTTTCAAAAATCAAGTACTTTATCGGAAAATTCTTTATCGTCTTGTTGAAATTCAAAATTAATAAGAAGTGCAGTAACTAAGAAACTATTAAAAAAACAATTTTAAATTTTGAAATGACACCCGGAGGTGTTAATCTAACACCATGAATGAGCACCGGAAATTTAACACCAGCTCGGTGTTTCATATTTAACACCAGACTTTTTGCAGTGTGGAAATACCATATGACTGTATGATGGTCGCCAGTTTTATAATGTCAATTACAAATATTCTATAAATTTGTACATCCAATAAAACATTTGTACACCCAATAAAACATTTGTACGTCCAATAAAACAATTAAAATCCCATAACATTATACATGTATATGTAAAACAAGAGCTGCATTCCGTAAGCACTCATTATGAAATACCCATGAGCTTAAAACACACACACACACAAAATTCCTTGGAAATACCATATGACTGTATGTTCGCCAGTTTTATAATGTCAATTACAAATATTCTATATAATTTGTATCTGTGTTACAATGTTGTGTTTTGGCGAATTCCAATAAAATGGATATGATTTGAAACATGTCCAAATATAAAGAGACAAGATTCCGGCAGTATCGTTGCTAATTATCATTAGTAGTAGTAGTATGTGACTTAGGGGGAACTCGAACAATGAGGTTTATTCATATATTCATATATTTACATGTACTGGTAGTCCTTAAAGGGAAGATAAACCCCAGAGCAATGTGGGTTGAGTGAAAGCAGCAACATTAGTAGAACACATCAGTGAAAGTTTGAGGAAAATCGGACAATCGATGCAAAAGTTATGAATTTTTAAAGTTTTGGTGTTGGAACCGCTGGATAAGGAGACTACTAGAGGATATGACGTATGAGTGGACAACAATACAAAGAAAATATAGAGGAAATTCAACAAAAATTCACTTTTCTAGAATCATGAAAGAGCAATGGACCAACCTCTTTCAGAAAGCAGGGGGAATAATTGCTACCCTTAACATATGTCAATATCAAGTTGATGGAATTTGTAATTTTCATGAAAAATGGATTATGTAGAATTTTCTTTATATTTTCTTGGTATTGCTGTCCACTCATACGTCATAACCTCTAGTAGTCTCCTCATCCAGCGGTTCCAACACCAAAACTTTAAAAATTCATAACTTTTGCATCGATTGTCCGATTTTCTTCAAACTTTCACTGATGTGTTCTACTAATGTTGCTGCTTTCACTCAATCCACATTGCTCTTGGGGTTTATCTTCCCTTTAAAGTAAGGACAGTCTGAATGAAGATATGTGAAAAACACCGCTAGCAAACTGCACTGTCTTTACGAAATACAGGATGGCCCAGAGAGAACGAAACAGTTACGTTCCACCATTCAAAAGAAATTAGGGTTGCAATGACTTTGTTTACGTGATTTCGTAGACAATATTTTCCCAGCAAAATGACACCAAGATCATTGATCTTGATGAATATAATCTTGATTCCAGGGCAAGTATTCAGTGGCAATATCCACTTTCTTACTTTGCCTAGCTATCAAGTTGCACTTTGTGTTGTGAAAAATTCCATTGCGTTGCTTCTTTGGGCAGAATTAACATAATCAACGTAGGAAACAGACATTCCCTACGTAAATTTTTGACGTTACAACCGGGGAGGCCATTTTTGCTATACTGTGTCACTTTCGAGACAAGAGTAGCACATTTTGAATTGACATCGCCTCAGAAAAATTGCCATAGAACCCAGATTCTTTGATCAAAATTGTAAATCAAAATCTGGGTGTAATTTTTCTGGAAAAAGAATCGTCTACCCAATTATGCAAACAACAATCCTCTTTCATTTTGTTACTCATTTGTTTTTAATGATCGTCAGTGTTGCTTTCTTTCTGGGTCACTCTGTATACATGTACAATATTTCAAATTCCTCACTTTTCATTCATCTTTCGTGTACCTTCAAGACAACGTGTAACACTGTAATGGGTTGATGTTTAAAAAATTCTCAAACTTTAATATCACAGATGTGATTTTTGAATGGACATGTAAACACCCTAGAATGGAAACATCTAAAAACTAACCCACTATCAAGATGAACGAATCTGGCCCGACACACTTTTCAGGCTCAAAATGGAAAGTGGATATAATAGATTTGTTCACTCACAGATAAATATGCTTTTTTATGCACTTAATAACAGCTTTGACGCACAATTTTCAGATCTTTATTTTAAAGGGACTGTACAGTACTTGTTGAGGTGGGGATTCATGTTTTGAACATTCCTAAGTGAGATAATGAGAAACCTCTTAAGTCTTATGAAATATGAAAGAGCATGTAATTTTAAGAAGGATTCAACGTTTATTTGATGAAAATTGGTTTTCAAATGGCTGAGATATCCAAAAAAGTGATAATAATAAAAGGCGACAGGCCACGCCTTTTATTAGATCCCTTTGTTTCACCTTGTTTTCGGATATCACAGCCATTTCAAAGCCGATTTTCATCAAATAAAGTTTTGATACCCCTTAGGCTTAGAATTGCATGCTCTTTGACATCTCATGGAGTGGTTTCTGAATATCTCACAAAACATTAAAAGCTAAATCCTCACTTCGACCAGAACTGTACACACCCTTTAAATCTTATCAGATCAATATGCATTTAATCAACTCTGGAGAGTCTTATTGATGAACAGTATGAGCAGAAATCACAGATGGCAGTTACGAAAGTATTTACATCACTGCAGGTTGACCATTTTAGTGGAGTGATTTCAAGCTGAGCTGTCACTTCGTAAAAAATTTCTTTGACAAAGTTAAGCTAACTTCCTTCATCACGATGTGACTGGAATGAGCACATGTACCGAGCCGTCAGTTCGTGGTGTAGAAAAATCAATAATATGATGGATTTACTGGTGCCATGACGTCATTTATTACGTAACCATGTACAATCAAGCCCTGAAAATTCATCAGGTTGTAGAGCCGAATGTATGAGGCGTAAATATGGCAAAAACTCAAAATTGAAAAACAAATCATTTTTACCCCCTTCCCGTCAGTTCGTGAAAAGTGGGACGATATTTGTGAATTTTATGAAATTTGATGCACCTCATTTGCATAAATTATAATAATTAAAAAAATTAAGAACTTTTGCGAAAAAAAAATAATGCAGCGACGTTCTTTACACGTGTCTTCACGTGCGTGCAAATTTTCGCGCCGATCGGACCTTCCGCGACCGAGATCTGAGGGGGGGGGGGGGGTCAAATTGACCCCCCCCCCCCCCCCCAGTAAAAATCTGCTCTGAAATAGCCCAATGGAAATAGGGTTAAGGGTACAGGATGCTTTCTTGGTAGCGCAGCTACAAAAAGACAATTTTCATGGTTTAGAATAGGAGATTAATGACAAATAAACCCTGAATGCTTTTCTTGGTCATGGAATACAAGTCGTACATTTTGTACACTCTAAATAATTTCTTAATGTATTGTGGTTTTTCAGTTATGTGTCATTTTATGAAGATGGTCCATTTCAACTCTTTTTACATCAAAATTGAAGAACCACAAGACCCACAAAATTGTAACTGGATATTTGGATTCAGCATCACACCTGATTTAAAATCTTTACAAATTTCACTATAGCCGATTAGGACTCGCAAGTTACGACGAACGACCAAATCTCCTATGTCAAAAGGTCCCGTAGCCTTAAGTTTAGCTCAAATTTAATTTTTTTCCATTGTCTTAAGTTATAATAAGCATATTTGGAGCTGGATTTTGCTGTAAACCCAACTAAAATTATTTGAGTTACTGTTGTAATGGTATGGCCAATTTAGCGCAGCTGAAAATAACAAAATACAAAGGGATTTGAACACTGTAACTGGCTATATCTCAAAACCAACACATCTGACAAATTACTGAATTCATTTGATCACATCACCTATTAATGCCTTTATAACCTGAATAAATAGTTCAAATGAGTTATTACTGTAAACAGGTACAGGCATGTGACTAATATTGAAACACTTTTGCATTATATCCTAAATTTTCCAGTAGGGATTAACGCACAAAATCTAGTTTAGATCATTAAATCCCCACTCATGTACTTCAGGGTAGGGAAAACAAAACAAAACAAACAAAAAAACATTCCAAAGCTTGTATGTCCCACAGAATTCAAAACTGGCATTGAACTAGTTGTGAATGACCCTAAAGGTCGAATATTGATTCATATGTAGAGTACAAATGCCACTTTTAGGTGCTTTTGGACATTACTTTTTATTATTATATATATATATATATATATATATACAGTGCGTCCCAAAAAGAACTATACACTTTTGAAATGGCTACCAAATAAAGGTAATAAGATTCTTGGGTAAAATGTTTATATTTATATAAAGCTCATATCCTTAACTATCATTATGACACCAAAAATTCTGAAAATAACGCATGCTTCAGTGAGTAATGCCCACTTTTGTACAGGACACAAAAATTACCCTGCGCAGGAATTCACTATTCATTTTGCACGTGGTTATGAAACGCCATGAAGGAGTCAAAATTAATGATGGAATAAATCAGCAAACAGAGTCGAAAATAAACCAAGAGTTAAAAAAACCAATCAATATTATACAAAAATGTAATATTTTACTGTTTTGTTTTCATATCATTGATTTTTGCCTGTACTTCAATTTATTTTTGTCTTTGTTGGCCGATTGATTCCATCATTAATTTTGACTTATCATGGCGTTCCATAACAAGGTGCAAAATGAATAGTGAATTCCTGTGCAGGGTAATTTTTGTGTCCTATACAAAAGTGGGCATTACTCACTGAAGCATGCGTTATTTTTGGAATTTTTTGTATCATATTGATAGTTGAGGATATGAGCTTTATATACATGTATTTATAAATTTTTTCCGCAGTAATCATATATATTCCTATTTGGTAGCTATTCAAAAAGTGTATAGTTCTTTTTGGGACGCACTGTATATATATATATATATATATATATATACCTAATACATAAGATTATTGTTCACTGGTCATATTTACTATCAATCTCACAAACTTGTCACAGGGAAAAAGTTACTAAGCTGAAATGATAGTGCCCTTTTTCTCTGCCCTAAGTCAAATGATAGAACAATTTTTCCCTGTGCATGTTACCATGGCACACGACACTTATGCTTGAAGGGACAGTTGACACTAGAGATGAGTTCATGACACATCAGTCTATCATCACCAACTTTGCATTGACACGTTGAATGGCGGACTAGAAATTCCATACAGCGAAAGATTTATAAACATTTAACAATTAAATTTGAAGTGGGTATGTGCAGGAATGCATTTCAGTAAGTTAAGTTTCATTTACTCATTCCAGAAAAATACAGTGCTCAATAAATTTCCTACATAAAATAAATACTAAATCGTTGTGCGATGAAACACCTGTATATTGCAATCCTTTAATTAGCACTATAATCTGTCGCAACAAGGCTTGGCAGTGATGTCAGTGTGTGCTTTATTGCACACAGCTACAAATTACAAGCGTTCACACAATGCACTTGTGCATAATATGCGTGTGTTTAAGGATATCGCCTAGATTCACGCAAATATAACTGTCTTTTATTCCAGATTGGGTGGTTTGCTTCCGTTTGTACGTGATCAAATCCTTAGCAGGTTCAATCAATGTATTCAAATTGAGCACCCAAAGCACATAAGGTGACACTTGTATGTATTGAAGGTTAAAGATTGTTTTGCTTGCCTGTGTGCTTAGAAAGAAACATTGGGTGCTTCTCCAAACAATGGTCCCACAAACTCTTAAGCAAGTTTGCTTCATCACGTGCATGTTAGCATTTGTAAACTATTCATGGAAGTTGTAGATAAAATGGCGAGACCCTTTCCTCTGTAACAGTTGTCCCACTTTTATGAATAGCCTGTTGGCAAATCTAAGATCCTTGGTCATACTCATCCACATTGTGAGTCACTTCATTGTGCTGCCACTCAATCATTAAATCTGATAAGTTATAAATGGAGTTTTTAAAGACCCATCTCTTGGCTTTCTTGCTAATTAACAGAATGATGTTTACTGTGAAATACACTAAATGTGTCCATTCTCAACATCATCAAAATTCACACTGATGTTGAATATGCTGATGCCAATTCTTCTTTCCTGAAATCAGTAAGAGTAGCACTTCAAGTTCAAAGGAAGGAAGGGAGGGATAGATTTCATGCTCTAATGCTTGCACAGTGACGTCAGTCCATTCAAATTATGTGAACATGACATCACTATGCTTGCTGCACTAAAGCATGAATAATGATAACATGGTGAGGGTAGACACTTTTTGTGTCTGAGTAGATCACATGGTGAGGGTAGACACTGATTTTGGGTGTTTAATAACTACATTTGTTTGATTTTATGTCTATGATTAATACCATTCTCTTCTTTGCTGTTTTCTTTTCAATGATCGAGGGATGAGTGTTTAATAGTTACATTTATAACATATAAAGTTCAATTTTATGAGTTACACAGCTCTCTGTTAAATGTCCAATTTCAATTGTGACTTTCATTCATTATCTTCTGCTTCACCTTCATTATGTTCTTCACTTGCTTCGCCTTCATTATGTTCTTCACTTGCTTCGCCTTTATTATGTTCTTCACTTGCTTCACCTTCATTATGTTCTTCACTTGGTTCGCCTTCATTATGTTCTTCACTTGGTTCGCTTTCATTATGTTCTTCACCTCCTTCGCCTTCATTATGTTCTCCTGGCGTGCCTTTTTCATTCTGCCCTGTTTGTACCTCTCTCTCTCCACCTTCCATATCTTCCACTCCGTCTTCATCAGTAAAATTGTAAATGTCATTCTGATCCTGCAGGTTGCCAGTTACTACTGCAGGCAACTCTGTATATACTGACCTGCATGCTGTATCTGGGCTGCGTATCTGCAATGTGGTAGAAAAATAGATGCGATATTAAAACAGAGTACATTAAAATAAACTTTTGTCTGTTCACGAATAGGCTCCTAAACGATGTACTTTCATACTGAACTGACCCCGTACAATGATAGAACAGGTATCTAAGATGTGCAATGGGTAGGTTAGAGTAGGGGGTCAATCGTTTACTATGCAAATAACAAAAAAGAATGAATAATAAACAGCTTGGTTGCTATGCGGTCCTACACATGGATTACGCGTGCAACATCAGGGTCATGTTATACGCGCGATGACGGTGATGCTCGCGTCAGACGCGAATGCACGGTAACTGCGGCGACGCGTTCACTGTGCACAGTGGCCATGGCCACTGCGAAGCACGGGTACCCGCTAGTTATAATAAAATTGTACATCATGACTTGTTATGTGGAGCAACACTACGGATAATATTTCTTGTTAGGAACGCAAACGAGAGCAACTGTTCTCCAAGCAGAAGTGTCTGAGCATTGAACCAGATAGCCACGAGTGTATATGTTTACCCCATTGCACACCCACACACACATAAACAAAAAGTGCATAGTGCATATGAACTACACTTGAACTTGAAATTTGGCCTTAGACTAGCACACACTAGCAAACTCCATCACTGTGGAAAGTGCATAGCACACTACCAAACAGACATTTCAAAGTCTCAACAGCGAATGGGTTAATACTCAATATGCTTATTTGTTTGCCACATGAACAAAAATTGTTTTTAGGTACAGTGCCTCTTAAAGATCAGTACTATGCCAGATACTGAAGAGGCTGACCTGGTTAAAGAGAGATTACATAACTAAATTAAAGTAAATAAATAGGTAAACAATATTGTACACTTATTGTACTTCAAAATGCTCTTACCATTCTTCTGGATACTGCCTGCTTTGGGAAATAATCTGCTTTCAACCACAGTGGCCATCAACTCACCTAACAAGTAGGAAAAAAAGTAATTGAATTTGTTGGAACAATTGAGATTTCATTTTATTCCCATAATAATTACCACAGTAAAGTAACCACCACAATTTCCACATTCCAACCGAAAACAGGGTTGGGGTCCACATAATTCCACACATTTACCAGCTTAATTGTTCCAGTTCAGGGAACATGTTTGGTTTGGATCAGATCTGGGCTTCTTTATACAATTTTGCTGGGGAAATAATTATGACAGGAAATTTGTTTTTAGAAAATGCATGCCCAGAACATTGCATTTTTTCATTCATTTGTAATAATGATTGCCATGCAATTCCAAAATATCTCTGGAAAATTTAGTTGAAAGTACATTACTAGAGCAGGGTGATTAAGGGAGAAAGGGTAATAATATTGCAAATTTTGAAATCAATATGGCATAACAATGGGGATGAGGATTGGGTAAATCACACTGAAATCAAAGAAGAAAACAAGAAAATTGGAAAGGGGAAAGGAAAAGCATACAACAGGTTTCAGTTCAAACAATATCACAATCTCAGGTCTTTTCTTTTTTTTTTCTTTTTTTAAAAATAAATTCCAGGTCTCTTTTAATTTCTGAGGTGTACTACTTGTTGGAGTAAAGCAGATAAATCTCCCCAAAGAGATGGTCTTGTTGGTCTACAAACGTGAAATTTTCACAAATGATTTGTTTTTAACAAATAGAATCACTTGATGACCATTTACTGCAAATTACAGTCCCCTTTGCATGCATTACATCCGATTTGCATGCATTACATCCAATTTAATAATATATTAAGCAATTTGAGTTGTCAAGATGGCAATTTTAAGGATTCAGATTCAAGGTTTCATTATAAGGGATACCTAAAGTGTAAGTTCCAGAAAATGTCACTCCCCAAATGTAAATGACACACATACTTGCTAAAAGAGTGAGAATGACTCCAAGAAATATTGAAAACAACTGCAAAAAGAGTGCATTTTGAGGAAAAATTTTTCTTTAAAGGGATTTAGTAGCTTTCAAAAACAAGAGCAATTATATCAAGATTAATAATATTATATTGTTCCAACAGTAAAAACAAACTACTGAAAGTTTCAGATCAAATGAAAATCATTTACTACCTTAAAACAGTGTAACAAACGATGCCAAGCATATAGTCGAATACCAGTACCCTCTGCTGATAGCCCACCAGGCCGCTAGAGACGGGGGACTTTACAACAGGAAATGGGTGTGTGGAAAAGCACATGGTTTTATAAACCATCCGGTGTTGGTTAATAAATTTTGAGTGTGAAAATCATTGATATCTCGAAGGTATAAAAGCAAGCAATTAGCTTGCAATTTTGAAGAGATACCAGACCAGTGGCGGATCTACGGGGGGGGGGGGGGGGGTTTAGGGGGTTTAACCCCCCAACCCCCCCCCCCCCCCCTTGGGCCCTTGGGCTGGCAAAAAAAAAAAAAAAAAAAAAAAAAAGGTTGTTACGCTGATGGGCCCGGCATATGCATCATGCAACGGGGGGGGGGGGGGAGGCAAACCCCCCCCCCCTTGCAAAAAAAGCTAGATCCGCCCCTGCAGACTGACCTAAGTGTTTATAATTATGTTGGCAAAATAAGCTAAATCGAATAAATGTGATTTGGATATCACTCAATGTTACTGCATCCCTTTAAGTTTAAGTCCCTTTAAGTTTAAGCGTTATTCCTCATTTACCTCCTTCAGAATGTGAAATTTATTTACATTCTTTTGGAACAGTTTCACTCTTTTGGAGTAGTTTTCATGCTTGTTTTTCACTTTCACATTAAGAGAGTACTATGTACGGGAATGAAAGACAGCTTGAATCTCCAATATGTAGCTTCTGGATTTTGCACAGCTCCAACCCCTATCATGCCTACAGGTATGTTGAATATTTACACTGCACTGTGCATTGACACCTTAAAGGGGAAGGCTAGTAACTGATCAGTGGGAATCAGTGGAAATGCTGGGAGATGATTGTTCCAATCCTTATGGGATTCATTCAAGAGTTCACTGTATATCTATTGTTGTGTGAAAATTATTTGCTTCAGAACGGTCTCATATTCAAGTAATGTGCAGATTAATGCTTCCAGGTTAGCGTCCCTGGTCAGTGACGGAGCATTAATCTGCACATTACTTGAATATGAGACCATTCTGAAGCAAATCATTTTCACACAACATTAGATACAATGAACTCTTGAATGAATCCCATAAGGATTGGAACAATCATCTCCCAGCATTTCCACTGATTCCCACTGATCAGTTACTAGCCTTCCCCTTTAAGTTATAAATCTTTCTATTTATGCTCTATGAGGTAGGCACAGTGAGTGGCACTGGCACAGGACACATACATACCATCATGACTTCTGGACCTAGATGTAGACCTTGGACTGCTTCTATGGTGACTTCTATCCCTCCTTCTGGACCTAGAAGTAGACCTTGGACTGCTTCTATTGTGACTTCTATCCCTCCTTCTGGACCTAGAAGTAGACCTTGGACTGCTTCTATGGTGACTTCTAGAAAGTCTATCCCTCCTTCTGGACCTAGAAGTAGACCTTGGACTGCTTCTATGGTGACTTCTATCCCTCCTTCTGGACCTCGAAGTAGACCTTGGACGGCTTCTATGGTGACTTCTATCCCTCCTTCTGGACCTAGATGTAGACCTTGGACTATGGTGACTTGTATCCCTCCTTCTAGACCTAGATGTAGACCTTCGACTGCTTCTATGGCGACTTCTATCCCTACTTCTGGACCTAGATGTAGACCTTTGACTGTTTCTCTGGTGACTTCTATCCCTACTGCCTACAGAATCATACCGGTGATAACTTCTGGAGCGATTGCTACACCTACTGCCTCCAGCGTCATACCGGTGATGACTTCTAGAGGGACTTATGTTATCCATCTAAGTATATACACTAGTCGATCTGAAAAGAAAAAAAAATACAGAGAAAAGACAATCAATAACCAGATCATGAATATACCTCACTGTTCATTTTTTCTGGGTTACCCAAATTTGAAAAATTGGTAGATCTACTGCAGTCTGAATCACAGTGCACCACACCCATTAATTTCAAAGGCTAACCCTAATGCCCATACATTTCTGAAAAAAGAGTGGTTCCCCCGGGATTTGAACCCGGGACCTCTCGCACACCAAGCCCTTGCTCACCCATACCACGCCATTGACGGCAGATGATGGAATGTTTCATTGTTTAGAATATTAATTAAGCAGATCCTTACCACTACTAGTCACTAGATCTAGTAGCCAGGCCTAGCTAGTAATCTCGCTAGTAGAATATACGATTTCATGTAGTAGACTTGACGAAAAACTCTGTTTAGAAGAGGTACATGGTACAGCAGCACATTCAAGAAAATAATGTATTTCAAGACCGAATGGATGTCTTCGCCATGATAACTGTGCGTGCCGCGCCGGTGCCCTAGTGTTAAAAATACAGGTTTTATTTACGGCTCGTACATAGCTACCATAGAATAAGTAATCCAAGAAGGCTAAGCGCGCATTCACTCATGTGTTTAACGAGTGTCGTCTTTTTTCCTCATATTGACCGATTCGGGTTCGTTGAGGGCAGCAGACATTTTACGGCACAGGGCGCAGCCATAGTGGGTGTATCAGCCGACCCCCCCCCCCCCCTGCTCTCCCCCACCCCGGGGCAACATGTTTACACGCACTTGTAACAAAGGTTCGCGCACTAAGCAAGCATTCGCGCACTCAGTACGAGACGCCTATTGGCTAAAGCAGTTTTTCATTCTGCGCGCGTGCTAATGTAGGGAGAGGGGTGGGGGAGTGCGGAGGGGGGGGGGGGGGGGGGGGGTCGGCTGATACACCCACTATGGCTGCGCCCATGCCAAAAATACACATAGCGCGTCACAGAATCGGTCAATAGGCTTGCGTGTTAGAGAGGTGAAGCGACCACATTTTACATGCACCCAGGGGAACACAAGACGTTATTTACAGTCTGAGTAGCATTTAATTCAAAATACCATTAGTCTTACAATAAATGTACAATTTTATATACAACAACATATTTATATATATTTTTAAAAATATATATATGTTAATAGTATTTAATTGTTTAAACTTTAAGAAATGAAATAAATTAATCTTAATGAATATATTCGATTGTTCATATCGCGTGAGCTCAGCGCAGCTCAGCTCAGCTCAACCGGGGCGCCGGTGTGACAGCGGAGAGCGTCCCGGGCCCCCTGTCCCCCCTGCGCAGATAACAGTATTACTTGGATCTGAGTCAAGATGGCGGCCGTAATATGCGCATGAGATTCATTATGCTAGTGCTGAGTGTTTTCCCCCGGAGCAGAGCGTCCCCCGTAGCTTTATAACAGGCACGCACGCGCGGAATCGATCGCGCACGTGCGGAATCGATCTCACACGAGGAAACGCAATCGATATACCTTTACGCTCAGCCCATTGAATTTAAAATCAGTAATTCACTGGCCACTGTACACACTGCTCGTGCCACGGCGCAGCGAACAGTCCCGGACACGCTCCTCTAGCAAAGAGCCACGAGGGGGGACGCGCTGCTCTAAGGGGGGACGCGCTGCTCTGGGGGGACCCGCTCCGCTGTTACACCGGCCTACTAGAGTACTGTTACATACAGTAATAATGCAGCGGCTATGACGCGTGAAATGCCCTTAGCAAGATAAGCTAGCAGCGAGCTAGCTCAGCTGAGCCGACCGACTCGGCGCCCAGTAGCTTGAAATACGTGTGCGTTCGTGCGTGCCTCAGAGCAAATCCAATAAACACCATCTACGTCTACGTCGCTTAATAGGCGTTTCTCATCACGTTTACGCGCACATTAGCTGTCTATTATCTAGTTAGTCTATGGTAGCTACATGTAGCCATGAAACTGCTATGCACGCGCCGTTAGTTGTGGATTTTGCTTGTAGTATATTGACCCCGTAACAATTTGATCTAGGTCTAGACAAACTCGCCCTGCCCTTAATAGTAAAGTAGACGTGCATTTAACTATTTAATAGCCATGTAGATCTACTCATTGTGAATCTCTGTCACTGGCACAAAAACACAAGGTAGGCCTATATTCATTATTGAACAAGATAACATTTAAAAATCAAGGGGAATAAATGAAAACGTGAAGCTGCCCACCTACAGGGACCATCAATGATCCCATCAAAATAAGAGTTTTATTAAGGCATTATTTGTCGTATCTGCTGGGGGTCAAAGGGGGGGGGGGGGGCACTTTGACCCATGGCTCTGACCGGGAAGGAAAAAATGGGAAATTCTGCTAAATCAGCCCTTTTCCCTTAACCCTCTGGCCGGGAAAATCTACCCGTTGACCGGGATTTGCCCCCTCATGACAAGTGACCCCAGATACGCCACTGTTATTTGACATTATAGGATATGCTCATTTAGCGTGGCAGCCGCCTATTATGAGAGCTCATGAGATCCTATGGATTCACCAATAGATGTTGCTTTCAAAAGAAAGGGTAATATAAAAATGAAAGAAAAACTTTGAAATATAACAAATATAAGGCCACTTACCAGTGTGTGGTAAAATCAGACAACTTGTCTAAAATTTGTCACAAATTTTCTTTAGGTATGGAAGAAGAGAAAGGGGAAAGGAAAAGAGAAAAAAAAAAAAGAGGAAAGAAGAAGAAGGCCAAGGGGAAGGAAGAACCTGGGGTGTTAAGTTGGATTGACATTTTCGGGGGAATTGGCGACTGCCAATGTTAGACAGTCATTGACCTCTAAAGTCTCTAACAACATGTTAGAGGTCATTTTTAGTGTTTGGGTTAACTGGGGGGGGGGGGGAACATTTCTGATGGGGGAAATGCCTCATAACCCCCCCCCCCACCCTCTCTCTCTCTCTCTCTCTCTCTCTCTCTCTTTAACTTATGTGAATTTTAACACTTCAATCTATCTTTTAGGCCCGTGAAGATTAAACTAGCAGAATTAGATTATTATCCATAATCATATAGATCTAGGCCTTACAAAGAAATACAGTGTCACTCACGTCGTTACAAGTCGCGACGACGTGGAATCGGGGAAATCTCCACCGACTCCAGTCCTCAGATTTAGAAGACGACCCGAGGGTAAGAATTTGAGACGTCACCTCGTACTAAGCTTGACGTTCGGTCTGGCGTTAGAAAGCTGCCTAATGCAATGAAAAACCCCCACCCCATTCCTAAATAATCCAAACTGCCTTTAGAGCCACGTTCTATTACAACCACAACACACACAAAAAAAATGTAAATAAAAACAAACACAAAACAATAAATAAATATATTTTTTTTTAAATTGTTCCAAATTCGAATAGACTAATAGTAATATAAATCTTAGGGCTTACCTTTATATCTGATGCCATGTACATGGCTTCCTGTGTTATCTTGTTCCGGTAACATGTGGGTTATGAAATTATAATTATCATGATTTAAAAAAAAAAAAAATAATTGATCAAATGGAATTATAAACACTTTAAAATTAAAGAAATCGCGTAAATCAGAAATGATTTGTTTTATGTGTTTATCATTAATAATGATCAAGTCACTTGGTCTAATATCTAAATGAGACTCCATGAGTTTCTTCAGCAGTGGGCTCGCTTTTGACGACATATTTTTGTATCTTGACTCGACTCGACTATACAGTATTCGACTTGAGAAAAAGAATGAAGATGGCGTATCGATATCTCTTGTGAATATCAATACAGACCTCATTTTAACTTTCAACCAATGAAACAGCCGCAAATTTGCAAAGAATCGTTTTTCAAGTAGTTCAAGTTTTGACACGTCCGGCGCACCATGAATCGAAATGACGTCATCTCTTAGTTTGTTTGGGTTTTATCCTTCGATCTCTAACCACTGGATATAGCATAGTACCAAAGACGCTTAATTGAAAAGACTGGAAGCTGCGCGATTTTCATGTACAAAACAAATGGACAGCGCGCGGTCATCAAGCGTGCTAATTAATTCATACGCGGGTATACTCAGTCGCACTTGGTGGGTAGTTTCTCAGTTATAGTGGTACGCAATATCCAATTAATGTACAATACAAATGGACGCGTGCGCAATCACCCATATATTGCGCAGTGAAACTTGATCATGGCAAGGCGCGTGATCAATAAATTCGACGCAACTGATTGGTGATTGATGCGCGTATTTCTTTTGTCACTGATTGTGTTTTGGCGTATTGTGGCATTGCCTATTTTTCATGTACACGAATTAATCCTTATTTTTCTAAAATATTTTGTTACGATTCAAGCACTTTATATCACAAAAATCGTGTATAATTTTAAAATCTTTTTAAGATAATATTAACACCATTTATCTTATAAATAATCAATGCTTGCGGGCGGACTGAGTTGTATTCTTAGCTCTGTGATTATAGTTCTGCCCGATCAGTCAGGCGCAAGATCGATTTACCGATCTTATGGAAAAGAATGGTTTTTGGCTGTTTTCAATCACCCGCCGCGTGATGGCGTAGAATTTGAGATCGTGTTACATAGACTCTACGCAGTCGTTTATTCAAAACAACCAAAAACATCAAAATTATTAATCGATCTGCACGCAAGAATGATAGGAGTTGCGTATACGTGAACGGGTGACATGGTAACTTCATTCTCTCACACACACACACACACACACACACACAAACACACACACATGCACAGAATATTTCTCAGTATAGTTTCTTTTTGAAGGTATTGCAGTTTTGTTACGTTATTAGTAGTATACACACACGCACACACACACACACACATACATACATACATACACACAAACACACATATTTTTAGTGTCTCAATATGTAGCGCTTTTATTCTAAGACAATGCAGTTCCATTTCGCGATTACTATGGTCCAAAAACTACCTGGCCTGATGTGCATGCTTGGTGGGGGGGGGGGGGGTCAAGTAGGAGAAGCAAACCCCATAATTTGAAAACCAAACAGGGTGTTGACCCATAATTATACGCAGAGCGGGAGATGTTTTTAGTACCGTTTTAGAATGTTTTCCCCTGCTCGTTTGTCATAATTCAATTGCATATCTTGGTATATAAGAAATCAAAACAAGTACAATTACATAATCTTACCCCCCGGTTCAATAGAGGGGTTTCGTAATGTCAAATTTTATGCACACACCTTTGTTAAATTTCGATAAGCAAACATTTGTTCACCTGATAACAAACAATAACATTGTAATGGATGGAATGATCGTCACCCGCAGTGAATGTTGCTATAGGTTTGACAAGCTACAATGTTTGTCCGACTTGGCAATACTAATGTATGCAGTTCGCCTTCTGACTATTGTGATGTGGTTGTATTTGACAGGTGAATACATAGTTTGTCTACATTACCAAATCATCTATTCTGCTCCACCCCCCCCCCCTTCTACTCTATGTCTCTGAGCTTCACGATAAGATGTTACATTGATAAACATTAGCGAGTTGCAACCCAACTGATAACAAACAATACCCTTACCAGATTGCGTTATTTGACAAAGCGCCTGTTCGAACACGTCTATAAGGAACGGTTCGTTCAAATCTTCAAAAATATCGAGCCTAATTACTTATTCCAGTGGAAATTCTCAAAAATGTCATGGCTCATTTTCTTTTATATTAACAGAGAAGTATCATTATGTATTCTTCATGATTCATGCGCTTTGTAAAAAATATTGAGCCATGACATTTTCCGTAAATATTTTTTGAAAAACGGTACTGCAAACCAAACATTTGTTGGCCATAGGTATAACACGCAACGCATCGCAAAGCATGACGGGACTAAGGTTTATGTATTATTCATCAGGCCCCAAAACAGCCATAAACCGTTCTTTTGGGGAAGAACGGTATTTCGATCTTGTGCCTGACTGCCGATTGCGGTCCAAATGTGCTTGCTCCATGCATACTGCACGCTTTCCTATCTTGTTAACTCTTTGATAGTACCAAAGATATTAGAGTTAACAAGATAGGAAAGCGCACAGAATGCACGGAGCAAGCACATTTGGACCTCATTTGGGGAAGGGAGAAGAATTAAAGTGGAATTTTGTGAGAAGTTAACCCGTTGAAGACGAGTCCCGGGTATAATCGGGCTGGGGTCATAAGAATTGCGTGTAATAGCAAAATCAGCTCGTCTTCAACGGGTTAATGGAACTTAGTACAATTTTATGTGACTTTGTGAACCTTTGCGCAATTTTGCATAACTTTGTGAAAAGTTAATGTAACTTTGTACAACTTTGCGCAATTTTTTGCAACTTTGTGAGAAGGTCATGCAACTTTGTACAACTTTGCACATTTTTGTGCAACTTCGTGAGAAGTTTATGCAATTTAGTGCAACTTTGTACAATTTTGCGCAATTTAGTGCAACTTTGTACAATTTTGCGCAATTTAGTGCAACTTTGTACTATTTTGCGCAATTTTTAGTGCAACTTTGTACAATTTTGCGCAATTTAGTGCAACTTTGTACAATTTGCGCAATTTAGTGCAACTTTGTACAATTTTGCGCAATTTAGTGCAACTTTGAGAAAAGTTTGTGCAACTTTGTACAATTTTGCGCAATTTAGTGCAACTTTGAGAAAAGTTTGTGCAACTTAGTACAATTTTGCGCAATTTAGTGCAACTTTGAGAAAAGTTTGTGCAACTTTGTACAATTTTGCGCAATTTTGTGCAACTTTGTGAAAAGTTTATGCAACTTTGTACAACTTTGCGCAATTTTGAGCAACTTTGTGAAAAGTTTATGCAATTTTGTACAATTTTGTGCAACTTTGGTCAATTTTGTCAATTTTTGGCAACTTTTGTCAATTTCCACTGTGACATGGGGCCTAAAGAAGTTGGGGGGGGGGATTAATGTTGACGATGAATTAATACATGTTGAGACGCTTCCAACGGAGCTTAGAAACCAGTCTTGAAGCTGCATGATGTAGATCTTCTGTTGTCGTGGGTGATTAAGAGAGCAGCTATTGCGGCAACGTGTCGCAACAACGTCCGGAGAACTACATGATATAAAATCTTTAAATCTGAATTCTGTTTGTGTCCCGAAAAGATGGTGGCCTGAAATAAAAGCAAAGCGAAAAAAAAAAAATCTTAATTGTCCGATAGGGCCCCAAAAGATGAATTGGTAGCCCGACACCAACTTTTAGTGGCACCGGTTCACCGCTAATGTCAACCCCAGTATGTAAACACAATATCTGTGTAAATACATTTTTCGCCATTTATTTTGATTTTATTTGACCTGCACACTATAATATTGTATAGGTTTACAATCACTGCTCTTAAATGGGTCACCCCATTTTCACTGGCTACGTTTGTATACTTACCTTTAATTTGCATTTGGCAAGCACATTATTTATTTCAAATGAATGTGATATTTGCAAACAGACGTCACTGTCTTGTCATCTCATCTGCATAT